>NC_092827.1:60567976-60871006 GCF_039878825.1 Excalfactoria chinensis | reverse complement strand
CACCAGTCCAAGGGCATGGAACAAAAACCTTTTCAAGCCTCCTGTCTTTCACAGATAGCCTTGTTATTGAGTAGAGTTTTTTTTTTACTACCTACATTTATCTGCTCATTAATATAAAAGCATATGGCTGAAAGCTTCTTGTTAATGCTAGTAATTCAAATGAGTATTTCTCTCAAGGGCCAGATATAAAGCAGTGCATTTTGTTTTTTAAATGACTTCATGGTAAGTTTTGGGTATGTGGCTTTATCTCAATAGCTGCCCTTAGTCTCTGTATTTTTAATTCCTCCTGCCATTAATGAGAATCCCTCACACTCGCAATGCAGACCCACTGGTGAGTCAAATATTCAGACTATTACAATATCCACTGTGATTCTGCTTTTCCCCTCTATAGATAGGACCAAATTCACATTTGGAATGACTGTATCATGGCCAATGTAGTTCAACAAGAAATCACAGTCAGATATTCCCAGTGGAAAGCCCAGAAATGGCAGTTTATAGAAATGCTGACTCCTAGAGCTTTTCTTGGTGCTTTTAGGAGAGAGATTAGAAAGAAAATCTTTGACTTTTCAGTAGGATGTTTCCAGTGGATATTTACCTTTCTGAGTGAAAAATAATGACCAAATTTTAAAAATAATAATAATAAAAAAAAACACTTTGTAAAACTATATGTAATCTCTTATACTGGACTAGCTAAAAATAAGTGGTTAGCTTCCATTACTATTAGGAAGCTGTAAAAGAGTGGGAATGTGATTTATGTCATAATGTTATTGAGCTTCTCTGACAAAGGTATACTCATCAGTAGCTTTTGTGATTGATTTTTATGTCACTTAAAAATACCTGCATATTTGTTTCTCATCTTTTTTTTTTTTTTTTCTTAGAAGTAGTTTCTAGAATGTCTCCTTTTAAGAAATAATGAACTTTAGCTTATAAATTATAAGCTTCCTGGAAATTTCTCTGAATGAATTATAAGGCCTCTTATGTCATCTTCTTCCCTTTTCCCTTTCTCATACTTGTGTGACATCACCTATGAAAAAGGGACTGCAGTCCCTTACTGCCACAGAAGGGCATGCTGGGGTTGGTAGAGGTAGGCACAGTTGTGCCAGGGCAATCAGTTACCAGCTAGAGATTTCAAGACTTTTACTATGGTTTATGGAAGGGATTTACTACCCCATTGATTTCTTTGGGAATATAAAAGGATCACCATCATGCTTGTAATACATGTGGCAACAAACAGGTAGGCACAGAGAAAACAAAATAGAAAACTCACCCCCTTTCAAATAGCAGCAACAACCTCCACCAGGAATGTCCTCTGGGGATCCAATATCTGCAAGGGGTTAATGAGCCACAGCACCCTGTGGGACATTAAGTCCTCCCAGCTGGTTATCAGTTCCCAAGGAAATGTTCCACACCTCAATCATTATTGTCCAATTACACCCACACTGCTGGGTGCTACAGTCTGGCTGCAACATCACATTTCTAATGGCTGTGTTTGGTCAGCCACTAACTAAAAGGCTACATTCCAATTTAAAATTCAGCAGAGGCAGAAGAACACCAGGGCAGGCTGATGAGCAGCTGCTGTCAGTCCTGTGTGCCTCTGTAACAGAGCGGAACCTATTGACAGCAGATTCAAAGGGAGAGAAAAGAAAGCAATAGTCATGCTGGCTCTGGCTTAACTGTGGGCAATGATCAAGGCTGTGGAAATCAAAAGGCTGCTCAGAGCATCTGCCCTGCAGAGCTCAACAGCTGAGGTCAGCGCTTCCCAGGCAGCCGCATTCAGAAACCTGACTAATGCACTGCACAGGCAAATCTGCCTCTTGGTTTTGTTCTGGGGAACCTCATCTTTTGCATTTCCTATGAATAGACACTGTGCAAATGGCACTGTCAACATGTTGTCAAAATGTTTGCTTTTGCTATTACGAGGCTTTTTTTAATATCATTAAATCACTAGGTCCCTTAGTGGGAGAATACTGTCTGTATATATTGCATGCGTATGATAGCTCACTTAATATTTAAACACACACAAGTGGTAAAGTTGAGATGAATTGTTCTCATAGCAGTTAGTTGGAAGGAGAAGGTTCTTTTTTATTATTATTATTATTTATTTTATTTTTATGGGGAGAGTCTAAATGAATCAGTGCTGTCATTTTACTGTGAAATGTGTCAATTTTAATAGAACTGTCTTTTTAATGGAAATATTATTCTGTCAGAAATCTACCAACCAGTTCTGTACCCAGCAGCAACTGGTGAAAGTGCCAACTCTGGCTCTGAAAGCTGTCCTGCTGCTGAGGGCAGACAGGCTACAAGCTCATCACAGCCTTCTCCTCTTCCTTCGCTTGAGGGGTGTAGCCGGTCCCCTGCCAGCCCCATGCTGGGACCTGCTTCTGCCATGCCACCTGGCTGTAGACTCTCCAGCATTTCTCCTCTTCCACCGTTTTGCAGGTCCATATCATATTCCAAACCCCCACTAACTCCTTTTTCAGGTAGACCAGCAAAGTAAATAACAGCACTAAGGGGTTCACATTCCACTCAGCTGCTCACCACTGAAAGGGGAGAAAGGAGGTGCACCTTCCAGGCCCTGTGTTTTGCTTTAGTCCGTGTATAAAGTAGAATGAGCCGAGATTAAATGAATAGACATTTAATATCTGGAAACAAGAGTTGATGTTTCAGAGTAAAAAGCACATGAGATGCTAAATAATACACAGTTTGTAAAGCAGATGGCTATTTGTTGGCTTAAAGCGATGATCTTGAAAAACGAAACTCCAATATCCAATAATAATCTGAAAGTGTCACTTGTTTTCCCGCATAAAAATGCAGGTAGATTCTAGATATCTGTGGGGTCTTCAAAGTAATCTCAGGCTATAAAGTTTAGGGAACAAATATGGAAAGTTTTATCCCAGTTGATGTTTGCAAATGAAAGTACAGTATCTGTTTTTCCACACTGCAGGAAAGCATGTGTGTTAGCTGCATTTAGTTGGAAAAAATAGAGGTATTTGGGCTGCAGGAGATTGGTTGTATAGGGTATTTTTTTAAATGTAATTTATAACAAGTCTTCACGCATACAGCATTCTATCTTTGGTACAGCTGTAAAGATGACTTGAAAACTCTAGAGGTAAGGTAGCATGAATAATAATAATAGCAGATTTAATTTAAAAGCAATATATTGAACACAACAACTATAGAGTGAATTTCAAACAGTCTCAAAATAGACTTTGATCTTCCATTCTTATCAGTTGCATAGATAGAGGAAGTTGTTACAGCAGAATGCAAATAAAGTAGATAGTCTACTGCTCCCTACCAAACCTTATAAACCTCAAATCCACTTGTACTCCTGATTCTGTACTCAGCTTGTAAAAACCAACTCTTAAGAATAAAGAAGGATAATGAGAAGGTGCAAAGAGCAGTGATGCTATATGGGAACCCTACCGTGTTATGCAGTCACTCTATTACTGCCCTCTTCGAGGAATCAAGGCTTTGCCACAGGAAAACATGGTGATAGTAGCAATGGCAATTCCATGGGACATGCACAGCCTCTGTCAGGAAGATGGGGAATCAGTTCTTGGACAACTGCTTCTGTACACATTCCACGGACCAAACACCTTTTCTCTTAGAAAATGCCATTTCTGCCCACTATTTGCTTTCTCATTCCAGCATTTAGCTTGAACCTTGCAGCTTTCTGTCCCTCTCTGCATTTGAGCTGGACAGCCTCAAAGGTATCCGGGTACAGTCTTGGACACCTACCCAGCAGATCTCTACATCCTTGCGTATGTTTCAAGCCACCCAGTAGTTGCCTCCACCATGGTGAGCACATAGCATTTACCACTGCGAGATCGTAGCGGGATCGATGCCCGCATCCTCCACCAACTATCTGTCACAGATTATCTAGATTTACCTGTATCTGTGACAGGGCAGCCGCCCCGTAGGGCCTCCCCTCCCGGGGCCCCGGAAAGGAAGGGAAAATGAAACAGTAGCAGCAATCTAAGGAGGAAAACTTAATTTACTAAATATGATATCGGAATACAATGATTGAGGCTAATAAATTGAACAAAACAGAGAGAGAGAGTCCCCGAAAAACCGAGAGGCCTACTGTGAAGTCTAGGCGACACGGCAGGAATGCTTCTCACTCCCTGAGAGTCCGAGAGAGAGAGAGAGAGTTCCAGCCTGAGAGTGAGATTATAGATGTCCTCCTCCCGTGACTTATCTCTGGCCGCGGCGTCCTCTGGGATATGTAGTTCTTCTCCGAGAGCTGAGCACCTGGGATGCTACTATTCTACGGAACTGGAGTATGGATGATCTATACTGCACATGATGTTATGATGTGGAATATTGACAGCAGCACCACAAAACTATGACAATCCTCCATTATGTTCATTACTATTCTGTTAGCAGTTCATTTATTTTGCATTTGGTGCAAATATGGTTCACAGGGCTGTGGTTACATCTTTGAATAGAGTGGCTATGAAAATTGCTCATAATGTTGGTTCCTGCACTTTACAGGTACCCCAAAGGACAATCTCAAAATCTTCAAAACCTCTTCAGTGAGATTAAGATTCTCTCCTAATGTCTGTGCCTTCTGGCAAGTTCACTGCTGTCATTTCATTTCTTACCAGCAATCCTTAAATAGAATTTATGGTTGTCCATTTTACTCTCACTTTTCTCACGCAGTCACAGATGTATTCATGCAGAATGACTATGGTCTGCAAAAGTAAATGTCTCAGGAAAAAGAAATTCAGGAAAAGATGGAGAAATTTTCTATCGGGGGGGAGGGGTAGGTCTTCCTAGCTGCTGTAGACAAGAACAAAAAGGACTGAGTAACTTTTCAGTCTTGCATGCATTATGAGAACAAGTTTGCAGTTAGTGTCACCATGGTCATCATGAGCCAAAATGATATTTATACTTCACCCTGTCATTGTGGATCTTTTATAAGACATCTGTCCTTTACTGTCTTGGGTCTATTCTGTACATCTCATGGAGTAGACAGTGTAATTTCAGTGGTCTCTCCTTACCCCCATGTTTCAGTTTCTACCTTGAGGTCCTGTCATGGTTTTGCAGGTCCCCTGTGTGCTAGTGTATTTGTGAAAGGCAGCACATTGCCAGCCCTACTCTGGTGACCCAGTGAAATATTGGTGACAGCACATAGTGATGTGAATGTACTTTCTGTAATGAGGTTAGGTACTGTCTACAGTGCCAGCTGCAAAGAAAAACCTACACAGACTAATGAAGAAATGAAGAAATCACAGAATCACAGAATCACGGAATTATCAAGGTTAGAAAAGACCTAAAAGATCATCCAGTCCAACCATCACCAATACTTCCCAGCTAAATCATATCCCTCAACACAACATCCAAACATTTCTTGAACACCCCCATGGTCTGTGACTCCACCACCTCCCTGGGCAGTGCATTCCAGTGCCTGACTACTCTTTCTGAGAAGTAATATTTCCTAATGTCCAGCCTGAATCTCCCCTGGCACAGCTTGAAACCATTGCCTCTAGTTTTCCCCTGAGCCTCCTCTTCTCCAAGCTGAACAATCCCAGTTCCCTCAGCCGCTCCTCATACAGCCTGTGCTCCAGACTCCTCACCAGATTCGTAGCCCTCCTCTGAACACGTTCCAGGGCCTCAATGTCTTTCTTGCAGTGAGGGACCCAAAACTGAACACAGTTTTGAATGAAGAGGATCTTACCAGCTTTTCTGTTTGCTGCTATTTTATTTTATTTTATTTTAAGAATCAGAATGTAGCCATGAATAATTTCATTCAAGTAAGCTGTGTGAAATTTTCAGCATTTTCAGAATTTCATTCATAATGGAAGATAACATAGTAATTGCCCAAGATATCCAACAATGCAAAACTGTCTCAACAGAAAGGTACCTTTCATCTGCTCTCAATGTTTTGTGCTAACAGATTGAGTTCAGTGTGACACCAGGGATGTTACATACTCAAAACTGCAAAGCAGCTTACTGTCAAAAGATATAGAAGCTTAAAAATTTAACTTTTTCTTTTTAAGAATTATGTAAAAAATAAAAATAAAAAAACAATTCATTAAAATCATAGAATCACAGAATGGCTTGGGTTCAAAGGGACCTCAAGGATCATGAAGCTTCAACCCCCCCGGCCACATGAAGGGCTACCAACCTCCGTATCTAATACTAGATCAGGCTGTCCGGGGCCCCGTACAACCCAGCCTTGAGCACCTCCAGGAATGGGCCATCCACAGCCTCTCTGAGCAGACTGTTCCAGCACTTTATCACTCTCTTGGTAAAGAGCTCTTCCCTGACATCCAACCTAAATCTTCCCTCCTTCAACTTAAAACCATTTCTCCTTGTCCTGCCATTACCTACCCTTGTAAAGAGCTGAATGAAGATGTTAGGCAGTCACATCCTGTTTTGATTTCAATTGAGCTCTGAAGAACAAGAGGAGCCTTCAAAACTGACAATTTTCAGTGTTATTTGTTGGACAGAAGGGATCCTGAAATACTGTTAGTTAAAAAGAAAATAGGAGGTGCACTTTAAAAGATGCCTGCTCTGTCTTTGGTAAGGCTACTGATATGAAACATCCTACTGCCTCAGAAGAAAGAATTGCACAAAATCTTGCAAATATTTGCCCTTGTGAAAATTTCCTCTTTTACATATATGTACATAGCTGACTACATTATAGGTTTGAAACACCTACATGTGGCAGTACTTAAAGCGAAGGACCTGGAAACTTTTGAAATAATTCACATAATAATTCACTACTTTCACAGTCAGTTGAGGGCTACAAAGTGAAAGGTTGATATACAGGTCACTTCTGCTGACACACTTGGTAGTTCACAAGCAGCTGCCAATTTAATACAAGGACACAGAAACCACTGAGCTACTGTAAGAGAGATGCAAAGTATTTTAATCTGCAGCTCTGCTACAGGAATGCATACCTAAGTTTGAAAGAAGTCTCTTTCATTAACTAGAGTTTACACAGAAAGAAAAACAGCTTTATAGGTTTTAAGGAAAACTGATTTTCTAATTATAAGCCATTTTTATTCATTTTCTCTTTGGTGATGTAATAGTTGGACCAAAACTGAAGCACATAAAAATTCACAAACATAAATTATTTCTAAGAAAATAAACTTCCTTCAGAAAACTAGAAGCTGTTTTTCAGACAGGAAATTTGCCCTGAACAACAGCTTATATCCTTCACTCTCTTTATATTCTCTGCAGCCTTTGTTGGTGGAATTGTTGTGGCAACTGATGTCTTTCATGGCAGAAGTTTTCATGTAAGATTTACGCTGTTTCTTTTGTTTCTATCTGCATGGATTGTGTGGACAGCATAGGATCTCCTTATGGTTAGGAAAGCGGTTGGTACAATTTTCTTGTAGTTCTTGCTGAATGAATCTTCTCTATTGACATATTTTTGCTGCCTAAAAAGCTATTAGTAGTGTTCTCATTTGTAAAACCAGCACAAAGATTGGAAAGTGAGCTGTGCTATACTGTGATTCATGGATTAGTTGCCTATATTTGATTGATGGTTGTTATTATTATAGAGGACATGACTTTGTACTTGATCATAGGTTTGCAGAGCTGATAGAAGTCTATGAGTGAAAGTAAAGGTGAAAGCTCAACTAATAACTGTAAAATAAAACTGTAAAATAGTAATAATTAAACCTTTCTGAAAATACAAAACATATGGCATGTAAAAACAACTTCACATATTATGTTTTCCCACTGAGCGGATTTTTTGTTCTTTCAAGGCATATAGGCACCAGGAAAGGAGATTGTTAATGACAGATTCATCTTTTCCTGCTGTGTATTCCTCGTATACACCTCACTCTGTAAAACTGCAGTCATTTTCTGTGGTGGTTGTGATGATGCCATGGAGAATAATGACTGCAGCTGACAAATCAGGCATGGAGCAGATGAACTGCAGCAATAATCTTGTTTATATCCCTTCAACCCCCTTGCAGCCTTGAAGCTGGGCACACAGCTAGTTTGTGTAATTTCTTCTGCTTACCTTGGGTAACTTAGATTGTGCTTTATAACATCTCACTGTTGTCCTGGATTTCTTATTCCCTTCACAGATGTTCTGCCACCACATCCTCAAAGCAGAAATCCTCATCTTTCTCCAGTTTAATTTCTATTTTGCAGAAACTGCACCATCTTCCCTTGTCATTCTTTACAATACTTCTCCCCTTGATCCAAAGGCTGCATCAGGGTTTTTCCCTTATTCCCGGCATAACCATCCATAAATTGGCTACCTCTTCTCTCTTTCTGTCCCATAGATAAATCTCTTGTTCACCTGCTATGACTCAAAAGCTGCAGCAACAGTACTTTTTTTCTGGCTTGTCAGTACTGCCTTGAAGAGGGTGGAGAGGTTTCGTTCACTCTTTGAAAGCACTACTCAGCTAAGGAAAAATTATCACAGAAGTGTTTGTCGCCTCAGCTATGATCTGCTACATAATCTTTATTTCCCTTTCTCTGTTGTGAAATACCTGCCTAGACTGTCACCTAGCATCTGCCGTTGACCCTTTCCTTAAGTCTGGCAGTAAGATCAGTCTCCTCATATTTTCCTCTCATCTAGAAGAGGCCTCCAAAAGTTGTCTTCATTCAAAACTGTTTCTTGTCTCCGTGTTGACAAAAAGTATATGCTTGTTAAAATTCAGGCAGCAGACAGGCTGGAGTTGCTTCCTTTCAGGCTACCTAGTATTGAAACACTGTTATCTTTGATTGCCCTCCTCAGCAGATATTTTCTGTTCCTTACCTTACATTTAGGTTTTAAATTCCCATGTAAGGCATATACTCTACCTTGAAGGATGAGGCCTACATGCTGAATTAGTTTCTGACAGCTGTATTAATACAATAACAGAAACGATATGTTACTATGTAATTTCTGGTGAGTGAGAGCTGCACTCGTAGGCTTCTCAGCTTAATGGGCATCTTTGACAGCTACCATAATTTGCATTAAAATAGCTGACACAGAACAAATTACTCATTTTTTATTGACATATCTAGCAAACAAAGATAGGAAGGCTCAAACATAACTGAGTCAGAGGAAAGCCATTGCTGAAGCAGTGTTTTGTGGTGTTTGACATATGCACTACTAACAAAGCATAAGCATAGTGAGTTTTGGGATTGAGGGGAAAACAGGGGCTGCATACAGTTCTGCACTGAAGAATGTTTCTAGTCTGAAGGAAAAGAGTAAATGAACAAACTTTGCACAGGAGATGGCTACCTTTCAAAAAAAAACAAGCAAACAAAATACACTCATAAAAGTAAAGGCAGCCTTCCTTCTATGGCCTAAAGAAGCCTGTAAGACTGCCTGGAAGAGAATCAGCCCCTTCCTAGAATGGAGTCCTGAGCTGGCTCAGCTCCTCTCAGTGTGGGAACCACCAGCAGAAGCTCTGAGCAGCATTGTGCCTTGAACTCACACACGAGCCAAGGCTGAGGTCCCCCAGTATACCCTTGCTCCCTTCCTTGGGCTCTCATACAGTAGGTCTACCTGAGAAGCCACATTTGGGTGTATGAAATGCTTTGTAAATGCTGTCATATGCACACAGTTCACCTGGGGTTTGGCTGCTGGGGGGAGTCAACGGACTACCCTCTGAGCAGAGGTAAGCTGAACAGAAAGGTACAAAATGCTTTTGTGATGCCTGCTTTTCAGCACTTCATGAATGTGCTGGGTTTTTCATTTTCTGGTTCTGTGAAGAAAGCATCTCATATACAAACTACCGATCCAGTGCTGTCATCTCCTTGCCAACCAGCCATGTAAATCATTTAAAATAGTATAACCAATTATGCCTCCAGAGGCTAATCTGCACTGTCATTCTCTTTTCACTTTGCTAATATCTAATGTTACCCCTCTAAATACACTGATTCAGTTTGACCTTCATCTCAAGCTCAACTTCTCATCTCAACCGGCTTTATAGCCATCTCACCAGAAATCTTTAGTTCAGATATGGTCCATGTCCTTGTTGCTCTGCCAAAAGTTCACTTTTTTATACAAAAGGTCAGCATTTTCCATTCTTTTACTTTGGTGTAATTCAGTTATTCTTAATTGAGTTACCTTCAGTCTTCATCAGTTGCAGGAAAGAGACCTGGCCAATCATCTTTACTGTGTTAACCGTAATTCTCAGATACAGTTCTCTTAAAGCTATCACCCTCAATTAACTGTCTGTTTCAGAGCAAGTGCGGACAATGCTGAATTTGAAAGGCAAGTGTTACATCAACAGTATATTAGATTAGTCCCAGTGGGAGCACTGGCCCCCGTTGACCTGGAAGCTTCTCAAACAATTCAGAGATCCTCTGCACTGAAGGGCCTCCAGTTTAAACAGATAGGGTAGCTCAGAGGAATGAGGGTTGCCATAATAAAGAGGTGAAGCTGTGGAACTTCTAATTTGCCCGAATTTACACAGAATAAAACTGAACTGATACCATCAAGATTTGACAGTTTTCTCCTCCTGGCAGTATTCTTGCTCTCCACACCCACATTTAAAAAAATGTACTTCATCCCTTAAGTTCTTTTGTTTCCATCAAAACAGAGTTTGAATTGGCCAGTACATCATGTAGTTCAAGGTCCCGCTGTCACCACTGAAGTCATCAGCAAGGGCACCCTATTACACATATCTTACATATCTTGAGACTCAAGACTGGCTTTTCCTGGAAATTCAGTTCTAAGAAAGTGGTGTCTGTAAGGATTTTTCACAGAATTTCTCAAGCTTTGTAGAGAGTTCATGTAGCATCTGATGACATTGTATTTCCTGAGAGAAATAGCATGGGAAAGACAAATGTAAATAGTATTCTAACTTTTAAAGATTTTTGAACACAAATATTGATTAGGTGTAGAAAACACAGATTTTTATGCATGCTTACCCTGAGAAACATAAACAGCTGATGATTTTATTTTATGAAGAAAATAGAAACAACAAGCCTCGTCAGAACACAAATATTTCATGTCAAAAACCCCCATTTGGAAGGCATCATTAATTCTTCATCAAATGGCTCGGTATTTTAGAGGATTATTTTGTGTATCCATGGGTATATAGATTCTTGTATCTTAGTACAAGCAACTAAAAGAATATCTTGTAGTTTATTGCATTGCTATTATTTATTATGCTTTATTGGTATGTTCCCTCTGTTTTATACTAGATAACTGAATAACTTTATAGTTAAAGCTTTCAGTGTGATATGCTTTTTGAAAGGGAAATTTAAACTGCTTCATGTTCTGGGATAAATAGCTGTAAAACAGTGGCAGCAATAAAAGCACACGGTATTTTGATAAGCAGCTGGAACTGATAGCAGGATGAGAGATTCAGGCTAAATGAATATGTTATTTTAAACAAGAGATGAAAAATAATCCTCCAAAATATAAGTTCCAAATTTGTCAAAACGTGTATCTAAATGCATATCTTAACAAATGTACAAGTATTTTTACCAGAATTTCTTAAGCTTGTGTTGCTCTGATATGTTCTGAAAGAATGGCAAAACTGAGGGGAAACACCATTAAAAACAACAAATATCCTTACACTCAAGAAATTTTGTTCTATGGAGTGCTGCAATCTCTTTCATTCCTGTGCTACAACGTTTGTCTTTATTCCACTGAACAGCTGCATGAAAATCTCTAAAACTGATTACAGTTTTAGAGATAACCATGGAAATGAGAGCTTGCAGAATCTGATTTTTACTTTATCCTTCTATTATTGAACTACAGCTAAACTGTTCTTATTTCTACCTTTAGTAGAGTTCTTCTAGTCCCTTGCAATAACTTGCATTTTTGCAAGTCTACAAACAAAAGAACAATCTGCAGTTTTGGAGCTTAAGTTTCACATTTCAGAGCACTGTTCAGTTTAGAGTAATGCATAATCAAAGCTTAAAAGTGTCTTCTTCCTCTAAGTTTGCCTCTATGGAACTCTAGATTTCTGTATACCTTGTCATATTTTATGTATAAAAAAAAAAAAAAAGAAGAAGAAGAAAAGGATTTTTTTCTTTGACTAGAGATGTAAGCCTTTTCTATTACTTTATTTAAAAAAAATATATTAGAGATCAAAGCAAAAAACTTATTTCAGATGGTGATATACTCAAGAGGGAATATGACCTGATAACTCATAAGACTTGCTGAGGAAACTGCAGCCTATATGATAGATCAGACGTACTCTTTATAGTGAGAAAGCCTGACAGGGAGCTATTCATGTACTTTCACTTGAATATTATTAGTACTGAATATACTTATATATGTTCATCATACATATATATGTATGTTCTCATTTATGTTCTGATTGTATTAGTGATCTGTAGCTTAGATACATGCTGGCACAATATATTCTCAGTTTAGACAGAAGAATTAATACCTATTCATAAGGATATTCTAACCATGAAAAAATATAAGATGTTAATATAATTAGTGTGACAGCACTGACAAGATGATCTGTCTAACATCAACTATACGGATCCAAAACAATTACATCTGTGCGTGGCTAATTATCCCTGGAACACTTCTTCCTAGGAAGCATGCTCATCAAAGAATAGATTGTTTCTTTGTCCTTAGCCTGCTTTATGCTGAAATAATTTACACTACAGAAAACAGAATAAAGCTGTTAATACAGTATGTCATTATATAAAATTTGCACTTATTACATGGTTTTTCATTATGGCTAAAACCCTCCTTCTGTCTTCTAGTTCTGTGAAGAATTCATCACCTTCAACTTGGCTTTCTCGCAAAGTTTTCATGCTTCTTTTTGTAAAAAAAAAATTAGAAATTCTTCCTACATTGAGTTTCTAAGAATGTACCTTTCTTGTCCTCCTTTGAGAAGAACCTCTATCTCACATCTCAATCACTTCTCTCTGACAAATGCAATCTCAGCCTCACAATTATCCAACTTGAAGGCCACGAGTAAATTTTCCTGATGTGACATTAACCATTAAGATTTCCCTATGCAACTCATCACGGGGCTTCCGTTCTGTGTTTCCTTGAACAAGGTGCTTAATCTCCTTTAAAACTGCTTATGCCCATCTCTGCCACATGCATTTGTTCTTATTTGTTATAAAAATCCTGATCTCCAGCTACCCAGAATCATAGCTTCTGCTTTTCTTGTTAACCTTCAAGAACAGCATCTTGGTGCTCCTCCCTGGCATTTTTTACTATGAAATGAGGCCTGAAACCCATCACAGAGCTGCTTCATTTTTTTTCTTCATCATCTTCCTTATAACTTTCCTTTCATGCATATAAGTTTTTCACAACACTGTGCTCAAAACACATGTTGATCAATAAAACTACATTTACTCTTTTATTAGTCTGCTCTCTCAGACTAAGCACTCTAAGAGGAAGATGTCTCTTGGGGCCTATTTCCACAGTGCCAAGAAAGAGAGGTTCTCACCCATCATTAAGGCACATAACAGGTATGATATTCCTTACCAGGAAGACACTACTTATGAAACAAATAAATAGGATCTGGGAAGATTTAACTAGAAAATAATGTGTTCTAGAGCATTTTTATGCTAAAGCCTTTAGGAAGTGGCATAACTGACATGTCTTGAGATTTCTTATTCTATATTTCTATTTTATATGCCCAAGGGAAACCCTCCTCTACATAGTTTATCCTGTTCTCTGAAAAATGCCACCTACTTCAGGGAGAGATTAGAAAAACTTTGTAAGATTTCCTGCAAATTATAGTATACATGATGTTATTCTGCTCTGGGGACTTTAGAGGGAGAGATAAATAGAAGAAAAAAGAAAAACAAAAAAAAAAAAAAAAGAAAAATATCTTGTTCTGTTATATGTTTCCTAATTTTCACCCATCACTCTTCATTAGGGAAAAGCAAAGAACAGAAATGGACCTTGACTTTGGATTAGAGATTGGGAAATATACTGAATATTAATTACTGACAAAGTAGTGGGAGTAGTAGCAAGAGGACTGTGATATTAACCTGGATGAGTTCAGTAAGTGGAAGATATGTGCTCATGACATGAATAGTTGTAGCTAGTTCCTACAAAATAGAAAAGTACCCAAGGCAATAATGGCTTAGAGACTCTAGTAAAATTAAAAATTAAAAAAAAAAAAAAAAAAAAAAAAAGCTTTTTTTTTTTTCTATAAATGAACAGAACCCCGCAGGGAAAAGCATGAAGCAAAAGCCAGAGCATGTATAGAAATAAGAAGAAATGACTATGTGAATGAACTCTCTTGAGTTCTCTAGTAAACAAATAAGGAGGCTGCTGGGTCTAAGGGGGAACAAAAGCGAAACATCAGCACATGTGGAGAGGTTTTCAGGAAAAAAAAGAAAAAGACTTGAAGACATGACAATCAAGAGACAGGTTTGCTACATAAAATGTTCTAAGCCAAAGCTAAAATAAACCTATGTTTACAGATATGATTCCCAGAAGAATATAAACGTAGTATGACTCTTAATCCAGTTACTTTAATTTTAACTAATAGAAACTAGAGAGAGATGACTCCAAATGTTCTCCCTCAAGTACTCAAATGCCTTTGTATAGAACAAAGCAAAAGCAAATATTTGAAAAACAAATACATCTATAAGGTTGCTTTTCTTAAAAATACTTTCAGAAGCACACAGGGATTCTGAACTTTCTTGTGTCAATAATCATCCTCACCTGTATTTTATTTCATGTTTTCTTAACATGAAGTGTCCAACATTGTTTGACTACATGCCGTGTATGATGTTGCTGGAAGCATTATGCCATTAAGATAAGAAGAGTGAAGGGACTTCCTAAGCTAGAGGTACTATCTTTGACTGTGCCATATAATTTGATAACCTGCTAACAAGAAGTGATAATAAAACCCCTCCACACTGAAATAAATTGCTGTGGTCAGTGTTATCTGTTGTTTAGATAATTGCAATAGTATCACATTCTGCTCTTGAGATTCTTAATACTCTAGGAAGGCATCCAGAGTTGCAATATCTGAAAACCCTAGACTGCCTGTCTCCTTACTCACCACAGCAAGCTCTGGTACTGAATTTACCTCAGGAAAACAGTGTCCTTGTCTAAGGAAATACAGGACTTCAGACATGCTGTTTCTTGCATTTATTTTTTTTTTCATATTACATAATACCTGAAATAAAGAAAAGTTATTTGAGATGTCATTAGTGAAAATCCTACCTAGATACTATCAGTATCCTGAAACCACTGATAGTAGAAAATAAAATTCCATTTGAAGGAATATGAGTACACTTACTGATATGTCACACCATGGTAGTCAATAAATAGGTCCCTGAAAGTTCTAGATACCTTACAAGTACTGAAGGAAGGGATGCTTCAAGAATGACTATGGCCACCTGAATGTCAGTAACTTTTTAAGATTCACGCTGATATACATCCAGTATTTCTAATTCCCTTTTGGCCGTAATATCCATGTTTGTCACCCACTTAGGTACAGCAGTCACATTCCACTAGCATGGGGAGGCCTCACCATGTATTTGATTTGGATACCAGATTGGAGGAAATCATGAGTACATAAGAAATCAGATTATCAGGGTGTTACTTGAAAGTAGGATGTCCTTGACAAATAATTCCTGGTGCTGTGCTTAGAGGCACTGTGTTAAGAAAGAAAAATATTAATATGATCTATACTTCTAGCATTCTGTCATAGAAGAAAACTCAATCATCAAACATCCATATGCTGTTCTGTTAAGATAAATTCATGTTTACACAGGGGTAGCTTAACAAATTTGATAGTTTACATTAATTTTGCTTCTTATTGACAGTTTAGCTAATGCTTCTTGCATCTTCTGTGCAGTTGTTTGACAACATTTCTTTATGACTTTCCTGAGCTGTCAAATGCACTGAATCTACATCTCCACATGAGCATGCATGAATGGTTCAGTAACTTCTGTGCACATGAAAACCAGAATGATGAAACACAGAAATACAGTTAAAGAGATAGATAACTAAACCCAATTACTCTGCATATTTTGCACTCTGTTGACTCTGGTAATTTTGACTGTTTCCAATCACAAACAAGACAAAGGTCAAAATCATTGTGAATCATACTGTGTCATGTGGTTCTTACAGACTTACAAGTCTGTCAGCATTTCTGGCATACAGCAGCTGCATGATGATAGCAAATGTTTTATGTCTAAAGCTCATTAGTTTTTTCTTTGCTCTATAAAAATAGAAATCTGCACATACTTTGAAATAGGATGCTCTGAACACAAATTATACATCAGACTCAATTAGCTTTTCTTGAGATGCCTGCCTCAGGTAAAGCCGTTAGCATATTTGTATGGATCCATTTTTATAATAGAATGAGGATGTAGGTTAGTTACAGTGAAAAGGGATCTATTTCTCATAGCAAGAATCATTCTGATGGTTTCTTTGACAGTTTAAAGTAATAGAAGTTATTGAGTAAATCTACACAAAAATATCCTAACTAGGAACAAAGATTTCTTATATTTCCTACACCACTGTCCTTACTTTTAAACATTCCACCTTCCCAGGAACTATACCAGAGACTTTCTCTTCAGCAACTCTATCATCTATAAAGAATGACCAAGTGAATGGAGCAGATAGAAAAAAGAGAGGTCAGGGATGCTGTCAAAAATGAAAAAGTTATTAGAAAATGTTATTGGGATAATTTCCTTTTTTAAATTTTCATATTACAATAACAAATGTATCACTAGTTGACACGTAGGAGGACTTACCATATATCACAGTTTATAACCTCTAGTACTTTTTTCCCCATGGAACTGATTGTACACAGTGTAGTCAGCATAATTAAAAGCTGCCGTATGCCCTTCTAAAATGTTGCATTTGAGTTCCTTAGACCTGGTTTGTTTAAAACCTATATGCATGAATGGCCAGGATGCCTAGATGGCTAGGCTGGCTGGGGCTTTGAGCAGCCTTGTCTAGTGGGTGGTGTTCCTGCCTATAGCAAGGAAGCTGGAACTAGATTATCTTAAAGGTCCTTTCCAACCCAAGCCATTCTATGATTCTGTAAATGAATTGATGACACAGGATCCTAAATGATGAAACACTGAAACTTCACCAAGACAAAGCCAAGGTAATGTTTAAATTCTGGCTCTACCATGGATGGCCTGCAGGCAGCACAATGAACACAGCTACATTGGCAAGAATGTCCTTATTCAGAAGTTTCTAAGCTATTGAAATAACTTGCAAATAAGCAGACTGGCAAACTGTGAGCCAGTGATGATCCTCTTCTAACTACCTGTATATAACCACACAGACTTTCACAGCTGGCAAGGCAGGGGATTATTAATTTTTTTTTTTTCCAAAAATCCAAAAAAATTATGATGAATGTCAGTTCTAGATGTTACCAAGATACCTGCTCTTCAGTGCTCAGTTTGTCAACATACAAAATGTCTTCCTGGACACCAGGAGTAAATGTTTTAATTTAGCCTAGGTAGACTTTGCAATTGACTGATTTGACTTAATGCCCATGCTGTCTTATGTGGAAAGTACCCTCAGGGTGCAGGGAGGAAGTGACTGCAAAGTGTTTTTTCAGTGTATGATGTCTGTGCAGTGTCCATTATGTTCAAAACTTGAATACAATTACTCCTTTAACTGTACTGTGAGAACATACCACTCTTATTTATTAGTGAAGAGACACTGTTCTATCAGAAGGCTAGGAACTGTATATTTAGATACTTAATTCCTACTAACTGTATCTGAAAAAGATAAAATCTGTTGCTTAGAGGCACCTTTATAGTCCTGAAGATTCCATTAAAACAGTTTGTCCAGGGTTACCACAGAGGCTTACAGGATCGGGGGAAATGGACTTGGATTGTATGCTCTAACTATGGATTGGGACTTTCTCCCTAGTACTTTATTTCCAGTATCTCAGTATTCTTCTCCTTATGTATTTAGTGCCATGAGAAAGAATGAGTTCATTTACTGGCCCTTGTTTAAAAAACCATTTGGATGTATTGCTCAGAGATATGATTTAGCAGAAGGTTGTTAGGGTAGTATGGTTAGGTTGCAATTGGACTTGATGATCTTTAGGGTGTTTTTCAACCTAAGAAATTCTATGATTCTATGATTCTGAAGTCTACAACCTAGCCTGAGTGAACTTACAAAAAGCTGTTATTAAGCTAGCTGTGTAAGCCTATCCTTACCATTTGGGTTGGGAGATACGCGTCCTAGGATGTGCATGTGTTACATTACCTCTATTCATTTCAAAACCTATGAACTGGAATGAAGCTGACCTTGTGTTTAAATGAGTCTTTAGTGCAGAAGCACAGCTCAGTAATGGGAGATATTTTTTTTTGGTAGGGGGGTTGGGGCGAAGAGGTTGGGCATATGCAATGCCTACTGTTAATGGGCTTGGCCTTGGGGCATCAAAAGCTCAACAAAGCTGTATTCACATTTGACTGCTGTGTGAAGGGTTTTTGCAGATGAATGGGAATGTAGCACAGGATACTTCAGTGGATTCTGGCTACTAGTTTTTTGTTACAGCTTTTGACTCGTCTCTGATGTAGCTCACACTGCCTCTTTTGCTTTATTATTTCTCATGAGGCTGTTCAGAAGAGAACTACTTTTTCACTGCTGTGATTTTTTTTTTTTTTTTTTTTTTTTTTTTTTTTTTTTTTTCCCACTTGGACTGCTTGCGACCATATCCAAAGGCTTCAAAATCTATTGGTAGTGTTCAATGAACCTTCACTAGTAGAAGCTGGAATGGCATCTTCCCTTTTGTTCATTGTATGTGGTCTTGGGCACACCTGAACAACTTTCTTGCTCTGCCAGCCATTTCAACATTTACTTTTTTTATAAGAACAATTGACTACTAGGACACTATTAACTTTTAGCACAAGGAAAGGATTCTTTTGTATTTGGGAGCAATGATTTTCACTGCTTTCTTTTCTCACCCACATATTTCAGATTATTTCAGTGTACAGCTAAGTACTATGCTAGAGTTCATCAGTGTTCAACCCCTTGTCCTTTAACAGATCGTCATGAAGATAGAAGCCATCTGTAAAATCTGGATCTCTGTTGAAGCTTCCTCAAAACTGGTACCATTCAGTTCTGAGGTTTTGATTTACATGACACAGTTCTGAATATTGACATTTGGCTGTGTCAAAAAACACTAGTTAAGCCAGCCCAGAGCTTTCCTCTCCACCTGTTTCTACAAAGCTGCCAAGAAGGAAAATTAAATGCTTGTATGTGGAAATGGGATAGCCTGTTAAAACTCCTGAGCCGTTAATATCTGCAGTTTTTCTTTGTGCCATCATCTAAAACCACTGATAGTGTCTCCTATGAAAGCTGTTGCCGTGACTCGGCATCTACAACAGAAAGCTGGATTGGTATTGAAAATGATGAATCCCACCGGTCTGTCTTCCTTTTATTGAACAGAGGCCCACAGACTGGCAAGGGCTGGAAGGCACCTCTGGAGATCATCTAGTCTTGCCACTGCATGTATCTCTGTAGTGGAGTCATCTCTAACTATCAGAAATTCCTGGTTAGTGCAAGTAAAAGTCTTCTGCATAATTCTAATAGTACTGTTGGGTAGACCAAGCCAGTGGACAGGGCCCACTTAACATAATTTAATAGCTCTTGAGGGCTTTTTTGGAAGCAGTTCTGCTGTGTCTTGAAAATATGGGACAGGCTGCATCTCCCTTGTCTAATTTCAGGCCAGAACATCTACTTTACTCTCCAGCAAAAGAATACCAAGTAGGAACATGATCATAGAATCACAGAATTACTCAGATTGGAAAAGATCACAAAGATCATCAAGTCCAAACGCAGCTTAACCATAGAACCCAACTCTAACAACCCTCTGCTAAATCATATCTCTGAGCACCACATCCAAACGGCTCTTAAACACATCCAGAGGCTGTGACTCAACCATCTCCCTGGGAGCCTATTCCAGTGTTTAACTACCCTTTCTGTAAAGAAGTGTTTACTAATGTCCAACCTAATCTTACCTTGGTGCAACTTGAGGCCATTTCCCCTCATCCTGTCACTTGTCACCAGTCAGAAGAGACTTGCCCCACTCTCACTGTAAGAACCTTTCAGATACTGGAAGACAGCAATAAGGTCTCCCCTCAGCCTCCTTTTCCCCAGGCTAAACATCCTGATCCCCTGGCTGACCTTTAATTGGCCCATGATGTGATGGCTATTGGAAATATAAGGAAGGAAAAGGAGTGCTCCTGCTTTGGACAGAAAAAGGCAATTATAGCCAGCAGCAGGGAAACATCTCTGCCCACCTCCTGCTCTTTTTCTGGCAGCTCAGGGTGAAACTGACCTCCCTCCTAACCCCATTCCTGCCCTGAACATAAATATAACACCTGATGGACAAGTAGGAAATCAAACTGATCAAATACCTCCCAGTGTGTGCCAAACATTCAGCACATCTCTATGTTTGTCACTAGAGTATTTCCTCTGCAGAGAAAATCAGATGTCATTTGCTTGATTCTGACTGGACTGATACGTCACATTTTGCTTTCAACTCTCTGATCTTCAGTCCGTTGACTGCATTTCACTCCAAAGTAATGAAGGAGCCTGATGAGGAGCCACTAAACACACAGGAGCCAGGGGAGGGAACAACATGGCCTTTGGTTCACCCTAGCAGTGACTTAATGGGGCATCCAGAGACCTGTATTTGAAGAGGCTGGGGCATTTCTCACAGTGAAAAGTTTTATTTCCTTTGGAGAAATTGCAGTATATAACAATAAGGGAATTATGGAAATACAATGCTTTGTCTGCTCAGTCATTGCTTTACAGATGTACATGCACTGAGCACCAAACCATGGTGCAGATACTAGGTCTTTTCACTGAGAAACAGAATTTTTCACTGTTTGTAATTTGAAAAGCCCTTTTCTGAAAGGCAATAATCAATCTTTGATTCTGCTTTCTAAGATGGTGTTTTTGTTTCATGTGGCCCTGGTGTTCTTTTTAGACTGCTTCCATTAAGCAAAGCCCACTCAAACACTTTCTTCTTCCCTTAGAAGTGAATCTGTAGAACATGTAACATGTTTCACTGTGTTTCAGAAGTGTTAAGCTTGGTGTCTCCATTCTCAAGACGAAGTGGCAAGGATAAATTAATCCCTGTAGTAGATCTCTGCTTGGCTTAAAAAATAGCAATTTCTGCAAATCATTCTTAAGAGGAGCAGTGAAACATTTGGAAGCATGAGAGCCTGTGAAGAGGCAGCATTGCCCTCTGTATGACATTCACATACCACAGTGGAAATGTGTCATATTCCGAAACTCTTTCAGGGATTAGAAAGAGCAAGGAACAGATGGAGAAGGTGCAAGGAATCAGCTCACTATATGTTTCCCTGATTAGATGAAAATCCTGAAAATAAGATATCTTTTACTGTTTGAAAGGAAGAACCTTTAGGGGCAAAGATCTGTAGGGGATAAAGAACTTGAAAGGAGCAGGTTTCGGAAATCATAAGGAGCCTTTTGTAGAGTTCATGCGAGCATGCAGTCAAGGGAAATCTTAACTGAAACAATGTAGCTCAGAAAAGAAACTAGCTGTTCTTGATGTATCCCCATCCTCTCGCCATCGTTGCCAGTACCCTGCAAGCCATCTAGTCATATCCTTCTAACCACACTGTCGCTGATCCTTCGTTCAAACACAATTTGGCTCTTCCTTTTCTGCTGTAATATTTAATTCTTCCCAGCCACTTTCTAGATCTAGATTTAATTTCAGAGCTATTTATTCATTCAGGCTCAGCTCTCTATAAATGAACACTGATTTCCATCTTCCTATTATTCTTTTAATTAACACTTATTCACTGAGCGGAGTATTGAGAAATGTTGAATGTAAGAGTGCTGCTGCATGGCAAATAAAGCTGTGGGGTAGTGGTGAGAAGGGTTGGAAGCAAGTAGTAGAATGCTTCCATGTTTTTCCTTTGTTGTGTTTCTAGTATCTCCTGTTTGCTACAAAATACAGCAATGGTGTGCTGAGAGTAGTCTTAAGGGAAAGGGAAGAAAGAGTCAGAAACAGGCAAATATCATCTGTAAGAAGCTGAATGGTGAAACCAACACAGAGAAAATATGCTTATTTGTCCAGGACAGTTTAGCTACAGGCTATTTCTAGCAGTCCTTTTCCTTCTGGATGCACAGCTTTGATGCTGTCTGCAAGGAGCGCCTGGAGAAAAAGTTGTTTATGTTGGGTTAGAAAAGAAGGGAAATATGAGAGAAGGGAGGGGAGATGGCCCAAGCTTCTTTCTGCTCTCTAGCTGCCTCAGTCTCTGCGCTGATCTTACAGTCACTGGTTCCTGACCTGCTGCACCCTAAAACATTTTTGTTCATTATGTTTTTCACCCAAGCAGCAGTCATCTTTCTCTTCTTGTCTGCCATCCACAGCCTCAGTAGAAGTACCCCAGGTAACAGTGTTGTCCACATAGCCTCAGCTTGCAGACCAGCAAACTCCTCTAGGGTGACTTCTACCTTCCTGTCTTCACCCTGAGCCCCAGCACTGTGAGGGAAGCCCAGGGTCCCCCAGGGAGACCACTGACAGCCAGATCTTATGCTCTTGCTGAACACTGGCTGGAAATCCAGATTGTGTTATCATGGGAACATTAATGCTGGAAAGGACCATTAAGATCATAGTGTCCAACCCACTTCTACCATATCCCTGAGTGCCACATCTACACATTTCTTGAATACCTCCCAGTATGGTAACTCCAGCAGCTCCCCAGGCAGCCCATTCCAATACTTCACCATGTTCCTTGAACACCTCCAGGTTCAGTGACTACACCACCTCTCTGGGCAGCCCATTCCAGTGCCTGACCACTCTTCCAGAGAAGTGGTATTTCCTAACATCCAGCCTAAATCTCCCCTGGTGCAGCTTGAAGCTATTCCCTCTAGGTCCTATCACCAGTTACATGAGAGAGGAGGCTGATCCCCAGCTCACAACAACTTCCCTTCAGGTAGTTACAGAGAGCAATTAGGTCTTCCCCAAGCCTCCTCATCTCCAGGCTGAAACTGTGCTTACGGGGATTAAGGATACTGATGGACTGAACATGAGATCTCAGCATTCACAGATAGCCAGTTCTGGAGAGAAGAAAAAAAAAAAAAAAAAGATAGACTATCGAGTACTGATGTAATGTTTCCACTGAACAAATCATTTGCACAACAACTGTCAAAATACTTTGTCCAAATTTGGTGTTACAAATCAAGTGGCAAGCAGAAAAACTGAAGAGAGGTCAGAGTAATGAGGATCAAGTGGAAACAAATCTTGAAGAGAAAAACTGGAAAAACACAATATGTTTGACCTGCGAAGATGGACAGTGTCTTGATCAGTCTGTAAGTAAGTGAAGAACAGAGATGTAGCAATAAGGTCTCTGAAATCTAGCAATCAAATGAATAAAATTCTGAGAGAACAGAACCAGACAAGTTCCTGATAATTCATGAACAAAGTTCATTTTTTAGTAGAAAATATATTTAATTGTTAAAACATATTTTATATGTTGTAATGGATCTTTCATCACTAAAAAATTTTTAGTCATTGTCAGACAGCTTTTTAATTTAGCATTTAGAGCAAGAAGAATTGAATTCAGCTCCTAGCTTCAGTTACATATCAGGTCATGAAAGGACACCGGTCAATTTTAACATGAGAATTAATTAATGTGTATTCATCTCATGGTCCCAAGAGTACACTTTTATTATCTGGACTTCAGAGAGCAAGACTTCTACTACTCTCCCCTGAAACTCTCAGACCACTCAGAGAGATGCTCTCTGGTGGAGTCTGAGCCATATTTGATAATCACCTCATGGTGATTTTAGGAAGTACAAAACGTAACTCTGAAAAACCAATATTTCCTCATAACCTATGGAGGAGAAAAGATGTTGAGAGCTATTTAGGGCTGCTCTGCTGCCACATGTCATACATTATGACGCACTCTGTGAGTGCAGTTACGCAACACCACCAACTCCTCAGACACAGCCTCCTTTCCACAGAAGGTCCTCATACCTTGCACCTTCAGACCCTCACCATGCTGCCTGTAAATTCATCAGACTGTTTTGAATTGTATCAGACCACCAACTATGAAGAAAGGATGTGTTCCTCTCTTCCTGCTGACTTCTTGTTTCTTCTCTAGCACACAAAATCCTTGCTATGATGAAAACACTATTACTATTTCCCTTTTATTAATTATTTACCAGCATTTAATTCAGTGTTCCATAACAGTGTTAAAGGATGCTGACATTGCATGTGCGAGAATCAGTCCAGCAGTCTCTGGACATTGTGTGGTGGATAAGTTGCAAGGGCAGTGTTGAATGCAGTTCCCACCTAGGAGTTGCCTAGGTGAGGCCTTGGGTCTGTTTCGGCTACAGGGGTCTTGGGAGACCCTGAAAAGCTGCTTTTCAGTAGTGGCCAATGGAAAACATAATCAAAAATCAAATTATGTCTATGATAGTCATCACTAACTAGAAAATAGTATGGAAATAAATTAATGTGAGTATTCTTTCTGTTGTTTGTTTTGGTTTGGTTTTTTTGTTTGTTTGTTTGTTTTTGTTTTTTTCTTGTGAATTGAGAATGCCAGCCTTAAAATATGCACTGCTGAAAATATGCTTTCTCTTTAAAAATGCTTCCAATGTTTAGAGATAATCATGTGTTTAAATAACAAACTCCTTTCATTATTTATATACACATATATATATACCAAGTAAAGCTACCAGTAATCCCTAAATGCAAGATGCTCTATACTTTCCAAAACAGGGCCGGGCCTTTCAGTTTTATGTGCCAATTTTTTTTCCCATTAAGCTCTAGTATTACAACGTGTGTGTCTTCTTTTGAATGAAAGTTGGGCAGAGGTGAAAGGATGGGGGTAGGGAGAATCAGCTATCTCTGACCTTGGGTCTAAGGGAAAATTTCCTACACTACTTTCAACCATTCCATTAAGAAACTGAGACCCATGATATCCAACCTAAATCTTCCCTCCTTCAACTTAAAACCATTTCCCCTTGTCCTGCTGTTGTCTACCCTTTCAAAGGGTTGACTCCCATCCTGTTTATAGGCTCTCTTTAGGTACTGAAAGAAGTACTTTGCTTCAGATACTTTTTGTTACTCTCTTAGCTATTTTTTTAACAGAGAGGTGAACACCATTCAGAGAGGCAGCACATATTTAGTAACACTTACCTGAGAAGTGGAAATACTATACAGTTCAATTTGAATCCCAGCCATCCAGACAATCTGATGTGACCAGTACTTTCTACCTTCCTTTGAATTCATTTTCCAGATGGATATTCAGAAATGCTTATATCTGATCCTGCCTTAATATGACCAACTTATTATTAGTGGTGTTAAAGGATTATAGGAAGATGGAAGCTCACAGAAGCCAGTGAGTTGAGCCTTAAGCCACTGATAGTAAAGTGATATTTTATCACTCCTCAGTTGCATACTTTTTGTTTTATCTCCAGAAATACTGATATCTTAATAACCTCACAGAATGGAAGAAACGCTAAGTTTCTGGCAGTCTGCTATGATATTCAATATCACCATGATCTGGTAATAAGCTTCCTGAAAATAATTCCAAATTATGGACATCCTGTTCTCATGAAAGAAATATAAACATTTAATAAAAAAGCTTAGAGCTATCCCCGTGGTTTCATTGCACTGTTTGAAAAATTTCTCTGTTATTATGGGTTTTGTAGCATTTCAAATGGTCTCAGGTGACGGGAATCTCACTGTTATGTTTCATTTTGGAAGAGCTGCACTCTCCAATAATCTATGTATGGTGAAGCACAGGTAAACCTGAGTGGTGAAACAAGCCAAATCATTGAGATTTTCTCTGGGCCTTTCTCCTTCCAAGTTCCAAGGAATCTTCACAATACACTGGGTGCTGTTATGTTATTCACACAAGTATTGAACTAGTTCTCATACAGAGAGTATCATAGAATCATAGTACAGATTGAGTCTGAAGGAGATTTAGACAGAGTATTTGCTTACTCATGGATCAATCATGTTATGTTTTGTTTAGACATTCATGATATTTACAAACCAGTTCAGTAACTTCATAATCATTAGCAGCTAGAACATCCTTCACATATTATCAGAAACAAATGCTAAACTGCTAACTATTTGATGCTTACATTCAGTGGGTAAATTTGGGTTTGGAGATTCAAGTTATCTGCTACTTCAAAATTCTCTCTCTGCCTACTGGAGGCTCTATATCAGTCTTCAAACCAAAGTATTTGAAGATTCACATCTTTGGGGTAAAAGATGACACGCTTTGGAAATTATTCAATTCTGTAAGAAGTTCAGAGCTCAGCTGAACAGGTGTTCAATCAGGCAAGAAACATCTTTGTGTTTCTTAGCAGTTCAAGTATTGCTTGGTTTCCCAAAATTATTTTCTTTGCTTCTTTTTAGGATAGTGGTTTTATCAAATTAGGGACTTGTTCATCTAGCACTGTACATGCAATTAGTGTTAGCAGGCTGGGGTTTCCAGATCTCTGGAATCAATTAAAAGAAACATCTACTTAAGAAAAGTAAAGAACTGGAGAGTAAGCTTGCTGGAGAGCCTGTAGCAATGAAATCCACTTACTGTCATTTTGCTTTTCCTAATCAGTGTTCTTAAACTTTAAGTCCCAAGATCACATCAAGAAATTGAGAAGGAAAGGGAAGAGGTGGACTAAGTCTATGTATGGGTAACTGTATTAACCCAAAAGTGCACACCTCTCTGGCCTGGTCCCCGGCTTCAAAAATCAAGATTCTCTTGATAGATGTCCAGGAAAATGTATTTCTTCTACATAGACTGTGCTCAGGCTTTCTGTCCTGTACTTTCTGTCCTGTACTCACAACAGAAGTATTGAAGCATTAAACTAAAGTCCAAGAAGAAGATACTGTGTGATTGACCTTAAGAATATAACAGCTAAATGTGCTGGGATCCTGATGGAAACACAAGGGTATGAACTGAAACAAATGAAGCATCCAACCATTTGATGATTAAGAGGCATTTCTAAAACTGCCTGTGATAGCAGCACAAGTCAGCAAGAGGATACTCTTCTATGTTTCAGTTATTGTTCAGTCTTTAAGGCAGTCCTTGCCTTAAATAATAATAACAATTAATTATTATTTTTAATATTAAATATTAATTAAATATTAATTATTATTATTATGTATTCCTACTCTGCCAGAGTATGGAGTGGATTCTTCATTTAGATTAGCATTATAGGAAGACAGGAACATCATGGCCAGAAATGAAGGAAAAGAGCTCATAACTGATTTTTGACATGGTGTATCAGGAAGGTCTGGGTCTTGCACCGTATCTCCACCTTTCATTGTACATTCATAATGAAGAAGGGAAAGACTAGTTGATGTGAATGTGATGGCAAGCAGAAGTGTGGAGAGGACTGCTGAAAGCAGCAACACATTCTGTATGGTGTAGGTGGAAAGGCAGCCTTAAAACCCTCCCTCATCATCACAAAGCTAGAAGATTACTGTGAATAACCAAAGTGAATTTTATCAGGGGAATACATTCTACCATCTTTAAGGAATATGACATAACCTCAATGTCAGGCACTACAAATTACAGAAATGCAGTGTGGATCTCTGTAGATATTATACCCATATTTTCAATGGGATTCCAAATTGTGTTGAGAGCTTACTTATGATGCTCAAATGTTGTTATCTCTATCAGCTAATCTTAATTCTGGTCTTAATTCTGCAACTTTATTAGAGATATTTTCCTTTCTACTCCTGGAAAATTTATGTTTACTTAAAATCTACAGCTGGGTAGAACACTTTCCTCAAGTTAAAATGAAATACCTGTGGGTTAAATACCTGTGGGAAATGTATGTAAATCTTTGGAAATTTATATCAAAAGCTTGGAGAATCCATGCTGTTCTCATAGAATATACTTAAAACAAACACAAACAGAACCAGACCAAACACATCTAAAACCAGGAATGTGTACATTCTATTAAACAAATCTGTTCCTTTCTATGGGCCAAATTTTTGGCTTACAAGAAGTAGTAAAACTTCCAAGTCTTCTGAGTGCAGTAATTTATCCTAGTCAGCTGTCTTTTTTCAAAATATGAATGTCCTGAACCATACATTTAATTTTATTACATTTTGAATAAGTTGTTAATTAACACCTTCCTGTATAAAAAACAGAGTTTTGCTGAAATTCCAAAGAAAATTTGTCACTTAGTGTGCCCCCGGTGGCGCAGCGGTAGAATTCCCGTTTGCAACACCAGGGGGCCCGGGTTCGAATCCCCCCTGTGGAGCAGGGGGTAGAAGTGCCGCTCTGCTACACAGAGGGCTCGAATCCTGGGAGTTGGACTCGATGATCTCTAAGGTCCCTTCCAACTCGCACAATACTATGATACTATGATATGATGATACTTTCTAGGCTAGATTAGTCAGAATGTAATTAATGTAATGTTTCATGGCACACTGAGTAGAGCAGTCATAAAACCAACAGAGCTGGTCTTTTGTTTTATATAGGAGTAAGGGAAACATGCTGTGGAAATAATGTAGATCAGGAAATAAAATTATGTGCACCATTCAGGTCTGCCAATGCATCATTTTCAAAGGTCAGAAGTCTTATTTAATATGAATATTCTCCTCAGCCTCATTTCTCTCATTATTTTTTAATATGTACTGTTCCCAACATTTCTTTTTCTAAACGGACCTCTCTATAGTTCATTTCATCCTCCACTGTTCTACATCTGTACATCTTCCTAGAGATCTGTACTTCTCCTCTAATTTGTTTCTTTTTCCTTCATAATTTTTTTTTCTACTAATTTCCACATTACTCTTTCATTTCCTTTTAGCTACCCAAACTGAAGATTTTATGGAAATATGTTATTTTATGGGAACTGCTGAGTCATGGCCTGAACCACTGATTGATCACCTGAGGCATGCATTGAGTCAACAACAGGAGCACAGGTGAAGGCAATTAAGCTGTGTGATGGTAAGGGGGTGGAGCCTTGCTGCTCCTGTCTTAGACCTCATTTAAGGGCTGTCTGCCACCAGAGAAGGCTTTCTTTCTTGAGACTGCTTCTTTTGGAGGTTTTCTGCACACCTAGGATGTGGGTAAGTGCTTCCATTTGCTTCTTATTATCCCTTTTTGCTATGATAATCCTTCTAGTTATACAACCTGTAAAATACTAGCCTACACACACCACTCTGTTCACTGTACATTTGTTGACTCTACCATAATCTACTTGAATTTAGCCCTATTTCTTTTCTGATTTCTGAACCTGAAAAATGTGAGAAGAACAAGAATGCTTTCAGCAGTATAGTTATTTTTTGGACAAATCAAAAGTTCAGAAGGTTTTTTCATTAGTGTCTTTACCAGTCTTCTCAGAGAAAGTTATCTAAACTATATTTTGAGAAACACCCCCCCCCTTTTTTTTTCTTTCTTTCTTTTTTTTTTTTTTCCCAAAGAGAGAGCAGTCGTCTCTTTCCTATGGATACAAATTCAGCTACGGTTTTCATTTGATTTAATGTTCCTTCTATGTTATATAGAGTCAGAATTCATTAAGCAGATTGTAAATTAAAACATGTCATGGTTGATGAGACATCTTTATTAAGTTATCTATCATTAAGTGCTTGTATTTTAGGGGACATAAATGTTCTTCTGTTTTTTTGTTTGCTCAAATTTGAATGTTTTTGAAAGTTTAGTAGAACTTTACCTGACCTTTTTTGAGTGATGTCAGAATATCGAAACGGATATTCACTTGTGAAATTTATAGCGTGTTTTTCTTGAAATTAACCCTTTCTCCCCTCCCCCCCTTTTAAAAAAAAATAAAGGAACAAAAAACAAGAAAACAAGTATTGAACTGTAAAAGAGACAAGCTTTTCTTTATGAGAAAAAGGAAGAATTGTTATAAGCAGCATTTCTTTTAGTGCATATGAGTAATTTAGTAATGAAAACAATAGTAACAATGTTAAGAATCTATGCTGACATAACTAGCACTCCTCCTGAAGTGGGAATGCCAAGCCACCACTTGAACCAGTGATTGGGTCCCTTGTAAGAGCACAGGGCCAGACCAGAGGAGCTCAGGTACGTGTAAACGGGAGTAGATCCACCCCTTCTAAGACTTCATTTAAGGGCTGGCAGTGAAGGTGAGGGTATCTTATCTGGAGACTTCTGCCTACCTGGGGATTGTGCTGGTATTCCTGAGCAGGCTTTTTTCCCTGTTTCCATGTTTGCTGCTATTACACTTGAGCAGGCCATTCCCTGCTTTAGACTAAGACCTTGCTGCTCTGATGTCCTGTAACGCTTCTCAGTGAAACAATTGTATACTTGCTTGAATTGTGCATTATATACAAAAATATGCAAATCCATGGTACATTTTACTGGAAAGCAAGATAAGCTAATTGTAATTTGTAAACCTATTCCAGAATCACTATTCAGTAATGCCAGATCAATCTTGTAGGAATAGTGATAGCTCAAGCCAATTACAGGATAGCTCAAAACAACCATTGAATTCTTTTAATTTCTGTAGTAGTTCTTCATTTTATAGTTCAGAAGAAATTTTATCTCCATTGAGCATGAAAAATCTATAATTTATCAGTTGGATGGTCTGGACGAGGCCCTTAAAAGAGTGATCATTCTTCCTCAGTATGCCTTGGTGAGTTTAGTCCCTATGTTTTCATGAAACTTCACAAGGTGAGACAATAGTGTGGAGGTATTTAAGGCCAGGTTGGATGGAGACCTAGGCAGCCTGGTTTAGTAAATTGCAACCCTGCCTGTGGCAGGGTGTTTGATCTTTGAAGTTCCTCCGAACTCAAACAATTCTATGACCTTCTTGTCTCTCCCTTTCAAGAGTTTGTAAAACCTATGGAGGGAACTGAGAAATTTTGGAATTAACTTGTCAACATGAATTAACTGTTTAATATCACTAAAACAGTTATTTCCCATATCTCCTGCTCTAATCATGGCTTTTTAGTTTAATTTATCCCCCTAAAATTCAGCTGGAGAAAGTCTTTTAAAACTGAAAATTGTTATGAATTGTTATGTGAGTGACTAAGTATGACAAAAGCTTTAAGTATCTGAGAAAACAGTTTTTAATCAAGTACAAAACAGCATTCTTCAAATGTGCACATCGAAGTGTAAGTGAATGCACTTGCTCTAGCTGATTTAGATGAATGCTATGATAAGAAGTGTGAAGATAGGATTATTACGAACTTCTATTTGCGTATGGTCCTAGGAGCAGCATCTCAGAATCTTGTTTTCCTTCATGGAGGGGGAAAAAAAAAAAAAAGCTCATTATCTATTAGTGACAAGTAGATGGTACTAGTAATTACCAAGATATATTGCATAATTCTGTATGAGCCACTTGTGTTTCTTGAACTGCTATCAAATAATATTCATAGCTGTATTTTACTTCATGCTTACTAGCAGGTAATTAACAGTAATTTACATATTCTCCCTAAGTTACCTTCATATTGTGGCTACTCAACTATAACAGATTTGATCTTTTGGAATCAGTTGGATTCCTGTTGAGATGAAGGCATAAAAGGTAATGGCTCATGTGAAAATCAGCTGCATTTTGCACAGGAAGACATATTTTAAATGTAAAATTGTGACCTACTTATTTATCAAGAAATATAAGCGTTTTGTGGTGGTTTGCATTCTGTTTTTGGTGTTGGTTAGTTCTGTTTAGCTTATGGGAATTGTAGTTCCCTTTCCTATATGTCACTGCCATATTGTTTTTCTAGTGATGCAAGATGTAAGATTTGAAGAATCTTCCACATCCAGAATGAATGGATTAAAGATAAGTTGAGTATACTACAGTAATCTGTTCCTTTTGTTGGTATAGAATTTTGGCCAGTGTCAGAACAACAGTAAAGCCTAAAATAATTAGGAGCAAATTAAACATTCATAAAGCAGCTGTGCATTTTTAAATTGGCCATGAGGAGTTTTGAAATTCCAGTGAATGCTCACATTCAGTTTTCATATGGAAACAGATTTCATTTCATCCCTGTAAATCCAGTGGTGTTACCAACCCTCCAGCTGTATCTCTTTAAATGAGAGGATCATATTAAAGATCAGTAGGCACAGTTTGTATGTAGAATGAAACTTCTGTGGACTGACATACTATATGAGTAATTAAAAGAATTTTCTCATATAAAGGCATTCTTTACTCTTATAAACTGCCTCAAGGAACATCTAGCCTGCAATACTATAGCTGTGTATTTTGCCTTCATTTATTGTAACTGGTTAATCTATAGTCATTTGGTTTGGTTTTTTTTGTAAGGATGTACAGAGCAGAATGGTATGCATGCCTTAAGACTAAGCTGGATTACAATAAACATAAATCAGTCACTTTTTAATAAGACTGGGTAATGGTGATGATTTCATTTGGTGTGGTTGAGAAGAAATCAAAGTAAGCAGCCTAAGATCTTGAGGTAAGAACACAATGCTTCACAGGTTGTCCTGAGATGACCTACTACTTAAGTAAAGCTATTGTATTTTATCCTTACAGAGAATTTTTAACTTGTGGAAACACCTATTAACAATTTATGAGCTTGCTATTCTGTGTGGAATGGTTTTTCTTTCTTTTTTTTTTTTTTTTCTTCCCTTTTTCCAGTCTTAACTTTATGTACCAAAGTCATCTTGGCATTATTTTGAGAGTTTCCATTCCTCTTCCCAAGTACTGTACTTCTGTCTTATTCTGTTGTCATTTAAGTAACAGAATAATACTCCCATGCTTGAAGAAGGTAAGTAATTAAAATCCCTGTGGATAGAAGCCATTAGCATTGTTGTTGGGCTTTTTTTCCTGCATTTGTAGATGAGTCTTGGAAGGTATTTGTGTGAGAGCTACAGTGATGAACATTAAGTAACTGTATCTAAAATTATAGATGGGGGGGGGGGGGGGGAAGGTCATTCAGGCAAGTTATTAATGGCTTATTTTGACTTAAATGAAGGAAATAAACCCACCATCCATCACAGTAAAGGAAATCTTCTGAAGTAAGAGATACAGTGACTCAGAGGCAAAAAACTTCATTATTATGGGATATTCATTTATATTTAAAAATAAAGAGTGTTGCCACTATATAATGTACTTTTCTGCAGAGGAAAGAAATAGATGGCAAGAAGTGAACATATTATTACAGAAGAAAAATGTTAAGAGGGTAAGAAAAGAGGACAGATCAATCTATCTTTTTATCACAGGAAATGGTTACACCTAGAAATACTATGATCAAAAAAGAAAGCCCTGGAACTTATTATATTTCCATTATAAGACTCCTCTCTTCAGCATGCTTTCAACAATGTTATCCATCAGTGAAAATCTGCATACATTTATGTTAGTATTTAAATGTATTCCAAGTTGAATGGAAAATGATGAAGAAAATATACTAATGTCATTAAGACAATTATTTTTTCAATTATCAATTTATTTATTTATTTATTTGCAAAAAAAACCACAGCAAAAGTAGATACACGGCTGTTTTATAAGTGCCAGAAACTTAGGAAGACAATGTGTTTGTTTAAGGAAAGTTTTGTTAACTTCTCATTGAGCATGACATTAGACTGATATATGGTGATCAGTATTTTTTTGTTTTCTATTATTTAGTCTTCAAATATAACTTGAAATTCATTTCAAGTTCTCAGATTTACTTCAGATAAGTCTTGGTTAGTTTCATTTTCCTTTATTTCTAATATCACGAGATATCTCTCATCAAAACTTCCACAGCAATTTATCAGCATTTCGCTATATCCTTCCTTCCTTGCTCAAAGTCATGCACATGAATTAAGTGGTGCATCTTCACATGAGTGCACATCATGCCACAGAGATATAACCCCTTCAACAATTACCTTCTTCTAAATATGCTTTTTTCCCTTCTTTCTGTGTTTGTGTTCTATACACAACTTAACCGTTTGTTAACAGTGCCAAAAGTGACCAAATCTTAGTGGCTATGTGAATGAGTGACTTCAAATTAGAGCAAACTGAAGTACTGACCTAAAAATTATATTTTCATATTATTAGCACAACTTGACTTTGTGGATAACTTAAAATTCTAGCTATCAAAACACTTGTTGCCAAGTCTACGTACCTTGACCAAGATTTTCATGTCTTATGCTCTGTTCTTCTGATTAATTCTAACTTTTGAATAAAATTAATGTACTTATTCCAAGCTGCATGTAATGCTGAAATTTTTCTATGTGACTTATTGTTTTGTTGCAAGAGGGCTCTGTACATATTTAGTAAACTGAAGAAGTTGGTAGTGGGTAATGGAGCTGCTTCTTGGAATCCTGAAACATCTAAGAGTAGCAAAGATGTCCCATTCCATTTTGAGGCTGATTTTATTTCTCTTAATAGTCATTCTGAAATAGTCATTTGGATGTTTGCAATTAAATAAATAAACCTTTTTTTTTTTCTCTCCAGTATTTATAATCATTGCCCTTAAATTTGTTTAATCTTAATGCATTGTTTTTTTTTCAGTGAAGGACTAAAAGGTGTATTCCATTTTTACAGTTGTTCAGCTCCAGCTGAAAATGCACAGAAGGGCTCCTCAGCCTCTGGCTTTTTAGCGTATTAGCCATAAAAGCATTACAGCGTACTGTGTTGTGAACATAATGAAAAAACATTGTTTTAACAAAGTGCAAAGCCTTGTTTTCAAAAGCCTATAACTCAAGCAAATAAAAACAATTTTTCACTCAATTTCAGCTTTTAACCTCTCTCCAGTGCAGTTGTTTAGATGTTCCAAATAGCACTTTTTTTTTTTTATAATGAGAAATGTTTGTCTATTTTCCCATGCTTGTACTCTGAATTTCTGATTGGAAAAAAAATAAAAAAATAAAAAAATAAAAAATTACTTTTGGGGTAGAAACCAAGCAAGGAATATTCCAGCCATAATCTGTTTTTTCCAGGTTTGAGAACAACTGGATAAAGAGGGAAATCATTATGCATTAATTGACAATTTAATCAAATGATAGTCTGGTATAACACAGTGAGATTGCCTAAGGGATGTACTCACTGGGGCTGGGGGGAGAAACAAGAGGATAAGTATGAGGTTTTTTGTCAAAGTAAAATTATAACATAGTGTTAAGTTACAGAAATTCTGTTGGAGAGTTACACGTGTTGCAGGCATCCACAAAAATAACCCCTAAAATTGTAGTATTTGTTTATTCAGCATTTTTTCTGCAGGTATTGATTTAGAATGCTATAAAACAGTAAATTTCTACATAAATTCTTATGAAAACCACAACAAGGTAAAATGAATTTGATGCCTATGCAAACGTTCATTATTTTCAAATTTATATTTGAAGAATTTAAAGAGGAAGTGAATGTTGAGAAAGGATTGTTGGGGAATTGTTTTGAACTCAGTGATATTAAACTTCTGCTCCAATCTGGAGAGTTTGTGCCATTGTTTTCTTTATGTCGCATTCCTAAAAGACCTGAAATTAAGTCTGCATCATACTGCAGAGACTTTTTTTAAGGGCAAGTTAATCCATTCAGAAAGCACAAACCTATATATCATGGCATACGCTCATGTCTCTAGTGGGCCCACATTTATTTTGAAGTGTTGTGAAATTGAGTTGATGTTCAAGATCATAAGGAAAATAGACTTCACAAAGAAACCCCAAGAAACAAGCAACAAAACCCTATTATATCAGCACTGCATGCTCTCAGATGATGATAATGTGTTTTGAATACTTCTAGTCATCAGTTCATTCTATGCTTTAATATAGCACTCAGAGGCTATATTGTGCCCAAACACTGACTAATGAAATATTTCTGATCCAAATTCAGACTAGTTTTAGGCTGGTATGTTGTGAGCTTGCTCACACCAGTGCTGAATTTATCTTCCTATGGTGTCAGAACCTATGACGATATTTCCAGCTTCTAGTCTTTCCTACTTGCTGAGAATACTCTCATAGAAAAGAACTTTGTTTGGAATCAATTAAGGCTGAGTAAGTATGACATCCGTGCATAGAAAACTCTTGAAAAGAAGAAAATGTCAGATTACGGAACTTCTCCTTTAAGAAAGGCACCTCAGTGCCCACACAACACATTTTCACTGACATGAGTATACTTCACACCTCCCCACAGAACTTCCTGCTGCTTCCCAAATATAAGGGATCCCATCCAGCTCATTAATTTCACGCTATAGAACACCACATGCTATAAGCCCAGCTCAGCACTGATTATTTCATAAAGTTTGTAAGGTCGAGATGATGTGATTGTGTGAGGTTTCTGAAATAAAGAGGAGGTGGGGGTGTTTGAATTTTATTTATGCTTCAGATTTGTAGTTCAGAGCTGTCCAACTGACAGCGATTTTTTTTTTATTTTTTTTTTTATTTAAATAGAATAGCATGCAGTATCTATTTCTAAATCTGTATTTTGAACTGCCAGTTTGGAGGTTTCTTCAGTCAAATAACAGGTGAGGTGGTAACAGAGCAGTTGTTCCAAAGATTAAATAAGGATTGTAGTAACTGAGAGAGTTGTTAGGTTAAGAATATGAATTTAAGTGTGTTAGATTGTTGTGGTTCAGTGTAGCAGGTGGTTAAGTACCATGCAGCTAGTAGAATGAGGGACACCATGGGGAGAAAAGGAAGTAGAATTTGTAGGCTGAGATAAGAACTTCTTACTAAGGCAGAAAAGAGAGGAATAGTAGTAATAGTAATAATATTACATGAAAAAATATATATTTATTAAACAAATTGTGCACAACGCAATTGCTCAACACTGATGCCTAGCCAGTCCCTGAGCAATGGCTACCTCTTCCTGGTCAACCCCCCACAATTTTATAGTTTCTTTCATGTTATGGAATATCCTGTTGGCCCACTTAGGTTAGCTGTCCTGGTTCATTCCTGGAAAGCTGATAAATTGAAATATCCCTGTCTTTGTGCAGCACCGCTCAGCAGTAACTGAAAAAAATTAGTAAGGCAATTGATTCATATGTCTTTCCTACATTACTATTTATTGCTACTCCTTTTGTTTTTCTTATCACCTTATGTCTGTGTATGAAGCAATCCAGAATACAACCTTTATAAGGGCACTTGCCTAGATGAGTAAGTTCACATTAATGTTGAATGAAAATGTAAACTTAATGAGATATGAAGTAAGCAGTAATGAAACTTTAATCATACAGTCACCTGATAATTGGGTTCTTAGACTCGGGTTAAGAAAGAAATTTAGGATCTGGATGCGGAGAGGCAAGTTTATGATTGCTCAGACACTTTAAAAAAACAAACAAACAAAAAAACCCTCATCAAATATCTAAATTGCTTTGAAATTCTGGTTTAATTTTTTTTTTTTTTTTCTTCCCTCCAGGTATTGAATGGTGATTTTGAATTTTGATAAAGGCAAAGGAGAAGTGCTACTTGAAACAATTTAAAAGTAATTCTTATGTTTGCTTGCTGTACAGCTAACAGATCAGAGAGCTATTCCTTTGTTACTTCGAAGTGTACCTAATTAAAATATAAGCTGACATTTGTTAGAGTGCAGATGTTCCAGTTCCAGCCCCTACCAAATCAAATGTGCATGGAAGACAGGAAAGCTGTGGAAGCATGGTCCAGAAGACATCTGTAGTAGCTTTAGTAATCCTTAGTAGCAGGAAAGTTTTGAACTGCAGAGAAAATTAGGACTTTCTTGTTTGCTTCTGTAATTGGAGTGATGTAAATGAAACTCAAAAACTGAAGACAAGCCTGATTTACCAATAGTCCTTAAATCCCATGGATTGTTGTAAAGAATAGTTGGTTATAGGTGAATTAAGACAGTGTGGTAATGGAGATACAGAGGAATTGTTTAATAAGAGTTAGATTCTTGCTTGCTTGGACTGGTTCATTAGCTAGGGTGTTGAACTGCCTGAAAAAAGCAGACTCAAAAATACATACAAATATCAGTGTGTTACTGGAAAAATATTTTCAACTGATTCCAGCTCAAGGATCTCTCCGGTGAATGTCATTGTCTTACTTCTCCTACAGATCCAGCCAGAGATGAGTTCATATCCTCAATGGTGCTAAATTAATCTGCTTTCATCTGTTCAGGCTGTTTAGTTGGTTATTTTTTTGTTTTTGTTTTTTGTTTGTTTGTTTTGTTTTTGGCTTTTTGTTTTTGTTTTGGTTTGTTTTTGTTTTGTTGTAAGAAATAAAATTATTATCAGTTCCATGAACTGAGCAGTTTTCAGGCCTTGCAAGAGAATTAGAACCAAGCTCTGTCTCAGAAACTCTTGAGGAAAATAACATGTCATTGCTGCCCTTAGTGCCACAGTGAGGTACTCTGAGGCAATGCTCCCAGACATCAGGAGAAAAAACATGAGTGGTAGTCTCAGGCACGGTTTATGAAAATCTGAGGATACCATAAAGGAGAAATTATAAACTAAGGCAGAGGTTTTATTTTAAAATGGTCAGTAGTTTTGTTTCAAAAACTTTCAAGCCTAAAACACAGTAAATATCTACAGATTTTATTTTAAAATATTATTCAGCATAGGAAACCAAATATTGCTTGCCCTGCGAGGAATATTTCTTCCTTAAAGAAGCTCTGAGTGAAAGAAGAATGAGATCTGCTTAACATTTACCCTTTCACTATCCAATTATTCCACATATAGTTCCACACATGAAATATAATCCTCAGATTATCCCTTTGTCAGTCTCGAACTGGTTCCTGTTAGGTCTTCTCTCTTTAGTTTCAGACTAGGGATGCATAAGATTGATGCCTGTGAGGAAAAAAGGGAAAGTAGTATTTTGTTTTTTAAGAAGCGCCTGCAGTAATTCATAAACTACTATCTTGTCCCACTTCTTTGTTCTGGGATATTCGCATAGAACAGACTCTTGTCACAACAAGGCATTGGTCATCTTGTATTTTGTATACTGCAGGAACAATTTTTAAAAGATGAAACGTTAATAAAAAAATTACAACTTTTCCAACCTCTGAAATTTCAGAAGATTTCCATTTTTTTTTTTCACCATTAGAATTATTCATTGTGGAATATTTGATATGCAGTCGATTTTCTTTTGCTACTAAATTTTCCATGAATTTTCAAGTTCCTCATCCAACCTCTGTATTTAAAATGGCTCTTAACTTTTGGATGTCTTGTATAAAAATTATGTATGTGAATGACTTCCAAATAATTAGTTCAGCCCTTCGTGAAAGTCTTATTGCATTCTAGCTTCTGAGTCTGGTGGCAAGTGTATGGGCTGTGCTTAGGCAAGGTATGCAGGTAAGCAACTAATCTGTGTATTCCTTATTTTGAGGGTAGCAGCACATCCCCACTCAGCCAGGAGATTATGTAAATTATTCCCCATTTCTTGCTGTATGCTCAGACAGTGTAGTGCTATAAGCAGTTTATGCTTCTCAAGAATCAAGTGTTTATTTATTTCTTGCTTCCTGATTTCTCCATGCATCCTTTTAGTCTAAAATCTTAAAACAGATTAATATTTACTCATTCTGAGTATGCTGCTTCTTTTCAGTGATTAACCACTGAAAATGGTTTGTACAAAGCTAGGCTTTCCAGTCTGAAAAAGATGAGTCTGCTTAGGCATCTACAGCCTTTGGAGAGTCCTTCACTCACAATTGCCACTCAGAGGCGTTCAGAGCACAACCAGCCTACAATGGCAGCACTGTTCATAATGTCAACAGCAGTAAGCAGTAAGATTTCTATAAGCAGAACAACCTCCACAACTGAAACTGTAGAGGAATGTAGTCAGTGGGCTTGGAAATGGTATGAAATAATATTGCTCAAGAGCAAACGACCTAAATGATGTGTGCTTGAGACTATTCTTGGCAATTTCCAGAGATGCCTGATCTTAATTTTTGCTGTTTATGTGAGGGAAAGCTAGAAGTTACTTCTCTATTTTCAGTGAGTGGAGTTACCTCTGTTAAGCAGTAGGTCATGATCCTGAAATATGCTCTAGAATTTATAGGAATAGTGAAGAATATAGACAAGATGGTATTTAAATGCCTTTTTCAAGAAGCCTATGGACACGGTGACACTTTCTTCATCCAATTTTTCCTTAATCATAATAGCCAAATGTATTTTGACCACTGACCAGATCCATCAATTTTTTTCTGTAGTTTTCAATATACTGAGACATTTTTTCCTCATGTGTGTGTACTACACTATTTAGAATATCTTTTAAATATACAAATAGATTTTTGCCATTTATCTCTTTTGAAATGGTAATAATGCTACAAATAATATATAATACTAATATACTTATCTCTGTAGGATTTTATATCTACTATTGCTCAGTTTATTTATATACTTAGATTATGGTTCAAAACACAAGACAAATAAAGGATGTCTCAAAACTGTAGGGCCCTTTCAAATGTATGCAAGCTTTCCTCAGAAAGGAGAAGAGGCCATGCTCTAAAGCAAAGGCATTAAAATCTGAAATGTTTTGGATAAAGAATTGGAAAGAACAGTGGTGACAAAGGGTGAACAACTTATTCCATGTGGGTTGTTTTTTTTTTGTTTTTTTTTTTTTTTTCTGAGATCTGCTTTCTTGGAGAGGCAGACTCCTTCTGTGTTTAGCTCTGACAAGGAGGAAGCACACTGCCAGACCTTCCTAGTGTTGTCTATGGAGCAGATGGCTTTTCCAGGCTGGAAGCCAGGGGCCTTTCCTGTAACCCTCTTGGCCAAGTCAAACTCCCAGCACATATGCAGCTGCCGTAGGTGTGCTGATGATGGTCTTTTCTAAGCCTGTAGAGGGAAAGATAACGAAGCTGAGAGAAATCTTACAAAGTCTAGACTGGATTCAGTCATTTTACTTAGTTCATCTTCTAACAGTAACTTTTAAAAGAATAGGGCAGCTCAAGTATTTTTCTGTGGAAATGTTTCTGTAGGCAATAACTAAGGAAATCAGTGCTGACACACAATATTAGTCCTTATCCTGAGAAAGTCATGTGCAACATCTGTGCTATTATTGGCACAGTTCTTTAAAGTTTGACAAGCCTAGTGAGTGAAAGCTATTTGTTCACTTCAAGTACAACGGGGACTGCTATTCTGTTTTTTAACAGAAGTGCCTGTTTAAATATATATACCACACCTTTCATATAAAGGGTAGGGCCTTGCTCAGCTGTGCTGGTTAATCCTTCTAATGCTTGAGCACTAATGCTACTTGTTTCAAAGAACTTCAGGTTTTCTAGGTTCAGATTGATCTGAGTGTCATACTACCTGAAATATATACTGAACTACTCTATTATTATGTAGGCACCAATCAATATCAGCTTAATCATCTCATTGTGAGATATTTCATTAACAATGATTTCAACTCTGAATTTCCCTCCTAGATACAAACTAGCATAACTAGTGTAGAAGCTAGCATAGATAAAAATTAGCATAACTTCCACCCAAATTTGTGTACAAGAAATGGGCAGTCATCTTTACTGTAATGTTACTCTGAAGAATGCCAGCATTAATTTTTGAGATGGAAAATACAGTATAAGAATTCCTGCATCTTAACGTACTAGTGGTGTTATTTTCTCATGGTTCTGTATATACTCTTCACAGGTTCTTCTGTATGTATTCTTTATAGCTTCAAAAGCTAGAGCAGTAATTACTGGCTCAGGGGATTGCATCTGTGTATATGGTATGTTGTACAAACTCTGGTTGTGCATGTAGATATGAATACATACACAACTGTTCTGTTCCTTAATCACAGTCTAATACTGACATTCTTTTGTCCCATTTGCAAATCCTTATTTATATCACAAGACTGATATTTGGTCTTAATTTTGAATCCTTCCACCTGGAATTAAAAAATAATGTGCATTTCTTTTTATTTTAATAAATAAAAACATATCTAGCCCTTGTAAAAAGGATCAAATTTATCTTTATCCATTCCTAAGTTGTTTTATCTTCTAGACAGGGAAAACTGTTATGTTAGATCTCTATTAAGATACTAAAGCACATGCTTACCATTAAGCACGTGAATGTAATCTCTTGAGTGCTTAAATGTTGGCCTATGATTTTATATTTTGCTACATCAATGGTAGTATATTCATTTTATAAATGGAAGTTTCCAATAAATAATGTTTTTGATGAAGGAAATAATTATTACGGTATTCCACTTTGGTACTCACTTAAAAGATAATGATCTGATTCAGAAGGAACAATATTTGTTTTTTTAATGAAAGTGAAGTAACTACTACATTGAACAGCTGTTTCTGACAATAGAGAAATCACTTAGACTTTTTTTTTTTTTTTTTTCCAATGCTGTTTACATATGGGAACAATACTCCAGAGCACAGGCTAGAGAAAGCAAACACACACCCAATTTGTAAACTTTTAATATGCTTGTTTTAACATAAAAATAGTCTTGTAATTAGTTCCCAGGAGTTCTGGTACAATAAGATGAAGTCTAATTTCATACGGTAAGATGAACTGAAAACTGTTGCTTTAGCTGAGACTTAGACAAGAGTGCCAGGGCCAATAACATGAATTGGAATGTTCCTACATATTTAAATGCCTTTACATCACAGATGACGATGTGAAATTGAGAATGAAGATTCCCAGCCCTGTATAAGACAATATTATATGACTAAGCAAGGGAGTCACCATTCCTTTCTTGAGTCTCCAAGGTTGCTGTTTAAATATAAAAAACTCTTGAAAATTAAACAAGATAGAACAGTGGAGTAAGGTTTGATTCTTATAAAATGGATGATTTGTTAATGATGCAACTTAAGGAGAAGAAGAGAAAGAATTTCTAAAAAGCAGAAAAGCTCTAGATTCAGAAAAGTATTGTAGTGTAAAATGCACTTGATTTCAGTCTAACTGGGTCTAGACTAAAGGTCCCTTCTGTAATGAATGATAATCATCCCCACGTGACTAATAATGTAAATAAGATACCGAATACAGTAGGCTTGCAAAATTAGATCCAAATCATAACACTCAATGGTGGGGCTATGCACATGTGAAATACTTTTAAACGTTTAAAGCTCTTGTAGTAACTCAAAAAAATAAATAAATAAAAAGGAGAGGATATCAGAAGGGAAACTGCAGCGTCCATGAGTATATTTGGTGTAGGACAATCAAATACCTATGCATTTGTACAAAAGTTCAAAGGTTTTTCTACCAAAGTCATTACAGACAGTTATATTTTTTGATTATTTTTCTTGCATTCTTAATTTAGGTCATCACCATAATGTTGCAAAGCTAAATTATCCTTTTGGCAATATAGACATAGTCTGATTGCATCATTTTTCTTCTTGTCAAAAAATTTTTGAGTTTCTCATACAATTTTTAGGAACCAAAAAAGAAAAACCTTGAAGATTTTTCTAATTTTGTGGTATTTTAATAAGCTTTTACGAGACCTTGCATACCTAAGGTCACATTAGCCTTTTATGTGTCCTTTATAGGCAAGAAGATGTTTCAAAAATTAATAAATAGTCCGTTCCTGCTCCAGAACAAGTCTGATTCCTGTTGCTGCAAAGCAGTACAAAATCTTTTACAAGCCTTCATTTACCCATAAAATCTCAGGCAAACTTTCTGAGATGATTTAATTCCCTATTTCCTAAGACACTGAATTACTATCATTGTTACTGTATGTCTTTCTCTTCTTATTGCTTTTTTCTTTACAGATCTCTTGGTATATACTCATGTTCCCTAACATGTCTTTCAAATTAATAACATGGATATAAGCTCTGGTAGCCAGTTATCAGGTAATGGAATCTCTCTGACAGAGAAGGACAAGATTTTCTCAGAGGAGGCCACATTGTGCTTTATTACAAGGTCTTTAGCTCTATCATGCCTATCTAGTTAGTGGTGTTCTGTTTCAAAACGGATAGCTTTTTTTGTGCTTGTTATTTGGTTGGTGAGAAGAGAATGTCTTGTACTAGTTTAATCAAGGAAGATTATTACATAACATCTGCCAGATTGACTTGCACCATATGGGCTCTGGGCCATCTCCTGTAAGAGAACTTAGGGAGATGTCTCAAAATGTCTGTGAAAATATAACATATTTTTAGAATTGTAGAATATCCTCCTACACTGCTAAAGGAACCTGTCAAAAGAGCATCTTGATCTGTTCAGCTCCTACAATTCATGCTTGTTTGCAGTAATGATATTTATTGACCAGAAGTAGGTAGAAGAGGTTCTTGGTATCTGGTTTTGCAGATGTGAAATTAACATATTTTATATGAAAGTTTTATATTTTATATAAAAGTTTTCTAAAAGACTGAAGCAATCTCTTTTTTTTCTTCTACATGAGAAGATGAAATATTAAAAAGCAACCAAAAAAAAAAAAAAAAAAGAGTACAAAAGAGAAAAACAATGTTACAAAAACATAAAAATAAAAAAGGAAAGCACACACATGGTCTAGTATTTGTGACTGTAATCCAAATGTGAAGTTAACACGTACCTTACCCCATTCACACTTCTGCCCTGTACATGAAAACCCTTGATTTTCAGTAGCAGCAAGTAGTAAAATTTTGAAATCAGGTGGCAAAATATCATCTCATGAGCCATCTGGGGCTAAAAGAGCTGGTGGTAGGAGAATGGGGAAAGCAGCCATTAGGAGAACTTCTTTTCTGGGCTGGGCTAAGAAGATTTGAAGGTTGCCAAGGGGAGCTGGGAGGAGAACCTAGAACTAGATGGGCAATCATCTAGTGGCTCAGTGTGTCTTTTTCACTCTATATACTTTGTTTGCTTGCTGTCTTTGAAAAACAGACTGCTTTCTTCAGTAGAAAAAGAGTTTGCTATTTCTAAACAGGCAGATATTTCAAATAGTCCTTAAGAGGAAAGTTTTCCAGTAAGTGACTGTTAAAGTCATAAGCAGTGGGATATAGATTCCTAGACAGTGGTGTGTAGCAAGTGAAGCCTAGTTGCGTAGGTTGCTCTGAAATTAATGCCTCCAATTCATTTATACAGACACTACCAACAGCTATAAAGAGCACAATAACACTATTTTAATAGAGCATATTCTCAGCTACAAAACACTGCTTTCCAACATAGTCATCGCCATTAGCTGTGCATTTTTGCCAGTATTGAATAAGAGCCCGCATGCCATGCTCATAAACATCTGCACCAATAGCTGTAACCCACTTTTTCACAACACCTATCATGCCATTGTTGCTTGGAAAATCCTAAACATGGATTCCAACGTTCTGTTTGTCGTTTATTAGAGAGTGTACGCTCTCCTTTGCCTGTTTCTTCTGATCAATATACCCAAAGAATCTCTTCTTGTTATTTTTCATATCTCTCAGTTCCATCTGCTCATTGGCTCTCCTGATCTACCTCTGTGTGTCTGGATGGTGTCTCTGCATTCTTCCTAGGCCACAGATCCCTGCTTCCACTGCCTATACTTCTTACACCTCAGTCTGACCAGCAGGTTCTTGCACAGTCAGGCCAGTTTCCTGAGGAAGGCAAGGACAAAAAGTAGAAAGAAAGGAAAGCAAACAGAGGAAAAGAAGACAAAAAAGAAAGAGTTCCAGAAACTGTGGTAGAAATATAGCTGCTGTCTAGAGACTAACAGTAACATGGGTCCTTTTCATTAAGAAAGTTGTCAATGGAACAACACGCTGTTTACATGATGTACTTGCACCTTTCTATTGAGAGCATTAATCTGACCTGGGAGAGTGCCTCATGTCTTGTAAAAGAGTTTTTTCCTGTGGCCCACAAAAATCTATCCTGTGCTGAAGAAAGTAACTGTTACTGAAATTATCAGGCTGTTATCAGCTATCTATCAACTCTGGAACCCTATGTATGTTTGGACTTGATCTTTAAAGAGATTATGGCAGGCTTAGATAGCTTTTAGCATCGTACAAGTACTAGCATCAAAAGTGACAGCTCAGTTAATGCTTACCCTCTATGGTAAAAGCTGCAGTGCACATGCAGAAGAGTGCATAGCTGTCCGAACTTCTGTCAAATGAGCTGGTATGACGATATGGTGTAGAACATGTGCCAGCATGTTAGTTTAGCCTCAGGAAGCAGACTGTCTGTGATAGGAAGCCAATGTGTGTGAATTAATAAGCTTTAGAGCTCAGCAAGCCTAATGAGCTTGGGATGGCACTGTACTGATATGACTACGGTGTGGGCCATGCTCCTTTTGAGCACTATGGACATATCCTTTTTCTCCATCTGCTGACATCTGCTAGCAGCCTTAATTCTGCTTCAGTCTCCCAGTTTGCAAGCTGCTCAGAGCATTAACTTAACTCATAGACTGGAAGATGCTTAAGGATTTTAAGTTAGTAGAAAGAGAGACTTTTAGCATTTTTCAGAGTATACCTCATGTATGTGACATGTTCCATGCCCTCCTAGTTTGGCACAGAGTTTCAGTATCTGAAGGGAGCATATAAGCAGGAGGGGGGGATGACTGTTTACATGGGTGGATAATGATAGGACAAGGCAGAATGGTTTTAATCTAAGGCAGGAGAAGTTTAGGTTAGATATTAGGAGGAAGTTTTTCCACACAGATGTTGGTGATGCACTGGAACAGGTTGCTCAGGGAGGTTGCAGGTGCCCCATCCCTGGAGGCATTCTAGGTCAGGCTGGGTGTGGCTCTGGGCAGCCTGGTCTAGTGGTTTGCGACCCTACCCACAGTGGAGGGGTTGAAACCGGATGATCTTTGAGATTGTTTTCAACCCAGGTGATTCTATGATTTGATATTGAGGCCTGATACTTATTACTAATAAGATTGCACTCTGAGTTGTAGATCTGATTACGGCTATGGCCAAATGCCATTAATAAGCAGATGTATTAAAACTTGTCCCAGGAATGAATGCCTTGTCATGCAGATGCTGAAAGAGAGCAATAAAATTGTAATTTCTAGAATTAAAATGGGGGAGATGTTTAGGATTAAGGTGTGTACTGCCTCTATGCTCACCATTCTTATCTGCCTGAGTAATCCAGTCAGCTTCAAAGACTTGCACTGTCTTACATCAACTCTCACTGAGGAACCAGCAGCTAACAGTCAAACTCTTAAATATCCTCCTGATGCAAAAGGCCATGTTTGTTTGAAAGCAGTGCCTTCAATGGCTTGTCTTAAATTACTGGTACTTTGCACTGAAATGCAGTGGAGGAGAAATATTCATATTTCAGACAGCAGTGTCATCTGGGAGGACACAACAAACACCTGAACTTTACAGGAAAGATCTATCCCTGCCTGCCAGACAGTGTACTGTGCTGCCTACTGCTCAAGAGTGAATGCTGCTTGTCTTGATTCACACAAAGGCAGACCAGAGGAGCAATATGTTTAAATGTTAGCAGTAAGGAAGCAATTTCAGCGAAGACTTTTCGCAACTGAGGCTTCCGTTTGTTTGAGGATACACACGGCTAATGCAACATAGCTGTTCCTCTCTGAAAGGACAGGTCAGCTTAGTATGCTGAACATATACTTGGTTCTAAATCACCCTGGCATGACCTCTATATGACTGAATAGCTAAGCTGATAATATTTAAAATCCTTTTGGAAGTGGTCTGGATGCTGCTGCCAGTGGATGGAAAGGCAGTGTGGCACTCACAGACAGAAAACACAGCTGAAAACATAAGGTAGCTCACTGCATCACCATGAGATAACACATGTAAGGCAAGAGAAACTCAGCTGCTGGTTGCAGGTTTCTGATGCACTGTCCAAATTTACCATAGCATTGCAAATACTCTGCTGTAGCTGTTTCTGAATTTGATTCTGGTCTGTATGTTGTATTCTGGATGGTGAAAATTCACTTCAGCTTCGCTCTTAGAGGTTTAGTCTAGGGGACTTTACCCGTTTGTCATTGCTCTGATTCCAGTGCATAACACATCTCATTTTTGTCGATGAGATTTATGAGTTCCAGATGCCCTAGCTTTCATAAGATATACATAATGCTTGTAGTTTGGGTTTTTTTTTGTTTTGTTTTGTTTTGTTTTGTTTGTTTTGTTTTTTAATACTATATTTGAAATCAGTAGGAAAGAAGAAATCAACTTGTGTAATGCCTGTAATGCAATCATAGATTCCTACTTGGTACATGAGGCAGTAATCTGTCCTGTGCAACTGCATGGGACTCCAACCACCATAGTACTTGCAAAAATTCATCAAGAATCAGGCAGCTTAGCCTGAAGGAGTTGTCCAACACTTACGAATAGTCCTCTCAAATGTCCTAAAAAATATGTTGCTGTATTTTCTGGCTCTTCAAAAAATCATTTGGGTGGTAGTGCAGGCAGCCACCTATAAGACTTGTTTTTTAAAGGCATATAAAACATAAACAATGATCATGGAACATGTAATATGCTAGGGCATAAATGGTTGCCTGTATGCAAGAGAATGCACGAGCTTCCCATGCAAATAGTCCTGGATAATTACCCAGAGCAACAGTAACTAACTGATTCTGCTGACGTGAAATATACTGTGAATATGAAGAAGTTAAAAAGGACCTGATGCCATTTTGCATCTCATTTACCTTCACAAAATGAAATGGGATCAGTAGGATGCCTACGCTGTGCTCACAGAAAGATAACTGTGCACCAGGTGCAGATGAGAAGCAGTAACACAATATAAAAATGAAACAAGCGCTCAGTATAATGTATGTTTCTTTTTTTAGCAGAGATTTGTAGTTTAATTTGTAGTTTGATGCTATGCTAACGTGACTATGTGATTTACAGAGAACTTGGAGTACCAGGCAAAAGACATTTGAATATATTTATACCCGCTGTGTAGTCACACAGACAAGAATACATCTACGTTTTAAATTTCCACTGCTGTTATATAAATGTATGGTGCATCGGTGTTGTTTCAGTAAAGACAATGTCCACATCTGCTTTGAAGACAGCAAAAAGAAAACGCTGCTGGCTGGACCAACTGAGAATCTGAAAGCAGCATTTGAGGTCTGTTCTTACCTTTGAAGTAGCCACATACATTTCAAAACACAGATATTGTCTGATAGACAATTATAACATCTTGATTTGTTCTTTTTTACAAAGTAGAAGATTTGAATGCAAACATAAATATTGCCAAAGCTGACTGCATAAGTGGCAGTCTTCTTATGTAACTCTGGATATATGTCTTAGGCAAGCATTTATAGAAATTCAGCAAGTTTCCTTCATTAGGCAGAGATTAATTCTACCTGATCTTTAGCTTGAGCTGCTTCAGGGCCAACTGAAAATGAATCTGCAAAAACATGTATTTCCTCATGTCAGTTTGAAAGCATCCAAACCGTTGATCAAACAAACTTGAAAGATTCTTGAAACTTTCAGCAAAGGAAAATAATCACGTGTTTTTCTCAAGCATAAACTGGCAAGAGGAAAAGGTCATTCTATTGGCAGGCTGCAAACAAAGGGCATTTTTATTTATTTATTTCTTTATTTTATTGGCAACTGCAAATAGAAGTCACCATTTCTTCTAAAGTGTAATATTTGAGATCTTGAAATGCATTTTCACAGCAGGCAAAAGTCAAGAACTGGTTCATTCTGTCCAGTCCATGTAAGACATCCTTTGTGCTTATGCCTCCAGTTCTCCCACAAGAATGGTGAAGCATGTGCTAACTAAAATTACAGGTATTCCAGGTGGGTGGTTTGATGTTTTCTAACTCTTTATCTGTTGGCTTCTGTTGTCTATCTGCTAAAGTAACAAACCTCATAATGTTAAGAGCTGGAGTCTACTAAATATATAAATAAAATCTCTAGTGTTTGTACTCTGAAATGATATTTTCGAATAAGACATAGTTTGGATAAATTGAACCAACACATCTTAGAGCATTGTTTTAGGCTAAAGCATTGACTGACAACACTATATCCATTGGTATTTGGTCTGTTTTCCTTACAGATATGCATATTGAAAAAATAAAAAATAAATGACATCTTAAAATCTGCAAAAGGCAAAGAACTTATTTGTTATCACAGAGTCACAGAATGGCTTGGTTTGGAAGGATCCTCAAGGATCATCAAGTTCCAGTTGCCAGCTGTTAGATCAAGTACTAGACTAGATTGCTGAGGGTCCCATCCAGCCTGGCCTTACACCTCCGGGGATTAGGACATCCACAGCCTCTTTGGGCAACCTGTTTTAGTACTTCACCACTCTCACAGTAAAAATTTTCTCTCTGATATCTCATCTAAATTTCCCCTCCTTTAAAGCTATTTCCCCTTGCTCTACTACTACCTACCCATGTAAAAAGTTGATTTCCCTCATGTTTATAAACTCCACCTAAATACCAGGCAGCCACAATGAGGTTTTCCCCACAGCTTTCTCATTTCCAGGGGGTAACAGGCCCAGTTCCTTCAGCCTACCTTCACAGAAGAGGCACTCAAATCATTAGATCATCTTCATGGCTTTTGTAAAGTACAAGTTGTACGTTTAAAAAGTATATCCTCCTAGTATTTAATACAAAGAAAGGAAGTTTCCCTTTCCTTCCTTCCTTCCTTCCTTCCTTCCTTCCTTCCTTCCTTCCTTCCTTCCTTCCTTCCTTCCTTCCTTCCTTCCTTCCTTCCTTCCTTCCTTCCTTCCTTCCTTCCTTCCTTCCTTCCTTCCTTCCTTCCAACTCATTTCCTTACCAGATGCAAGACCAAATTCAGGAAACTCTGAAGATAAAGTATTTTCTTTTTCATTTTTATGAGAAATCTGGCTATAATGTTGCACTTACCCATAGGACTGCTGAAATTCTTTCGCTGTGTGGAGTATTATGGCACAGTACAACTTAAAGTGAATTCATTATTTGTCATACATAAGTTTTCTACTAAAAATTTCAGATCTACATCACTATGCATCCTCTCATCATAATTATGTTCTTTATGGGTGACTAAAGTTAGCAGAGACATACTAATAATTGGGGAGTTATTACTGTTGAGGATTGCTAATACTTCTTTCAGATGAGGAAAACATGCTGATCATGTCCAAGCACGCAGTGGATCTATCTTCTTTCCAGCCATCTGTGGATACCAGCAGATCCACAAATTATTGTCCTGCCTCAACCTTGTTCTTTTTGGAGAGTTATCAGAAACAGTGCTAGGTGGCTAAGTATAGCAATACAAAGATATTTCATTTTATTTTCTCTTTATCAGACTGTAGAGACTAACAGAACATTAAGCATGATGGAAGTTCTCCAGAAGTAATTGTCCAGATTTTTAAAGTATTCTCACCATCAACCATATAGTATTTCTGACCTATACAGATGTATTTCAGGGATTTCACTTTGACAGGGGATTCCAGACTGCTAGAGAATTTATTATTTTATTTCCAGAAGAACTGACTGTACTCTCTTTTGACCCTTTTCTGGTGAGTTACACAAAGAACTCAGGGGAATTCCTTTCAGTTATAGTCAATGTCATGTTTCTAATTCTTTTTCATTAAACACAAATTCCTAATTTCTCATTCCTTTGCCAGATCTGACAGCAAAGGACAGTTCTTTCCTGAACTAAAGTTTAGTGATGGAAAGGCATTTGGAGAAGCAGGTAGTTGTTTCTACCCTATTGCTTTTTACCTCTGCACTGTTTTGGTTGCAAGGTAAGAGAGGAGCTCCTTTTAAGATGTTGATGTTGAGAATGATCAAGGCCCTGGGAAGCCTAGGACAGTGCAGCTTACAGGATAGCCAGAGGGCACCCCAGCACAATTGTTGAGCCAGCTGCAAGAAACACATGCATCAAGCAAGCTTTCTCTCTCTCTAGTAAGGGAGTCTCTGCAACTCTCAAATCTGAGCAATTAAAGAGTTAGTCCTCCTTAATCTATATTTTGAATATAGTCATACCCAGTGGCAGGAATTTCTCACTTGAGCAATCATAGCGTTGGGATGTGTAGCCCTTGAAGGCCTGAATCTCATATCCTCCAGGACACAATGCTCTGATTTTTCAGAGTAGCATTTTTTCAAATTTCAGAGTATTTTTTTCAAATAGTCCAAATTTTTCATAAAACTTAAAGTGTTAATACTTTACATTTGGATTTCCAAGCATCATATCTATCCTTTACACTGCAGCAATAAAAGTAACAGCTGGGGAGCACGAATGTTGAGTAAAAAAATTAAGAGGAAAAAAAAAAAAGATATACAAGTGGAAGGTTACGTGATCCTTTGCGTAGTTCTCACTCATGTAATATTCTAAAAAGATGAAGTCAGCTGAAGCACTCAAATTCACAATTCCTATTCATACTGACAGGAGCTGAAGGCACAGACTTCTGCCAAAGGATCTTCACTCTTGGTACATGTTTTCCTGTTAATTCACTGGAGATGGAAGTCATTGACTATCCAAGTTCTCCAAGTTATGGTATTTTTTCCTCAACTGCATAATCTGTAACATGTAAAAGAGATGTCCAGCTTTTTCCGAGTGGGGAGAATGTCATACCTTTGCACTGTTTATTTCACAAACACTACACAATGCAAACAATTACTCCAGAAATCAAATATTATTATGAATTGGTAGATTATGATCCTTTTCTATATAAATGAAAAAAAGCAGAAACTTGCTTTTTTTTTTCTTTTTCTTTTTTTTTTCTTTCATTTTTTTTTTAATTTGTTCTAGTGTTTTCAGAATAAAAACAAAGGAATGCTTATTCCTCTTGTTATATTTCAGAACATGTACTTTTCCTATGCATGATTTTCACTGGTTGAACCATCCTGAAGGCACTGGGTAGCAAGTGGGAATATTTGGTCAAAAAATATTTCAAGAAATACTCTTCTAAGTATTTGATGGCTTCCTGTATATAGTGGTTCTAAGGGACTTCTAAAACAAAGCTTTAAATTTACTTCCATATCTCAATGTAACTGACACTGCACAATATAAACCATAAGCTCATGCTCATATTATGTGAAACAAAATAAATAGCTTTAAAACTATGACATGCATTACTATCTGGCAATAAACATTACCAGAATTTCCACTTTGAATTTGAGAATATGTATGACTGTATGCAGTAAGGGAATAACTCAATTAAATTTGTTATAAGGATTGCTTATGAGACACATACATTTTTTTCTCTTAAAAATTTGCCTTTGTTAAACTTTCAGACAAAAATAGTCATGACATATAAAAAAAAATTCCATGTGACATAAATTAAGACTGCCCTTCAGATTTGAATAGCTATTTTTGGTGCTGGCAAGAAAATGTCAGGGCCTCAGGTGCACTTGAGGTGCCAGCCTTGACTGCCCACCCCCAGGCCCATTCCCCCATACCAGCTCAAGGCTGCCAGCCCTTTCCCCCAGTGAAACTGCAGCAGCACCAGCTTATCCCCCTCTCCAGGGAAGTGCCTGGTGATTCTGGTGCCATACTTCCGGTAAATGCAGGGGTGGAACCATGGGCAGCTGTAACACCCAAAATTCAGTCTAGGTCAGGGACAGAATTTCAAAGTACAGACATGTCTCAAACGAGAATTGTCAAGCATGGTGACTAATGCATTTTAACCTGTCCTGTATATTCTATGCTTTTCCTACCCATTTGCCTTGTACCCATTTTATTTTTTGTTGAAAAATTATTTATCTTAAATTATAATGTTCATCTCAAATTTGAGGGTACTAGCATTTTCTTCAGAAACTCTCGGCTGTCATTGCATTTCATCTCCTATTTCATTGGCTGAGTTGGATGGAGGAAAGCACAGATAGAGGATCTTCTACTATATCAGAATGAAGTCAAAACCACAGATAGTGCTCTAATTCTTATGGGAAATTTTCCAGTTGTCTTGATGTCTGAAACTTTATTTCACATGTAAGCTAATCAGATCATTTAATGACATATCTGGCATTATTATCTCTGAACTGGTGTTAATAACGCATGTATATTCACAGAAAAAAAATGGTAACATGAATGAAAATAAATGCAAAAGAAATAAAAAGCCTGAAATTCAATGAAGCATATGCACATTTAGGATCCTCTAGCTTCAACATCATTAAAAGAATAGCCTGTTCCTTGCTTTTAAGCCTTGCAGTTTATATAATTTTACTTTACTTTTAAGTAAGAAGAAAACTACCAGCAAAATACTAGTCTTTTTAATTGAAGATTAATGCTACTGAAGTCTTAACAAGTACTTGTCTAGACTGCTAAACTACTGTACAATAGGAATCTCCTCCTGACTAATGTGTTGTAATTACAATGACAGTAATAAAATATGTGAGGTTTTTTTCCTTGAAGAGGGTAGTCACTTAAAATGACTCATTGATGAAAGATCCTGTCTGAAATGCTACACTTTGTACAAAATATTGTACATAAACAGATCATTACATTTGAAGGACATTTTTTTTTAAATTGCAGCACAATCATTCTGTTTAAGAATGGATAAATTAGTTTTGTCCATTATATTTTAGCTTTAATTCATTTAGTGCAAGAAAATCCTTTTTCTCTTGGCAGACACTCATACTTCATCTTAATTTAACTATTTTGTAAAGCTTGTGTTGATTTCACTTGTAATATTTTGCTGCCTTTTAATGGAGACAGACTGTATTTCATATTTTGCTTCATTCTTTTATGCAGGTCTCAAAGCGGCACTGTAATAAGAAGTACTTGTATTATAACTGACTGGATACCATAAAAAGTGTATGATAAATACATACAAAGCAATTTTCATTACTCAGTAGAGTAATAGTCCAGTTTGTCTATCCGGACGCTGTGCCTCATCTAAAACCTGTTTGGGGTGTATTAGCATAAAAACAAGAAATGAAGCACATGCAACATGAAACTGTGTTCTCTTTTTGTAAAAAGGCAAAAGCAGAGGTTACAAGAATCTCCATCTTTGGAGATGCTAAAAGAAATGGACATGATAATCAGAAACATGATCTAACTTTGGAGTTGTATCTAGCTTACAACCAGGAGGACAGCTGGACAAGGTGACCGTGAGAGGTTTCTTCCAACCTGTTATTCTGTGTTTGTATGGTTCTGCATTAATACGTTTCAAGTACTTCTCAAAATAGATCCAGTTACAGAAGAAATACAATCTAATGCAAGTAATAATGCAAGTTGTGTAGGTGATTGTGTAATCATATCTTCTCTGGGTAAGGAAAGTGCACAGACGGAACTGAAGGGAGCATAAGGTTAATTATATGTTGAAGTGATGGCCTAAGTCAAGTTAAAATTAGAAAATCCTCAGTATCATTATTTGTAGTCTCATTTGACAACTAAGGATAAAACTGAAGCATCCTGAGTTAACTTAAATATTGAATGCACATATTACATATTCTTCCCATAAAAAAACTCACTCACTAGAAGTATCTGAAAAAAGACTTTATGATATGCAGAGATCAAGAACTCCAAGACGCTCCAGTTCAAGTGAGAGATAAACACTATGTGATGAACTCCTACACAAGAAAGTATCACAGAATCGTATGTATAAAAATAAAATAAGGAATGGGAAGGAAAAAAAAAAAAAAAAGAAAAAAAGAAAAAAAAAAAAAAAAAGAAGACAAAGAATCAGATCCAGAGTATGACATATGTGGATTTTAGGAGCCTAAGCGCAACACAGTACTTTAAACAACGCATCTTAGGAGCCTAGCCCTGGTGGTGCTTAGTCATGACAAGAAAATAAGAATTTTAATTCAAGAACTCTGCCTTCCACCTAATTAGTAGATACAATCCAGAGAAAGATATCAGGAAAAGAGAACCCATCCTCTACTCAGTATTTTTTATTATTTTTATTTTTATTTTTTCAAAAAATATGCAGAAGGGAGCAATTTTCAACCCTGCTCCTAGGATTCTTTGTCCTCCTTAAACTCAAAAATCATAAACAAAAAAGAATAAATATTATACCATCAAAGTTTCTTGTTTTGACTGCACACAATATTAATTTAGAGAGCTAAGGAAAACTGAGGAAACTGTTATAACTAAGAACAGGAGACTAGAGTAGGTGCCAGGGGCTAAAATACTTCTATTCTTAACGATGAACTGGCCGAGGTTCAAGTGAAATGTGATATAGAAAGCAGAGGAAATTGACAGACTGGATGAACAAAAAAGAACTGTGCATCTTTAGTACAACGTAAGAACAAAATTAAGTGCTTGCAGTTTCCAAAGAAGATTTGGATGAGCAGAAAAATAAATTACTCTTTCAGAAGACAGTAATAAAAGGAAAGGATTGGCTGGTGCCAAACCAGTCAGACTGTGCAGTTAGTATGACCTCAGCTAGTGAAGACATAGTTAAAAATAATGGAATTAAGTTTGAAAACAAAACAGTTAGCAGTAGTGTTAACATCCTCCTCAATGATTTCTTTGGCATAATTTACTTTATTATTTTAAGAATGATATATGGATGCTTAATTACAACATATTTTGAAAGAACTGTGTATCTTTAGTGAAGATGTAAAATAATATGTAAATATGTCCATAGATAATAATCATTTAATGTGTTTTCATTAGAAACAGTACATTTCTATGTATATTTGAATAACTGACAATGTCTTCGTCTAGTCCAAGGTGAAAACAGCGGAACAAAGGTGTATGAGTTACTGAAGACAATGATGATCTCTCCTACATGCTTCTATTGCATAGGGCTGTTGTCATTCATTCTTATGTCCTGTATGCTCCTCCTTGCTAGTGTACTGTAAGGAACTATTTGCCTTGCGTCACAGATCACTGGTATCTGCCAGAAGGCAGATTCACTCTGATTAACTGGTAACAATATTCTAGAATGTTTCATAGGATTGACATACCTTTTTCTTTTGCCAAACTCTAGCTCAACACAAACCTACATTAGCACCTGTATACTACTACCTCTATTACTAATGTAGATTAATGTTGAGGAGTCCTCCTGGTTCATGTTTCAACAACCAACATATACACTTATCACCATACTGGCTGATCAGAGCTGAGAATGCAGGAATACTGGTGCAGTCCCTTCAGAAGTAGGATGTGTCCTCTTTCTTCCTTGCACCCATACAGCATAGTGGCATCCATACACAAAGTGTCAGTCATGCTGTTCCATAGGTCTTTAATAAAATGGACCCATAACCTGTGAGCCTGACAAAAACCACAGTGGCTTCCAGATGCAGGAGGAACTCATCACATGAATGCAGGCATGGTCAATTAGAATGTTTCTGAAAGGGATGGATTTCAGAGACTGAAGGAACTGGGGCTGTTTAGTCTGGGGAAAAGAAGACTGAGGGGGACCTTATTGCTCTCATCCAATATCTGAAAGGTGTTTACAGTGAGAGTGGGGTTGGTCTCTTCTCATCGGTGACAGCCTCAAGTTGTGCCAGAGGAAGTTTAGGCTGGATATCAGGAAACAGTTCTTCACATAAAGGGTTGTTAAGCACTGCAGTAAGCTCCCCAGGGACACGGTTGAGTCACCATCCCTGGATGTATTTAAAAACCATTTGGATGTGGTGCTCAGGGACATGATTTAGCAGAGGGCTGTTAGTTAGGGTAGCGTGGTTAGGTTGTGGTTGGACTCAATGATCATTAAAGTCTTTTCCAACCTGAGCAATTCTGCAGTTCTATGATTCTACAAAGAGTAGACAGCTTATTTCCAGATGGGGTTGTGGCATGTGTTGTTATAGTCTTTTTCTAGGGGCTGACTAGCTGCATGCTCCTGATTTCCTTCTTGTTTATAGCATATTTCAAGTAAGCTGCAGAAATATCAAAAAGTTCATCTGTAGGTGGAAGTCCTCTTTTGTTTTGTCACCAGTTCAGGTTAATAGGAAAAAAAAATGTTGCAGATGTTTGTCTGGCAACAATTCATGGTCTAGAGAACAAGCAGTTTCCCAGCAGCCAGGAAAGACTCCAAAACTCACTTGAAGCTGTGGCTACATTGTCCTATCCAATGACTTTAAGAAGAACAATGTGAATAAGATTAGTTCAAATATGTTTCCCAGCTTCTTTCTATTTATGGCAAGGAAATGTTTGGCTAGGTCTCAGTCAATTCTGACTCTGCAGTGAGTGACTAAGCACCATTAAGAAGTTTTCAGGAAAGCTAAGCATCTTCATTAGTCTTCAAAGCCTGGATTGACTGACTGTCAAAAGTTTTAGTAAAGTTACAGGCTAAGCAGGTCTTGAGGCCACTTCATAAAACCATAGAATGGCTTGGGTTGGAAGGGACCTCAAGGATCATCAAGCTCCAAAACCCCTGCTGCAAGCAGGGCCACCAACCTCCATATCTAACACAAGACCAGGCCGCTCAGGGTCCCATCCACCTGGCCTTGAACACCTCCAGGGACTTCTGATGGTCCTTTCATCTTCCATGTTGAGTAGACTACTATGGTGTACCAATATGGTGTACATGACTTTCTTTGAATATAACCAATAACACTTCTGTGCATATATATGAATTAATAACAAGTATTGTGAGTGGACCTGTCCCTTTACTACCTATCCAATCCTTTGGGATCATTCCACCAAGTCTTAGCATACATTATAACCAAGTGAGGTTTTGTGATTATCTTGAGGCTAAAGACCTGCCAAATGAAGTCATACCTACACCAGCTGCAATCCATGAGATTGCACACTGGCACGTGCCCCAACCCTATGTGCACCATGCATCAAACACTTCCAAGGGATAGTGGTTACATACGTAGCACCTGTAGAAAATGGATCAATAAATGAGCAAGTGGGTTTTTCTCCTCATTTTAAGGAGCAGTAAATTACAGAATCAGGAAGAAAAGGCAAGTGAAGGAGACCAAAGGATAATCTAGTAGCAGGGATTTGTGTAGCCCTTGAAGACATGCCGCTGGAGGCTGACTCACGAACATTTAACTCTCCTACAACTAAACCCTGTCACAACTGAACACTAAAATGTTGCAAACTAGAGTTTGCTTTCTTCTTCCTCAGTTGTGCAAGAAACATAAGCTATGGACTGGCATATAAAACACTGGGAAGAGATTTCAGATGTCAGAGTCCAGAAGGTCCAAGCAGGCAACATGAAGTACAGAGGTTACACAGAATCAGCCTAGTTGGTAAACAGGATGTGGTTATTGGGTAAGAGGAGGAGGCCTCACAGAAGCTCTGAAATACAGCAACTAAATCCAGAAATAATGGTGATACTTGCTGAACTACAAAATGAAGGCCCTACTACTGTTCTCACTGATGTCCCAGATCGAGAGAAGGTTGCCACTCATTTTTTACAGTAGTTGATTTGTTGCATGATATCAGCTAAAAAGCATGAAGGACAAGAAATGCTGCTGTATCAACACTGCATACATTGTAATACATATACAGCATAAATTTTTGCAAGTATTGGTACAAGATAACAACAATGAATGAGGTCCTCCTTGTGTTCACTGCTGATCTAAACAGAAAGTGAAGTTCAGTTTCTTCTCTAAAAATGTATAATTGAGGTAAAGAATGGATTCAAGGGCTGAATTGATAAGGAGGTAAAAAAAATAAATGAACGTGACTTAAGTATGCAAGGAGTGCTTATTAAGGCCTTTAATCCATCAGCAAGTTCTGAAGTTTGTTATGTCTGTGATTAATATTACCATAATTAATGAAACTAGCTGTGATATGAATGTTACAGCTAGGAGTGCTTGAAGGACCTGACCTGACATTTACTGATAAACAGGATTTAGATGGCCTGTTATTTGCAATCTTAAAGTTATAAGTGTATGGGTTATATTTACCTGTTACAATCAGTGTTTCCCACTTAGTCCAACGTAGCTGAGTTTCAATAATTTTCTTCCCAGCTCAATACTGCATTTTTTACAGCTCAGTATTGCAATGAATAGACTAAAAAATTACACACTAGAACTTACACGCTGTTAGATTAAATATATATTGGATAATTGAAGACACTGAAATTTCTCTTAAAATGAAGTTAATTCTTATATGAGATATTTACTGAGTCATTCTTAACTCTACTTTTATTTATTTACAGGATTTTTGCTATCTCTGGAGGCATGCTTTCACATGTTCACCACAATGAGTGCCCAAGAGACCTGGTAACACAGGCGGACAGCTCGATGACTTCATCAAGCAGTCACTTCACAGGAACATGTAAGCTGTCCTGATTGCCTTCCAGCATCCATACACCACATGTCTGTGTGCAGTTCAGCTTTAAATTGGTGTGGGATTTCCAGGTGTAAGCCTGTGGAAGTTTGACTTTTCAGGTTATTATCGTGGCTATGTTGCAGCGTTCTGATTGCAGTTATCCATCTGTGCCCTGTTATGCTGACAGTGCTAACAAAGCACGCCCAGCTACCAGGCTGGAACACCCCTTGTAAACACAGCTTTGGCTTCCCTAGGCGCTGAGCTGGGACGCGCAGGCCGGCGTCCTGAATCACACCTAAACGAGCTTCCTCCAAACCATGTGAATTAGTTGGTTTTACTAGAAAAGAAAGTTCAGGAAACAAACAATACCTTCAGAAACATTATGACTGAGGTGAGAATAATAACTGTTACAGGAACAACCGAACAGATTACAGACAACTGCACCCGAATACTAAAGGCAAAGCAGAATACGGACGACACAACCTGACCACCTGTCCGCCTTGCGGGGAGCAACGCCTGGCAGCTGCTGCTGTGCCCTATCGCGGGCTCGGAAACGCGGGAAGGCGGCTCCTCGGCACCGTGTCCGCGTCTCTTCGGGTCCCCACCGCGACGGAGGCTCTGGAGCCGTCCCGCCGACACCGCTCCGCGGCTCCGTCCGCTCCACACTCCGCGGCGCTGCGGGGGACACCGCGCATCGCCACATCCGGGTGCCGGCCCTCTCCGCGCGCATGCGCGGCCGCCCCGCCGCTGTCAGGTTGGGAGCCGCCGCCGCCGCCGCTCCTCCCCGGGGCGCTGCGCTTCCGCGTTGTCAGGCAAGGGGGGCGAGCGCGGGATGGGTGGGGGGGGAGGTGGAGGAGGACGGCGGTGGCGGCTGCTGTGGGGGCGGCCGCCGGCAGCATCCCGCCGGTGACTGGCTGGCGGCACACGCAGCTCCGAGGAGGCGGAGGGTACCCGAGCCGAGGGGAGGGGAACGAGACTGCGGCGGGAGGGAACCGGCACACGCACCGCACGGACGACGCGCGCACACACACACACACGCACGCAGGGACGGGTGACAGCGGCGGCCGCGGCCGCCACCATGTGAGGCGGGGGGGCGCGGACGGGCGGGCGGCGCCGGTGGGCTGACGGGCTCGTATCTGCTTGGCTTCAGCCTCCGTCTCCTGATGCGGAGCGGCCCCGCGCTGCCGGACTAGCGTCTGGGCCCGCCGCCCTCCCCGCGGGCGGGAGAGCAGCAGCGCGGCCGCCCCCGCACCGCCTCCCTCCCGCCGGGGGCTCGTCTGCCGCCTGCGGGGCGGGCGGCGGCGCCGGGAGCGGCGAGGCCAGCGGAGCGGGGAGCGCCGCCGCCGAGAGCCATGAGGAAATTTAACATCAGGAAGGTGCTGGACGGGCTGACGGCGGTCTCGTCCGCCGCCTCGGCTTCGTCCGCTTCGCAGCAGCAGCAGGCGGGGAACCGGGAGAGCGACATCCAGGAGACGCTCCAGTCCGAGCACTTCCAGCTCTGCAAGGTGAACGGCGCGACTCCGTGGGCCCGGCCGGGTGCCGAGATCCCGCCGCTGCGCCGGGCTCGTGCCGGGAGGGAGGGAAGGGGCGGCGGGTGCGTGTGTGCGGGGCTCGGCGGGCGACTTCCCGCAGCCGTCGCTCCCGGAGAGCTCCGGGGGCCGTCGCCTTCCGGGCTGCGTGATGCGTGTGGTCTCGGTGTTACCGCGGGATGGCTGCGGGTAGGAGCGCTGCCCAGCTGAGTGCGCTCGGTGGAAGGCGCTGCCGATGGGCCCCGAGGCTGTGTAGCTCTGTGCTGTTTGGAAATGCTTTCATCCCGTTCCTTCGCGCCTGGAAAAGGCTGTGGACGTTTCGCTGCAGAGCGTTGCCGAGCGGCTGATGCTGCTGTTGCAAGTGTTCTCCTGAGGCGGAAGAAAAGTTCCTCTTTTTTTTTTATTATTATTATTATTTCTCACTTCCCCCCCCTCCCCCCCCCCCCCTTCTATTTGCTTGTGTGCAATACAAGAACTGCAGTTGGTGGCTGCACGCTTTGGAAAATGATGCAGCGAATTAATCCAGCAGCTGTACCTAGAGGAATAAGAACTGATTTGAATATCAATGCCCGCTTTTTTATCTTCACAGTGCACCCGTGGCCAAGCGTGATATGGCTGAGCTTGTTTGCGGTTTCTCCTCCTTGCTTTCTGTGGTATTGCAGGCGCTGCTGCCACTTTTACAAGTTGGTCTTGAAGGACGTGGAAAAGAGCAGAGCTATTAACCACACAGGCTTTATTCGTTGTGTGAAATACTAAGAGTTGTGGGCTATATCTGCAACTTGACTGAAGAAAAGGAGCGTAGCAGAAGTTTGTTATGCATTGATGAGCTCCTAAATAACCCCACTTTCAAGGAAGGTTTTGAAATGGAAAAGCTGCCGTTTGTGTGGCTCACGCCGTACACCTGTAAAGGAAGGAAGAATAGGTGGTGTTCCTATTGTTCTTGGTTCTGATTGATGCAGCCAGAGAACTGCAATGGATTTACTGCTTGGTTAATTACCGAATTAGAGTTGACCAATCAGAAACCTGCATGTGTGAATAGCTTCGTTTTTATTTTTTATTTATTTCTATTTAAATCTTGGTTAAAGGGTTCTTGCTTCATTTTGAGAGGTGGGGGTTTTGTTTTTTGTCTGATTTCAGGAGTTTTTTTCTTTGGATTCATGAATTTTGGATGGAAACAGAGGTTGAGAGATGTGTGGAGGCTGAGTTGCTGGGGTTTTTTTTGGAAGGTGTTGAGAGGTTGCACTGTCATATGGGGCCTGTTGGAGTGAGATTGAGGCAGTTCTCTGAAAAGCGAGGGTGGTAATTTGTAGCAGTTCTGATGGCAGATCTGGCTTTGTTTCCAAACTTCCTAGGAACAACTCAGGCATTAATTGTTCAGTGCCTTTGTTAGGGCTGGAAAATTGGAATGGTCAGAAAAGAAAATAGTTGAAAAAATTAAATGATATGCTGATATAGTCTCTGTACAGTGATCATGCAAAATTCGCATTAAGTTTCAGCAAGTGATTGACTGGACTGACATAAATATATGTGTGTATGTCTTTTATAATTTTTTCTTATAAGACAGCTGTTCGTCTGTTATCAGAATGCTTTGGTTCCTTAATTGTCATTGACACTGAATCTCGTTCCCTAACATACCATATTGATTCTGTTTATTTTTGGTCTACTGCTTGTTCCATCATCACTACGGTGCACTGACTTGTTAGACTGTACGCCACGGTTTCCCCTATCAACCTTCAGCCCTGGCATTTGATCCTGTTCAGAAAATACTGGCCATCGGGACCCAGACTGGAGCTTTAAGACTGTATCCTTTCCTGTTCTGAAAAGAAAAACAGTGTACCTCACACAAGAGATGTCTTCATTCAGCTGCTGGAGCTGCTGAAACATGTTGTGGGAATCAGGTTTGCAGGAGGGGAAGAAGGCTTGTGTGCTGTTGGCAGGTGGCTTGGCTCTTCTGCTTATTCCATATCAGTTCAAGTTGTGTTTGTGTTATGAGAGGTATGGCTGCTTAGTTCCCATCATCTCAAGCTAATATGTACTGATGATTCATGGCAGCTGACTGTGCATCTAAAGAGAGGCCTGGTCTGAGATCTTTTTCATTGTATTGCTTTATATAGTGGAATTCTAATATTCCATGATGCTTTGTGTGTGTGTGTGTTTTTGTTGGCCTTACTCTTGAGAGAAGTGTCAACAATACTGTGGTGACTTGTTACTACTTCTGTGTTGCAAAGGTTGGCTTCAAGTGGGATGCTACCAGGTGAAGGAGTGGTATTTCACTGATGGTTTGCAGGCAGCTGAGGTGAGCAGACTGGATTTATGGAATAAACCAACAGTAACCCCACTTCTTTTTGTACACTAAAAAGTGAACTGCCCATATGTTTGTAGCCATATGGTATCATATCCATATGGTACTATCCAAGCCACATAATAACAGATGTATTTCAACTTCATTTTAAAAGAAGGCGCCTTGTAGACTCATTAATCTACACTGCCATTGCCTAAACTTTACTTCTCAGTAGAGAAGAATGAGTTGTAATCTCTGCTGCCCTGAAGCTGCATAAAATCTGACCTTTTTGGAAGAGGCTTAGGCCATCTTGCTAGAAAAATTGAGTTAATCCTCTCTAAACTGCAGGTAAATCTCATAATTCCCTTATTCCTGGTACTTATATTTCTCTGCAAGTAGATATTGTTTTGTTTGTTTCCTTCTGTAACATCACCATTCTGTCTAAGGTTAATTGTATTTAAAAGGGTTGTCTTTTACAAGTTGAAAAGGTAGAACTTCAGGATTAAATCAGAGGCTGAACTGAAGTATTTTATATGATACTAAAATGTTATGAACTCTCAAGGTCTCAGCATACAACTGTAGTGACCATGCATTGCTCTCAGTACTGTTTTTTTAGCAATGGTTAATAAATTTTAATTCTTTAAAAGGTGAAGTATTCCATTTAAATGAAGAAGGGAGGGTATGTGGTGTTAAAGTTGTTAGCTATTGTCATATTCATAGAGAGATAAGAGAACAAAAAGAAACACAAAGGACTGAGGTCAGTGGTAGAGAATAAAATGTGAAGATTTAGAGCTTGCTTGCAGGTAGTGATAGGACATTGCAGGTTGGCTAATGATGGCTTGATTAAAAACCTATTTACTGTCACTTTGCTATGACTACACTTGTGATTTCTCTGAGTGTGAACTGTGTTTCAAATGATCAAGATAAGTCCAGCAAGTGGGGGAAGCAACAGAGTTACTGTGAGAGGAAACAACATAATAATAACAGAAAAATTACTTCTGAAGGGAAGAAGTTTTACACAGGTTGAAATATGAGTTCCTTGTTCTGGATAAGTGTCCTCAGTACTGACTTTTAGGTTTGGAAGAAATGTTTTAAAGCTCATAGTTTAACCTGATGGGTTAGCATAGGAAGCCATCAATGCTGTGGAAGTTGTATCTCCGGTGATCACTTATGCTTTGGGAGGAGGGAAAGGTGTGGGTAGAGGGATGGATTCAGATAAACCTGAAATGTAAAACCAGCCCCTCAGTTTCTGCCTAGTGAAACCTGGAAAGAACAGCCTTTGGGAAGGTGTGAAACTTGTAGAAGTTGTTTTTCCCCCTAGTGATTGTGGATGAAAACAACTACAAAGTTCTTGTTGACCCGTAGGGTAATTTATTCACCAAGGTTTTTCCTGACAATACGTTTTGTGCAAGGATTCATTACAGTGGGAGCCAGTTACTTTTTAGAGCTGTAAAAGTGTGTCTTATGAAATGACATGTAGAGTAGAAAGACTGAGTCACTAAGGAGATATTCACTGGGAACTAAATCCTAAAAGTGGAAGGAAAGTTAATCTTTATTTTCTTCTATTATGAGTATATATGAGTAAAGGAAGAATAATGCTTCCTTCTTTGCTTACCAGCAGATGGGAGTTGGGTATTTATGTTTTTCTTGCATCATCAAGTGAAGACACATCAGGCTTTCAAATAGGTGGTATGATCAGTTTTGGAGGGGAACAATTTGATGACTAACTTTTTTAATGCAGTAACTTGTGTTAGATTTCATTAATATGTAAAGAAATCAGTACTACAGTCCTGAACAATTAATGAACTAACCTCTTTATAGAACTTGTTCTCTGTTTTTGAACAATTTTCAATTCAGTTAGTTTAACTTCAAAACCAATATTGTTTGAAAAAGATTTATGTGAGCACGAATTCTCTTAATCATGCTCCCATCTCACTCATAATTATGAGGATTCTGTAAGTATTTGTACATTAAAATGCATTTTTCTTCTACTAATACCCTTATCTCTACTATTGGTACAGTGACTTGCACCATCAGAACTAAAACCTTTTCTAAAGAACAAAAATCTGTTGATAGATGTACGCTGAGGATTCACTGAGTTTGTATATTTGTCAGACAGAGGCAAGTAAAAGACAAAATATCATCAATGTAGTATTATGTTCTCTGAATCCGTAATGTAATTGTGCAAGTGGAACATGTCCTGCTAAAGTGCAGGATATGTTTTTAACCAACCAGACTGGAATGACAATTACCACTTTGTTAACATTCTTTCTCTGATCTTAACCAGTTAAATTCAGAGGAGAGCCTTGTGGAGTTGGTAAATTAATGTAGTGAAGATGGAACATTTGCCATTGCATGCCCATAAACAACAGTTTTAAGGGGCAGAGAAGTCCCTAAGCACACCAGGAAGAGACTACTTCTAATGGAGTACTTAAGCTTGTGTGTCATCAAGGTGATAGTCTGAGTACTCACTGTCTGTCTTGATTTCACTTCCCCAGTTACTTACAAATACTTCTAATTCAGGTAGGAGACCTGAAAGCAAATGTTTCTGAAACATTCTGCTGTTAGTTGGATATTATCTTTAATAGAAAGGAACATTTTGAGCTATTAATATGATTGTTCTTCCTTTTATTCTGTTTTCAGCTATAAAGGAAAATCTTGGTTCATTTGTTGTATGTTGAGAAATGTTAGTGTGTAGCTTTGTAGAATACAAATCTGAAGAGCTATCAGATATTGGACCCACTGCACTTGACATAGAATACTCATCTGGCGTTACCATCTCTCTGATATTAGAATCCCTCAAAAGTAATTGAGGAGCTTGATTTTGTTTTCTGTATTGCAGAGAAGATTGAATGATGAGATAGGAACAAGAGTAGAAGCGCACTTGAGTGACATTAAAAACTTAAATTTACTTATCTTACAAACACAATTATCTGCTCCCTGTGATCTGCTTGTTCTTCTGAGCTCATTGTGTTGACTGAAGGACACTCATTCCATATGGTTGAAGTGTTTTGAGTCTTGGCCGGTGGCCTAGTCTTTGTGTGGCTTTTCAGTCTCAGACTTTTTTCCTTTTGTGCTCATATTCCCTGCAAGGAACAACTTTCTCACTGTTTATCAATGTCAAATTTCAATGGTCAGCATAAGTTTTTGATAGCAATGCTCTTCTATGTAGATATCAAATTCTCCATATGTAAACCATTTGGCTGTTCTTAGTGTTGCTATCACCTTTTGGTCTCCAGTTCCAAATATGTTGGATATAGAGCTGCAAAATGTTTATCTTTGTATCTTTCCTGGATGTATTTGAACCATGACAGCAGGACGCATAGTCCAGAGTATTTAAGAAGTTTCCTCCATAATTACTGTTTGTACTTTGTTTCCCCAGCACATACTCAAAGCATCCTAATGAGGCTCTAGGTCTAATGGGCAGCACAGTGCAATTGGGCAGACTCCACTGCATTGCACCCTGATAGCTTTTAGTGTCAATGGACGATGGCATCTGCTTCTATGCTGTCAGTTACTTTTGCTCTTTCATTTAAGAGTCCCTGTAGAAATCAAGCATGACCTGAACGCAGTAGCATTTAAACTGTAAACAAGTTTGAAAAAGGTGGAAAAAAAAAACAAAACAACAACAACAACAAAAAAAAAAAAAAAAAAAAAAAAAAAAACTTTTCAGGATGTTATCTTCACTGCAGGAAAGACATTGAGACATTGAGGCCCTGGAACGTGTTCAGAGGAGGGCTACGAAGCTGGTGAGGGGTCTGGAGCACAGGCTGTATGAGGAGAGGCTGAGGGAACTGCGATTGTTCAGCCTGGAGAAGAGGAGGCTCAGGGGAGACCTTATAGCTCTCTATAACTTCCTGAAGGGAGGTTGTGGTGAGCTGGGGGTTGGCCTCTTCTCTCGTGTAATTAGTGATAGAACTAGAGGGAATGGTTTCAAGCTGCGACAGGGGAGGTTTAGGCTGGACGTTAGGAAGTATTACTTCTCAGAAAGGGTAGTCAGGCATTGGAATGCACTGCCCAGGGAGGTGGTGGAGTCACAGACCATGGGGGTGTTCGAGAAATGTTTGGATGTTGTGTTGAGGAAAATAGTTTAGCTGGGAAGTATTGGTAATAGTGGACTAGATGATCTTCTAGGTCTTTCCCAACCTTGAAATTCTGTGATTCTGTGATTCTCAAATTTTACATTACTGATTTTACAGGGCTCTGGACTTGAAAACAAACAGATAAATTCAGATGACTATGATAGGAAGTAGAATAAGCTTTGAAGCTACAGCAGATCATTCGAAAGAAACCTGCTGTTTAACTACTACTCCATCTTAAACTAGATACTTAGTTTTCTGTGCTTCAATTTCTCGACAGCAAAACTAGGACAGTGTATCAAGTAAGTCATGTTTTGGTTGCCTGCCAGCATGAACGTGGTATTTTTATTGGTGCTTCGTATCTTTAAAAAAAAAAAAAAAAAAAAGAAAAAAGAAAAAAAAAATTCTCAGCTTACCTCTAGGTTTCTCTCATGATGGAAAGAATTCTAACAGTAAGACTGCTTCCACTGGAAGGCCTTGAAAATAAAAGGGGTACTAGTAGCGTGTTAGGTGCCTTCTGTTCTGACTAAACCTTGGCTAGGACATTTTATTCTCAAAGAGAAAGGGCTATAATCTTGTTTGTTTGTTATTTGTGCTGGGTTTTTTGTTGTTTCTTGTTTTTTTTTGTTTTTTTTTTTTTTATGTTGCAAACTCAGTTCACAGGAAGGAGAAAAATTGAGTTGTTTGTCATTCTGTCAGTAAATATCTGAAAATTTCAGTCATTCTGAATGTCAGCATCTGTTCATTTCCCCCCATTCTTTTCAGCAGTAAAGAAGACAGTTATATAAGCAAATGGCTGAAATTTTCACGAGGCATGTAAAACTTGCTTTTTCTAACTTCTATTCTCTGGCCTTTGTGAGAAGAGCTTGCAACTGTTATTCTTCGATCAAAATAGCTCAAAGCCTGAATATGTGAGTCCATGCAGTTTCTGATGAAATGTTTGTTAGAGCATCTGGATAGTTTTTCTGTAGATGTATACCATAAAATTCAAGCAATTCACTGAAATCTCTGAAGCTGTAACAAAATTCTGTTTTAAATGGGTGACATTATACCCATTAAAAATACTTTTTCCTTTGAATTGTTCAAACACAGAAGGAAGTCTAATTGATTGGTTTCCATTTTCTTCCCCTTCCTACTGAAATATCGAGTTGTTTTTATTTGATTGGTGGTGTTTTTTTTTTTTTGTTTGTTTGTTTTTTTTTTCCCAAGTACTTCTTTACCTGCCCTTTTTCCCTTCTGAATGCAGGGCACCTGAGCAATGCCTGGAGTTCTGTTTGCATTATTCAGAGCAAAGATTTCACTTTTCCTGACCAAGCATCAAACTGTACAGTTGACAGTGCTTTACGTGGGAGACTAGAGCAGCTGAACTTAAGAGATCCTGTCCAACCTAAATGATTCTGATTTGTATCTATTCTGTGAATCTACTGAACTCCAACTGTGCTATTTTTTTTGAGTAACAGGTATTTTGTTTGTTTGTTCTGCATCTGTAGGCTTGTAGTTTCAATGTGTGTACACTTCTGGAATTTGAACAATTTTTCCTGTTTTGAGAAGGGTGCATCAATAAAGCCTCTAAAAATCCTATAGTAGTATCATGCCAGAACACGCTGTGATTAACTATTCATAAGAAAACATTCATTGACTACCTTACCATCCAGTTCACATAGAAGAGTAGTTTCAAAATGAAATGTACTTTGGTTGTAGCATAAGTTAATCTTATCACATTTCCGTTTCTATAAATGCACCATGTTTCTTATCACCTCTTTCAGCACTTATTTCACATGGGTATCATTAGCACTCATACAGCTTGATTTCAATGGGGAGAAATCTCCCTCTTCTTATTGAAGAAAAACTTCCAACCTCTGAATATGCTGGAATGAAATGAGGCCAAAATGATGGTACGATGTGATGCACAACTCTTAAAAAGGCAAGGACTTATAGCAAGTTAATCCTATACAGATAAAGCTGTCTGAATTCTTCATAATATGAAGGATAGTGTACTTCTTAAATTAATAGTTACACTTAGTGATAATTCATGAAAGCAAGTAAATTGTATGTGTCTCCTGTTTTTGAAGCATTATCACTTGTATTGTATTCCAACAAAGCAATAGACTGTGGTATAACCATTATTGTTCCTGAGTACTTGAAATATAATTGCATCGAATATAATACTATAAATTATGAAAATGAATCTTAGAATGAAACCTTTTCTTCTCTGTTGTAGCTGACAAGGTGGAAAGCTGATGCAGCTAGAAACTAGTTTTTACTGTGGCATTAGTGAAGTTTCTTTCCTTGGATCTCTGAACTATTGATAGATGTATCACTGATATTTGCTATCATTACAGAATTGATGCAGAATGTTAGGGTAAAATGTAATAGGAAATTGGACAGCTGGGACCCAGCTTAGGCTTTCAGGTTTCTGGTACAGCACCCAGTGTACTAGACTCTTAATTCAGCATTTGACAGGATTTGTTGTTTCTCAGTCACTGTGGGAGGGCTTTTAGAACTGAAGTAGCATTACTGCGGCAGAAGAAGAAATGAGCAGTTGCAGTAGAGTCATGGCTGGAAAAATAGAAGTGGCTCATGATTTGATATGTGATAAAGCTTGAAAGTACAAATTAAGATTGTAAGCCTTCCCTAACAAAACTTCCTGTTCAGCAGAAAAATGTAACTGCGTTAGATTTCTTTTAAGAGCCCAGTGCTCTGTATTTTTATAAAGGCTTCACAAGGCAAAGCCGAATGTTCTTTCAGAGTGCCTTTAGAGTGATCAGAGATGCATGCAGTTATTACTTTCTACATATCTTTTTGCTCCTCTAGGGTTGCAGAATCACACAACGGAGCAGTGAAACACATTACTTATCAGAGTTCCATAGCACATTTATTTTTGTAGGGTTATCTCTGTATCATCTCAGTGGAAAGAACAAAAAGAATCAAACTTGTAAATTATTACATTCTAAATTAAGTTAAAGAAAACTTTCCAGTTTATATATGTTGTGCTAAGTCGGTATCTTTAATCTCTTGGGTCTCCTCTTTTCTACTTGCTGTTCTTGATGTGGGCTATCTTGGAGGGCATCGATCATTCTAATTCCTTTGAAAAATGCTGCTGCTTATGTCTGTGAAGTACATCTTGGTTAAGCAAACAAGACTAATTCTCTGGAGATCTAATTCTTTGACAAAGTGTGTTTCTGTTTGCTGGCCTGAAAAATAAGTTTATGGTACCTGCACTCATACACAGTCTTGGTTTGTGTTACTGGCAGGCAATACACATTCAGTCAACTTCAGAAGGTATTTTACTGAACCGAGCTTTGAATGGCTGTATCATAGCTGATAGCTGAATGCTACATAGCCTCTTAGTATGCAATTGATAGTACTTTAGTGACCTTAGAAGTGTTGACACTTCTGTCCTATGCACTTGATAATAATGCAACTTGTGAGTTTATCAGAGAATACTAAGTTACTACTTGTTTTGACTTCCAGTGCAAATACAATGAAGTTCTACTGACTCTATTTAAACTTCTGGCAGTGATATTTGCATCACTGAATTTAGATGCATTGTAAAATGATTTTTGTAAGTAGCTACAACTAAAATATTTCACTGAGATGATTTCTAAAGTATGTAGCAATTCTGTCTTTTAGAGATTTGTACTGCATCCTGATTCATCTTGATTTTTACAGTGCTTTCATGAAAGTACTTTTTCTGTAGCTATCACTTAGCCGGATCTAACATCGATGTCCTGTATAAGACTCTCCGCCATAAATGAGAACTGTTTAGTTTTACAGATAAAATCTCTCCTGGTAAGGTATGCTTGCTTTTCTCTCTGAGTTCTGTGCAGCTTGGTGAAAACTTTGGTCTGCGTAATAGTAATTCCAACTTCCATCATTTCCTTCAAATACCAAATCTATTGTGAATCCATAAGCTTCTCCTTTTTTAAAAATTACATCAGGTATTAGTGCTTTTATTAAGGTAGCTATATCAGTTGATGGATTAGATCAATTTTTAAACATTAGATGCAGTTTTTACTTATATACAGTTTTCACTGGTCAGTTGTCCATAGTAACTATGCCCCGCATTGGTACTCCCACACTTAAGGATTTTTCATTCACTTCGAGCTTTGTCTTAAATGTCAAGAGCATTGAAGGTAGGTGAAACTTCAAATGTGCCCTCTGATAGCACAGAGAACAAAGTACAAGATTAAATGTTCTGAAGATTGTTAAGTTATGCTGACTGAGCTAATTGAAACGTATGAAAAGCATTTTTTGTTTTAAGCGAGGCTGGTCTTGAAATACTTGACAAAGTACTGTGTAGCCTGAAGTGTTGCTGTTCGCAAAATCCTTTACCTGATCTCTGTTCTATAGAGAAGATTCTTTTGATAGGAACAACTAATGGCTACTTTATCTCTTAATTTTATTGAATGCCACTGGCTCTTTATTTCATAAATGCCCTGAGAGTAGAAAATCTGTCCTCTTTTTCTGAGCAACTTGAAGCTTATTTTCTTTTTATAATTCAGATAATTGGCCATTCTGTGTCCAGAACAATTATTAATGAGCTTCATTCAAACTAGACAGCATTCGTAAGAGCAACACGGGTGAAGAGGGGTAAGAGAGGTGCTCTTAGGTTCTCCACCAAGAAGGCTGTAGCTCACCCTTTTGTGAAGCTTTTCTAAGATTGAATCATCTTGTTCTGTATCCATATTCTCTTGAAAAGAGCTGTCTTATCTTTGGGAAAGCAGGTAACTGATGAAGGTATGCAGAGCAAACTCTGCATGGTGAGCTACTATCTTAGTTCATGCGTTTTGTGCTGTTTTGAGCTTACAAGTGCATTGCATAACCTCTTTAGACTGCTTCCAGGCATGTACTCTGTATGTGTTTGATTAACACTAGATCTTTGGTTTGTATTAAAATGAAATCTTTAATAGAACAGCCAACTAAAAGGATGATTCAGCTGAGCCTGCCTCTTTCTGGCCTAGTAAAACCAACTCAGTCAGCAGCAGCAGATGGACAAAAGCAATTTGATTTTTCTCTGCTTGCTCTTTAGGGAAGGAGAATAGAATGCTAAATTTTGGTGATAACTTAATGTTAAATTGACAGGATTAACATGCTTGTATTTGTTTAACATATGCTCTATCCAGTCTTAGTACCTCGTTAAACAGAACAGATGTTCATCTTCACAGTTGAAAAACATTCTTGACTGAACTTTGTAGTGTTGGTATCAAAGCTTTAGTGATGCTTATTAATATATGGTGAGCTGCATGACAATAGTCTGCACAGCATTCCCTTTGTAAGTGTACCAAACTTATGTAGTAATCTGATACAGTGAAATTCACTTCACTGCCACCTTTAAATGTCAGATAAAAAGGAAAACCACAAGAATCAGCAAAATGCAACTCTTCCCTCTGCCTTTTTCTCCCTCTCCCCCTTTTCCCCAACCCCCTTTTCCGCCTCAACCATTATACATTTCCATTTAAGTGACTAATATGAAGAGATTTCTTGCTGGTAGGATGAATGTCCCCTCATTTGTTAAAATAATTAGGTGAGAAATGCAACATTTTTGGAAGAAATCCCAATGAGTTGCTAAGCTGGAGAAAAAAGAGATTAAGTAGCCTACCTCTCTAAAGCAAAGTACTGAAATACTAATGACATTCATTTAGAATAGTGCTTTTTAAAACAAAACAAAGCACCTTGTTTTGTATGTTTTGTTAAAAAGCATAAACACCCACAGCCACACAAACTGGGAAAAAAAAAAAAAAAAAAAAAAAAAGAAGAAAAACTTAAGTTCCAAACTCTTAAATTTTCTACAGCATTTCTTGTGGTCTTGAAATTGAATTTGAACCTTCTCTCTACCTGTTTTCTTTCAGTCATTGCCAGTGGAAGTGTAAAAGTACTGTGAATTACTTGAGTAGTTGAAGGGATTGTAAGGAAAAAAAACGGAAGGGGTGATTGCTGAAAGTAATGTAGAGTGGAATTTATACATGCTGTAGAAGAAGCTTGAGGAAAGAGGCAGAAGGAGTTAACTTCTTTACCTTTCTTCCTTTACTTGAGTAGCAAAGAACAGAAACTTTTTAACTTTAGAATGATGGCAGTTTAAAGGAACCATTTGTTTTGTTTTCCATATGAGCATTCTGTCAACAAATTCTAGATTAAATAAATGCTGCTCTCAGGCAGTAGTTGGAGGTAAATTGTGGAGAATACTGGCATTTGTTGAGCAAACAGTCCTGACTTTTGATGATACATTCTTTTTGCTGGCAATTCCCGGTGGGGGAAATATCTCAACAGAAGGTGTTAACAAAGAGTTCTCTTCAAAAAATAAATAATTTTTAGAACTGCAGTTCTTGCATTTTAGCCTGTAGCCTGAAGTTGTTCCACTACTTTGTGATAGCCTTGTTTATAGCAGTGAATTTTGTAATTTCCAGGCCATTTTTGATGGCATTTGTGCAGCCTCTTTACCTCCTGTAGTTTTCTACAGAGAAAATGGACTGAAACTTGGACAAGACACCTGTGGAATGCAGTGAAGTGACTTGTAATGCATACAGTGTATTATTAGTGCTAACAGCCATAAAGGTTTTTGTTACTTCAGTGTGAAAATACAACTCTACAGCAGTAACTAAAAAAAAAAAAAAAAAAAAAAAAAAAGGAAAGAAAAGTCTATTCACCAATAAGAATTAGAATACATATCTTTCTGATCTCATACTTTGTGGATCAGACTTACAGTGGACTTTTGATTTAAAGCTAGCTCATTTTAATATCTGCAATTACAATTTCAAAGTTGTCAGAAATCTGGTATTGTGTAGTTTAAGCATAAGTATTTGTTAGACACTAACAATTGTATTTTTAACAAATTTGCTCCATTTTAAGGTAGCTAAAAATGATGCCATTATTGCTATTGCTCCTGAGGGTCAAGTCATCTACCTTGATATAGTAAGCACTGTGAGTGATCGCTGTAAACAGTTCACAAAATCGTAGAACATTACAAGTTGGTAGAGAACTATTCAAGGATCATCACCATGTCCAGCACAATTTCCTCTAGACAAACAGGAACTGGTTGCAAGAGGAGTACCTGTTGCAATTATTCACTTCAGACTACAGAAATTATTGAGGTCCTTGCAGCTCTGTTAAAGTTATGGACAGCCTCTTCTCCCTGAAGTGCTCAAGAATGGCCTTATCTTCCTTAGTGTACCCTGACCTAGACAGAATAGAGAATGTAGGTGTTACCTTAGTGTAATTCTTATTTAATCAGGCCAGTTTCTAAAGCAAGAAAAAAAATAAAGACGTGTTTGTGCCTACCTAAAGGCTTCCAAAACTTGGTTAAAGCTGTGTTGTCCTTTATAAATGTAGTCTTCCTCTCTTTTCAAGATTGGCCAGAGTTTGGGGGGGAAAATAACAAAAAGAAACAAACAAAAAAAACCCAAGCAGTAAATTCCTGGTGAGACTGCAGAAACTTGAGAGACTCTACTTCAATTCTAAGAACGTTACTTAAATGTTTAATTCTTAAGTATTGGATATAATTCAATAGTAATTCACCTGTCTGAATTCAAACCAATGTTTACTTGAATATAACGTATTACATTCTATATGTTTAGAAACATACAATACACTAAGATGTTAAAGTAAAATAGGATTGCATTACAGGGCTTTGCTGATGTGTTCTACTTGCAGAAGTTGTAGTATAAATCTCTAAATCAATGTTTTTTAGCTCTACAAGCTACTGCTTTTTGTGTTTGTTGTTACCCAGTCTGCTCAATGCACACACTCAGAAGAGTATGGTGAATGAGACAAAACATTATTTGGTTGTATAAAGTGGTGCTGTGCCCATGTTTTGAGTCCTGTGTTTCTCTGACATCTGTATTTTAAAAAAGCTGACATGGGTTTAGAAGTGGGAAAATGGAAATGGCTGAATTCAGAGTGACCATCTTAGAAGAAGACTTTAAAAAAATGCTTCATCTCTTCAGTTTAGAGGAGAGGAGAAGGGAGTTAATATTATCAAGGTTTGTAAAATAAGAAGGAGAGTGAATAAAATGTGTGTTAACTGTCATTCATTTCCATGATACATAAGCTAGGGTGCATTCACTGACATGCTATTAGGCATTTGAAAGAGATGCAAGAACCATAGAATGGTCTGGATTGAAAAGGACCACAATGATCATCTCATTTCAACCCTCCTGCCATGTCCAGGGTCGTCGACCACCAGCCCAGCCTGCCAAGAGCCACATTCAGCCTGGCCTTGAATACCTCCAGGGATGGGACATCCACAACCTCCTTGGGCAACCTGTTCCAGTGTGTCACCACCCTCTGTGTGAAAAACTTCCTCCTAATATCTAACCTAAATCTCTCCTGTGTCAGTTTGAAACCATTCCCTCATGTCCTATCATTATCCACCCTTGTAAACAGCCATTCCCCTCCTGTTTATATGCTCCCTTCAAGTTTTGGAAAGCCACAATGAGGTTCTCCCCCAGAGCTTTCTCTTCTCCAAGCTAAACAAACCCAGTTCCCTTAACCTTTCTTCATAGGAGAGGTGCTTCAGCCCTCTGATCATGAGTATGAATATGACATGCAGTGGAATTTACTCGTATGGGAGTTGGTAGAGACAAGTTGTACCAAACTGTAATCTGATGCTATAGGGACTAGACAAAGATTTCTCTGTAATATACCTAATCCAGCAGTAGTGGTTGGTTGAGAATGTAAATGGAATAGGCTGTAAGTGACCAGGCTTGTGTGCTCTTAGATCGTACATATTGATGTTGTAGGAGATGGAGCTGGGCTGGGGGCACCTCTGGTCTCAGTTGGTACCTTGGTTCTCTGATCTTAACTCTTATCAGAGGGAAGAAGTCAGTGGGTGTGGTGTCGTTCAACAGTATGGTTACGCAAGCTTTATTTCAGCTCAGTGCTTCACACAAAAATAATAATTTTTATAAGTGCATTTTAGAATTCTGTAAACATCTCTTGTTCATTAGCAAGAAAATAGGCCTTCCTGCTTAAGCAAAGTTTGTCTCATGCCTGAAGAGCTGATGAGACAATTTCTGTCGTATGGCGTGACAAAATACCAAGGGTGTTGTGGTGTGCTGGTGAGTTTCGATGTCAAAAAAGCTGGCATGAAAACTGGAGTGTGATAATCACATTGCAATCTGATAATGTTCCTGCCTTCACTTTTCTATCTGTAGCTGAAGTTATTGCAATTAGATTGAGTGTTAAGCAAGGTCAGAAACCAGTGGTTTTTAGTAAGTCTAGAAGGGAAAAAGTAATTTCTAAACTATTATTCTTAAAACACTATCTTATTATAGCAGTTGTATCCTAATATAACATGAAGATGTTAGTAAGACTTGCTGTTCTAATCTACGGAAATAAATGATTTATGTTTTTAGGCATCCAATCTTGCCTGATGTAGACAGGCATTCTACATCAAAGACAGTCCTTAGAAAAGATTCATGAAATAATGTTTGGTGTCAAACTTAATTAGCACGTTTTGGTTACAATTGTAGCTGATACAAACGTACTTAATTTTGGAGGAGTTTATTCCTAATGAAATCAATGTCTGTTAGGGTATTTTTTGTTAGTATTTTGTGTTGTGTTGGTGTTTTTTTTTAACAGTATTGTTAGAGAACCTGTAAAGATTATCAGTGTAAATATACTGTAAATGGTAGTCTTTAGAAATAGATTCATTTCCTAATAAGAACTTTTTGAAATATGAAGCTGTCTAAAATATCTTAGCAACTCAGTATTGGGCATATCTTACTTGTGTTACTTATCTGGTTGCCTTTTTGTGTAGCCATTTTATAAAACTTAAATTTGATATGTTGTTTTTGTTCCTGTTTGACTGCAAGGCATGTGTCAGCTCAACCCAAGGGTCTTTTTTCACTTGTATTTGATGAGATTAGAATCTTCCTTTAATAACTGCTATTTTGAATGGCAGGGGAAAATTTTGGTTAATGGAAACTCCTCATTTATCCTTCAAAAAATAGACTGTCTTTCTCTTAAATGTGCATTGATTTCAGTGTTTCTGGGTCTTTTTTTTTTTTTTTTTTTTTTTTTTTTTTTTATCTCATGAAATTACCTCAAAAATACTGTTTCAGTTTTCAAGTGTGCTTTGGGGTGCTTCTGTCAAGTTAATTGTAGAACCTGTTTGTGAATGGCCTCTTCCAATGCAGGTACGTTCTTGGCTTCTTATTTTAAGTAGTTTAGGTCTAATAATCTAACTTTCTTAAACCTTTTCTAGTTCAAGAGGATTAAATATGTATATTCATGCAGTTTGTGAAAAGAGAGGGGGCTTGACTCTATTGAAATTCTTTTTTCCTGTCCAGGCAGCCTTGTTTCCAACAGAGTCATTTTGTAAGTGACTTTACTCTCTGTAAGCTCTCCCAGGTTTAGTCATGCAGACCCGGAAAAATGTGTGTGGGAGGGGTGGAAGATTGTTGATGATTCTTGATTAAACAACCATTCTCAGAAGCTGGAGCTGGGACCTTGGCCACTCATGGGAAAACTAGAAGTAATCAGACATGTTGTGCTAACGAATCAAACAGGTTTTGTTTGTCCTTGGATGCAAAAGTAGTTGGAATATTTTGACTGCAAGCAAAACACTTCCTAACTTGTGGAGCTTGTGAGTTAATCTGCATGCAGCTGGCCCAAGGAAGTTTCTTTTTGTAGGGGAAAAGAATTAGTTTTGTTCTTAGTACATATTTGACTCAGATGTAGTTCTGGTGGAATTCTTTACTGTCAGGAAGGCTAATCTTTTTCTTGAAAGGTTTTTTTTTTTTTTTTTTCAATTCACATGGAGCTACTAAGAATCATACATGTACAATGAGATTATCTGTTTCTGCTTAAATTGTTGCCACTCTACTATTCTAATATCTGAAAAAGTAATAAAAGAGGTCAGTCTTGAAAATAGAAGGTGAATACATTTGAAAAGGAGAATCCCACTTTAACCAAGTTATGAAGACCTGTAGGTAGGCAACAGACATTCTTTTATAATTTTTTCCTTGCTTTAGGAATTAGCCTGATTAGAAAGAGTTACATTAAGGTAACAGCTAAATTCTGTAAATATCTTTTATAGATAATGCTTATTCTCTAAGCGGGTGATTTAGTATGACAGATATCAGTTAAATACATACTTCCTGAGTTTATATCGAAGCCTCCTGTGGTTTTTACTCCTTATCTTGCAAAGCCTATGTAAAACATCTACATGTTGCAACCTCTAGAGATTTTAGTAGTTAGCTAAGAGTTGCATCAGCAGTTTTGTACTTTATTTTTTGGTGGGAAGTGTTACCGAAGTGAAAACTAATTGATCTCTCTTTCTCATTATTCATTAATAAGTAGTGAAAATAATGCAACACTAAAAGCGTTCAAAACATTTTAAGCAGTAGACTACAATATCAGTGCACATTGTCCTGACTCGAAGTAGGAGGGCTGACTAGATTAGATTACCACGTTCAGTTTAAAGGTTTGAATTTACTGCTTAGAACAGTTTTATATTTGAATGGGGAGTTTTGTTCTAGAAAAAATGTACTTCTCTTATCTGGATCCCTGGATATTTTCCTGTTATGACATTTCCGCACCCCTGCTTTCCACATCTGGAAATTTCCTCAGTAAGGGTGGAAAACCCTCTTAGTTTGGCATTTGTAATTTCAGGCTTTGACATCAAAACCTCAGTAAAGCTCTGAACTATTTTGATAGTCTACCACAAACAGCAAGCATTTAATTTTGTGCATATTAGTACTGGGGTGAGTGACAACAACAATTACTCTTTTTTAGCATTGCTAATTTTTGTAATAACTTGTAACTAAGCAAGGATTGTTTTGATCTTTTGGGGAACTGAGTGGTAGCAAAGGACACAACAGCACTCTGTGTGGAAAGGGAAAGCTCTAGTCTTAAATCAGATTTCAAACTATCAGATTTCAGTGCAGACTTGTTTGAAGACAACCTCATTCTTGCAGAACGCATGCTTCAGTTAAGCTGCAGGATTATGGAAGAATCTTGGAAGTGCCAGGAAGCACAAACAGGTATAACTCTGCATCTTGGAAGGGCTCAAAACCACAAATCACCACATATAATGTTTTTTTGGGGGGCCATCTTATGAAGAGAGGAGTCCTTTTTTACTGAAACAGTTTCAGTTATAGGAAATGAGTTAAAGGATGTGGATATTCATTTACTTTTATCTGGAGAAAGGAAACTGAGACACTAAATCTGTGAACCTTGTAATCATATGACTCCCTCTTGTAGTAGAATTACCCTGTATGGTAACTATAGAAGTGTTTTCTGTGACTGCACCATTTTATGCGGAGACTCTATTTTAGGGTGTTGAGGTAATGCTGTCCCTTTTGGTGGGATATGTCTAATCTGGGTTTCTCCTCTTCTCAGCTTCCTATTTTTGTAAAGCGTACAGCAAAATGTTTTCTGCAGGACTTCTTTCTCTCTGTTAAACTTGAACAAAACAGCTCTTCTGTCACAGAAAGTGTGAGCAGATTACAAGCAAGTTAAACCCTTGTAATAGCAGGACAGATGAGTGCTGGCATAAGTATTAGGTATTGCTTGGAATATGGGAAAGGATGTACACAAGACTAAAATATGAGCAGATTCTCAAAAGTATCAAAAAACACCTCACTCAAACAAGCTTGATTTGCAAGGTAGTAGCATGCATCCTTCCAGTAAAATGCAGCCTAGAAAGAACAGCAGGAAATGTACTTTGGAAAGCTACCTTGGATTGTGCTTTTCTGTCAATGTTCTGGTTTCCATCCTTTTGTGGTCTTAAACTGGCAGTGGGGACTTTCATGCACATTGTGGACCATAACCTTAAAGAAGCTCTTTGTTTAACATCCATGGCATGTACAGAGCTGTACTGCTGGGTTCATGCTCTCACTGAAATTCAGTGAGAATACAGTGAAGAATGATGCATTCCTTGTCTGTAGGACCCATCTGAAGTCTTCAAGTATGATGAGAGCAGGATTTAAGGTGCCACCCACAAACAAAGAGCTGAGATGAAAAAAGAAGCTTTATTTTTAATGGCAGTCCTACATTTAAGAAATTTTAGAGATGCCAATTTTTATCTTGAAGCTTAATTTAGATTGTTCTAATGATCACCTATTATTTGACGCTATTTATTAATACACTTTTAGATAAAGCAAAGTGTTCAGTAATGAAGTTAAAATGTTGCATAAGCTTATTGTAAAAAGTGGTATACAACTATTTTTGTGGCATGAGGTAGACTCTGTAATAGCAAAAATATCTGAGAAAAAAGGTGGAATTACATTATGACAAAGTATTTGTAATGCTTCAGTATATTTGCATGTAAAAAAATATTTTTCTAAACTTTATGAAAAAGAAAAGAAAAGAAAACGTTAAAAGCTTACAAGTTGCCGTATTTCTTACATGTTAAAAGTAAACACTGCAGCCCAAAGGTAATAATTTGTTTATATTATGACAGTTTCCTTTCTTTTTATTATTATTATTATTATTTTTTTTTGGTGGAAGAGTGCCATCTACTGAATGGTTTGAATTGTACCTTGTTTTTTTGTTTGTGATGGTAATACTGAGCTAACCTTCCATAAAACTGTCACTACTACTTTGATAGCAGCAAAAGATTAAATTTTTTCCATCTTTTGGTGACTTGCAAAACTAGACATTATGTCAATGTGGAATTTGTAATAAAATCTGTGGTCTTATTCTGGGACAAAAGATTTAAAGGGTTAATGAGGCACAAATGATAGCAGGACTCAGCAGGCTGGACTAGCTTCACCTCACTTTGGAAGGATAGGCTTATGTTTTAAAAAACTGAAGATGTATTTGTTGCAGTTACTAATTACAGTTTGCTGCCTTCCATAAATATTCCATATTTTGTGGCTTAAAAGTAACAGAAAATTTGTTTAGCAGGCAGGAGTTAAGAGAATTATTTTAGATCTTTCTGTCTTCCCAAACGTAGGGAATAAAAGATGTTTCTAGACCTAACAGTGACTTTATAGTCAGAAATTGGCATTAATTGACAGTAATCGATAGGGAAGGGTTGGCTATGTCCTTTAAAATCATTTAATTGTCTGTCTTATTAGATAATATAAGGTTCCTTATGCTTTTGTAAGTTTAATTAAGTAGGAATATGATAAATCACTTAACATCTAGTTCAACACATTACATTTGTTAATGGTGCTGTTGGCAATTCCGTATGAAATATTTGGACGCTGGGAGAGAATTTGTTCTTCCCTAATATACAGCTTAGTTCTAAGAGCAAAAAAAATGGCTCTACCTGTAGTTGTGGCCAAGAAGCCATAGACATAAGAAGAAATAGCCTGGTTAATTATTAATATTGTGATATAGTATATACAATCAGAAGGAAATAGGAGGTGGGATGTTTGTAATACATTAAAATTTGACATTAAAAATAAACTGGTTTAAGTGGATGGTGGATGAATAAGACTTGGAAGCATGCAACAGAATGTAAAGATATTTGCCTCTGAATTTTGGTGAAGTTTTTTCAAAGTGTATAATTATTTCCTAGTTTTATTCTCCTGTATATAGTTTTTCTAAAAAAAAACTTTACTAGTGGAGTTAGCAGTTACAAGCCATTTCAGTACATCTTGTATAGTCAAAGGAACCATTATGTAAATATATTTGTAGTAATTTTGTTCTCTCTCCCCTTGTGATCTGTTATTCTCTCTCTCTCTTATCCTACTTGGAAAAAAAAGAAAAGAAAGAAAGAAAAAAAAAAGCCAGAATAATCTCCTATTTTGTGTCTTGTTATTGCTGAAATACAGCTTTTAGACTTGAGCAATAGGAGCTGGATGACATTCTTTAGGAAACTAAAATGAGTAAAATCAAGAAAGGCCTGTAACTTGTCAGCTCTGAGAAAAATCAGCTGAATACAACCTTTACAGGAAACTTGCTATTTGAAAAATACTATGTTTATGCTTGTTTATATAAGCAGCTTTGAAGCTTAGGATCTGTTTTGACTCTTGGCCTTCATTTTTGTTGTTGTTTTTGCTAGAAAAAAAAAAAAAAAATCTGAAATAACTGCTGAATAACCACTGCTGATCAGTTTCTACACAGACTAGTTGTCACAGTGTTACCTAGATCAGTCTATGTCCGTGACAGGGGGGCAGTAGGCCTATGGGCCCCCCCAGCCCCTGACAAATTGGCAGGGAAAAAGGGAAAGGAGTAGGGATATGGGGGCTGGGATCAGGGAAACAAACAGAGAAGCAGCAATGATCTAAGGAGGAAAACTTATTTTACTATTTACAATCTAGTTGAAATTGAGGCTAATAAATCAAGTAAAATAAAAGAGAAAGAGTCCATAAATGTATGGAACATACCTTTCTTTATGTCGTTTTTATTATTATTATTATTTTCCACTCTTATTTTTCCATGTTTGGAAAAAACAGGACTGAGCTTCTAGTCTCATCTTGAATTAGGTGTCTTGCATTTATTTTTCACCCTTACAACTAACAGAAAGAAGCTGAATGTAGATTTTTTCATTGCCTGGAAGTTATATTTCCCTACTCTCTAGGGACACGTGATGGCTTCCAAATACTATACGTAGTGTTGGCTCTTTTTCTGTGCAAGTAATGAGGTCAAACTGCAGATATCAGCTCATTCAGCAAGAGCTATTTTTGATACACAAGTATTGCAGACAGTGTCTTCTGGCTTTATTTTCCTGATTTGGATGCATTTTAAGTTGTAGCTTCATTTATATAAATAACAAAGAGGTCCTTGCTTGTTCCTGTTTTGTTTTTGTTTGTCTGCCTGATGTTGTCATTTACATTAGGAAAGTGGATGTGAAGTATTACTGAATATTTTATGCTTTTTCAAGCATAAATAGTGAAACATAGGAAAGAAAAATGACCTGCTTATCTGAGAGGTGTGAGCACAGCAGGCCTGAGCAGTTATGGAGGCCTAAGGTTTGGGAAAGAAATTCTGCAATCTTTCTGTTCTTGAAAAATGGTGGTATGCTCTCACTTGCAGTTTGATGTGAAGTCTAAAACTCTCTCCAACATGTTTTGAAACTTTTTATTTTGTCATGTTTGTTGGCATTAAATGAACATGTAAAGTCAAAACTAGTTTTGTAGACGTTGTCAACTGTGGTACTTTACCACTTTGCAAATAACTCTTTTACTGGCTGTGTGAATACGCTGTTCTTTAATACTGTTTCTGTGAGAAATCATACTTCTATATTGAGAAAGCAATAGTACTGATCAGATGTTGGCACAGGTATGATCATCTAATGGTTAAGTTGCATGAATCAAAGCTGGTCTTCTACTGCTTAAATGACTGTACTTCAACAGCAATGTACATTGAATTTCAGAGTACTGTAAATGAACTATTTGTTTTTTATGTGTAGTTGGATCACATCAAGACACTGGCAATGGTGACTAATAGCAGACTGGCTTGTAGTTATTACATGCTCAGAACAGTTTGGAAATTTTACCATCTTCATATTTTTCTGTTATGGTAATTCTTGGGGACCACAGTTGAGGTGTGTACAACACTGTGTGTGTGAAGTAAGCGATGGTTTTACTGTCTAGAAAAAGAATTGGTGAGTAAACTAGGCAAAGTGGTAAAACATTGTTTAGAAATGACTGTTTTAAAATATGCAGGTATAATCTGCTGTGCTGTAAAGCTGTATGATACAGACTGGTATATGAAAAAATACTCTAAGCTACCTTAGCGATATGCACATAATTCAGATCAGTGGTGTGTATCTTTCTCTAGTAGTAGATCTGTATTTTGTATCACAATTACTAAATGTGTATATACTGTGAAGTGTTACAGCTAGAGTTTTGAGAAGTATTTGGTAACAAATTTTAAAAGTTGCTAGCTTTGTATTTGGCATGTCAATCCCAAGCTATTGTAATGGTGACAAATCTGATACAGGGATACAGTCTGTATCTTGTGCTGTACTATCAAAACTTTATTGCAGTGTAATAATGTGAAGGTGAGAATAGCTTGAAAGGGAATTATGTTATAAATATGATTTAGTATTCATAAGTGGCTTATGCTAGGGATTGAAGTGATAGCTACAGCTTTTGTAACTGTTTCCAATGTCAGACAGGTCAACCACAGGTGAAGAAGCAGCCCAATATTTGATCAAATATGTACGGCAGAAGTAAGAAGTGAAAAGCCTTCTGAGGCTTTCATATGTAATCTGGAATTTGTTTTCACTTTTAAAAAATTGCTATTTAGGCAGATGTGCACTGAGTTGTTCCCATGCAGATAATCTATAAATACTAAGTTTGTTGTTGTTGTTGTTTGTTTGTTTTTTAAACAGAATTTTGCAGCGTTAAAACATAGTAACACAACAAACTGAAATACTTTAGTTCTGTCTGTGAAAAATCAGAAAAAGCAAGGGTAGCTCTCTAAAACATCGGTGGCAAAAATACATTTTGCAACTCTTGCCACAAGTTAAGGTTGGTAAGGTTATATTTGTGTGATCCTATGCTTTTCTAATACATGAGCTGTGCTAGCTGTTTGGAAAGTGAACACTGATATTAGTTCATGAGCACTTTGTTACTTCCTTCACTTGGCCATGGCTTTTGTCTTTTGCCTTTTGCTTGCTTTCTCATAAAATGTGCAGTAGAGACAAATGCTAGTGTTTGCTGGTGTCAATCTCCTCATCATGTTAGGGAGAACAGAAGCAACAGTCGTAGCTACTGCTGAGAAGCTCTTAAATTTTTTTGTTTATGTTTAGATGAAGAGGCAGAATAGCAATAGTGGAAAGAAGTGCTTGGAAGTAAAGGAGATAGGATTGGTATTTGAATTTAAAAACAAACCAAAAAAAAACAAACAAACAAAACAAAACATATCTGCTCAGAGCATACTATTTTTCTCTACAGCAACCCAAGGCCTTTGACTGGGAATTTTTCCTGTCTGTAGAATGAAAATGCTTTGCCTATCTTGTCTTTATCCATTACAATCTCTACCTATTTCAAGGACTGCTTAGTGCAGTGAGCACTTGTGCCTTGAGCACGCATGCAAAGATATGGAGGAACTGGACAGACTTAATCTCTGAAGGTCCCTTCCAACTGAACTTCTCTGTTCTCTTATCCTTCTACAACCAGCGCTAAAGTGAATCCAAAAAATTGGGAGACTTTGCATTGCTTTAGAAAAGAAGATTAATGATGGTTAGGATGATGATATTAATTCAAGATGTGAATAGTAATTCTAGCTGCCAGGTGAAAAAGTGAAGACAGTGTAATCCTTGGCTGAAAGCACTAAATGGACGAGCTGCAAGGATCATTTATTTTTTTTCATAACCATGAGTGGGATAGGAGATCAAACTCATTTTTCAGATCTGTTTATGTAGCTTTCACTCACTTATCAGAAAGGAAATCTTCCTTTGTATGTTTAAACTTATGTAAACTTACTTGTAATGTTGCAAATGTGTTGATTTTTGGAGAGGAAACTGGTTCATATGACCTGGAAAATGCTAAAAGATTTTTTGGTCAAAAGCTCAAGTATTCTTAATATTGAAAATGATATTATCTGGTAACAATGCTTCTCGAAGTACTTGCAGCAGACAATTCTTGAAGCCAGCGTGTGAAGGATAGAATTTGTGTAGGTTGGAGTAACTAAAAAAATCTCTGGATTTCTGTGTTTTTCTGGGTCAGGATGCTCTTGTCATGAGGCAAGGTAGCAATGAAGGTTCATCTTCAAATAAATTGTGGGTGGTGAAAGAGTAAGTGTTACATATTTAAGTAGGAAACTAATTTCTGGGGAGATATTTGGGAAAACCGTGTCAGTACAGATAAATAATTGACAGATCTTAAAATTCAGCTCCTGTATACATTTGAATTTTACCTTTAGAAATTGCTTGTCTTTTTCTGCAAGTGGCTGTCAATTCAAGTGAATGCAGAAGCGTGAACAAGGCTGAAGTAAATAGAGTCTGAAAATTTCATTCTTCCATTTGGGGATTTTTTTTCCAGTCTAGCAATTTGCAAAAGCACTATTTGTACATTAAAAGTATTCTGAGATTGTAAAGAAAAGGTATCCTTTTGGGGAGGGAGAAGTGTGAATTTTAAGCTTATTTTCTTTTTTAAGTGCTATAAACTGGCAGTGGAACACAGATGACTCCTTTGTAGAGGAACCAAATTGATAAGAATGAAAAATACAGAAAGGGAAAAAGCAGGTGATGCAAGCTGACTCCTTAAGCCTTTCCACTCCAGAACAAAATTAAATTACTACTTCTATTTAGAGAAGAAAGCTGGAATTAAGTTTACAGGATTATTCAACATCTGTTTAGTATCTCTCTCATCACTTGGCTGGATGTTACACAGATGCATTAGGTTAGGAGAAGAAAGTGATTGAAGTTTAAAAAGTGAAATACTGAGGTGTGTTAAAGTAGACTTCTTCCCACTGTAATTCTGCCTTCATTTTGTCTCACTGTTCAGACACTAAGCAGGAGATGCTTGTGATTTTTAATTTCCATCTAACCTAGTGGTTACTTTTGCTTTTCTGCTGTCTCTAGTATGAAGGCATCTATCTATCTATAGAATATATAGATCTATTCACACTAGATATATGTATAGATAGATATATATGCATGCACACACACATATAAATGAAATATGTTACAAATACCTTTATAAAGGGTATTTGTATCCACTTCAATTTGATCAACAATTTTTCAGTAAATGGAAGACTTGAAGGCTGAATGAAAATTGTAATGATTTGTTAATTTCTGGTGTATAGTAACAGAATGAATTGTATATTTTCATTGATTTGTATATATTTTTGAAATGGTTTCCATTCTTCCCAAGATGCCTGCTTAAAACTGTAGGTGTTCAGGTCTTTGGCAAAATATTTTCCCAGAACCCTGTTTGTCCTGTAATGATGATATACTGCTTTACATAATTCATTTGGACTCGGGTTATTTCTGTTCTCTCACCTAGAGGTTGGAGAACTGCCTTAATTTCATGTCTGCAGAAAGAGGATAACAAAATTGAAAAAAACGGAGTATTTGCAACAAATCAACTATGGAGATTCGAAAGAATCTGTGTTGTTACTTCTTCTGTTTGGTGTTCATTATAAAAGTAGAGGACTAATTTATGCATGGGAGGAAAATGAGCACACTTTTGTTATCTCATAGTTGGTCTGAATCCAGGAAATCTTGATACAGAGATCCTGGAAATTTACCTTATATATAATTTACCATCGACTCCTCCATATTTTGGCTACTGATTTTATTTATTTATTTATTTTAATCTCTGCCATAGCACATTTTCTTTTATTATTTCTTGCATTATTCATCTCTTCTTTCTTCTGTCAGTAGCATCAAAAAAGCAGAGAAATTTCCTTTAGCACTTGAAGAATTTGATCACTTGGTTATAATGTTTATTTAAATAACTTTCTTTTATACTAGTCCTGATATTTAACACTCCTAAAATAACTGCCTCGTCATTCTCCATTTTGTTCTCATTGACAAAGGATCCTTTAGATAAATATAAGTTGAGCTGTTATGCATAATTTTATTATTCCACAGGAATTAATAGAATGGACCTTTCAACTCCTTATGTTACCATGTTTATAAATGATTTTTTTTTTTCTTGATCATTAAGATCTATGTGGTTAAATAGTTTTAGCTTATGACCTAGAAGCAGGATGTTAGCCTGTTTAAATATGGTATTACTGTTGTTGACAATGTTTTTCTTTCTCCTGTATTGCATGCGTCATTTTTTCCTTAATATTAACAATTCAGCTTTGGTCGGCCAGGAGTTGAATGTTACTGCCAGCATGACAGTGGAGCTGCAGTAATCCAGCTTCAGTTCCTGATTAATGAGGTTAGCAAATTGATGTCTGTGTTCTGTAATTTAGAGAAGATGCACTGTGTATTCCTTGATTTCTCACTAAGCAAACATCAAAATACAGATAGTGTTAAACACAAATAACAAGGTAACTTTTTTAATCGTAGACATCTCTTGACTAAAATTACTTCATCTTTGGAATACTTTTTTGCTAGTAATATACCTGTTCCTGTCAGTGAATATTGCAAGTCATCCCTTGAAGTAAAGTACACTTTTAATAATGCCAACAGTTTCAGTGGATTGTTAACTTTACTTTGACAGCTATTGTTTTAGATGTGAGCTGAGAAAAGATCTCTGATCTGAACCTTCAGCAATTTCACATTTGTTTTCAAAGACATAACAGCTGAGATCTGACAGCAATGCTGTTCTTGAGCTACTTAGGGACCAGATTTTTAGAGGGATCTCTTGCTCAGAGGGATGCTGAAGTCCACTATCACTAAATTTGTCAACGTGTGGATGTTAGCTGCTGAATTTATTACTTTATTTCTCTACAGCTGTGTGCACAAGGGAACTCGTGTAGTCCAGAAAAAGCTTCTTCCCAATTACTCCTCAGTATAGCAGAGAATGAAATGTTGCCAGGCTAAATGCTGTGGTCAAATCAGCTATCCCATTACTACTGCATGAAATTTATCTATGCTATGATTTAAACATACATACTTGTAAATATTTTAATATTAGTAGCAGATTGCAGTATTTCCTCTGTGATCTTATTAATACGTTTTGTAGAGTTCAAGCAAATAAATTCAGTAAAACTTTATTTTTAACAGGGAGCTCTTGTGAGTGCCTTGGCTGATGATACCTTACACCTGTGGAACTTACGTCAGAAGAGACCTGCTATACTTCATTCACTCAAATTTAACAGAGAACGGTAAGGGTTGGATAATGATTGCTTTGCATGTTACTATCACACCATGAAAATGAAAGATTGGATTTATTGATGCAGTACAATTAATGAATTGTTAAATGATTGAAATGGGATGGGATGTACACTGGACTCGAGTTACAGGCTGTTACAATCAAAAGTGCTTATGACTAGATGCAGCATGTTTCTGCTAAACTGAGGTGAATTGTTTTGCTCATTTGCTTCTTGTTAACAACTTTTTGGAAGTAGTCCTTTTTTTTTTTTTTCTTTTTTTCTCAGAGAATAAGTACAATTTCAACTGGAACACTGTGCCAGCTTTTAAGCAGTGTGGTTCTGAGCTGGACTTCTCAGAGCTCAGAGATGCCTAGCAAGAACACAGAATAGTCTATGACTTGCACCTCTGTGAATAGGGCAGGAATAGGCTTTAAGTAATAGATAGCAAGAAGGAAAGCTTAAATATTTATATAGAACCTTCTAATGTGATATCATACGAAGTGCTTTAACAGCCTGCTGGGTTGATTACGGAGTAACTTTAGACTTTAAAAAAAGAGCAGGTCACGAACATATTTGTTAGGACTGACATAGACGGAGATTGTTTTCATGGGGTAGAAGACCAAGTGATTCCAAGTCAGTGTTTCCAGCAGACTGAGGGAGGTTCTTTTCCTCCTTTATTCAACCCCACTGAGGCCCCATCTATGCTCTGCAGAACAAGAGAGACATGCAGCCCTTCACCAGATACTCTTCAGGAGCACTGAAAATGATTGGGGGACTGGAGTATCTCTCATATGAGGAAATGCTGAATGAACTGAGCCTCTTATGTCTGGTGAAGATAAGGTCCAGGGGGCATCTGATCAGTGTGTTCAAGTATCTGAAGAGATAATTTAAAGAGGGTAGAGCCAGACTTTTCACTGGTGCCCAGGATGAAAAGGAGCTGACACAAAGTGAAATGCAGGAGCTTCTGATTGAACATGAGGAAAAACTTCTTTTCTGGGAGGGTGTCTGAGTTTTGGCACAGGTTGCCTAGAGAGTTTATGGAGTTTCTCTACTTGGAGATCTTCAGAAGCCACATGAACATGGTCCTGAGCAGCCTTCTTTAGATGGCACTGCACTAACAGTGTGATGGGACCAGATGACCTCTAGAGATCCCTTCCAGCCTTAGCAGTTCTGTGATTTTTGTGAAATATGGTGCTCTCACTATCAAAACCTGTTGCAGGGAGTTGAACCGTGTGTGTTCTTAGCAGAAAAAGGGTCAGGAAATAGCTTATTTAGCTCACATCACTTCAGTGGAAGTACTACTTGTTAATTTGACTACTGTATTTCCATGTATAATTGTGGCTTGCTAAAATACGTGGTGGAAGCACCACAATTATCAAGATCAATGAAAGTTAAGTTTCTGAAAGAAAGGTTTATTCTTGTTGTAATTTTAAAATATCTATCATCATAACTTACAGAAGTAGCCAGAACACTTAAGATCCCAGAGCCATACATTGCCATAGCTGTTTATATCATACTTGATGCCTGTCACCTGTGTTTTCAAATAGTCAAGACATTGTTCCTTTGACTAATTTATAACATAAAGCTTTATAAAATAAAGTGTGATCTCATTAGAAGGCAGTAGTTTTTATTTTGAACCTAAGAGAATTGAACAAGTTCATTGCTCAATAATCCAGTTTAGCTGCTTTCAATAGCTTAGAGCACTTAGTGTTAACTGCTTCTAATGGGTTTGATGTTACTTGAATTTGAAGTAGTTAACTTCGGATCAGTTTTATGTTGTACATTAACTACTAAATTTATGGAGATAAGTATTCTTGAATAATGCGAGGATTTTAGGTACCTTATTAATAATACCTTAAATAACTTATGATTTGTGGTTAGGACATTCTCATAAGAATTACTAATCAAACATGAATTATTAAAATACTAAGTACTGAAATTGAGCCTTGCAGTAATAAGATGTAGTAATGATGCTTCAATTTGCCAGCTTCTACTTTATAAGGACTTTCAATATCTTGCATATTAGTTTGGGTAAAAGAAAATAAACAAATGAACAAACTAAAAAAGTGTTCTTTGTGGAGAAATAAGTAAAAATTTACTAAAGGACTGAAGAAATTATGTGTGTTTTATCTGTATTTGCTCTAGAGCTCTGTATGCAAGGGTTTAAAATTACATACCCAACTAGAAATGCCTGGAAATGTCTTGATAGAAAAGCAGTATTTGTTTTCTACATAAAATTTGAAGTAAAAATGTCAGAGCAATTTTTCTCAAGATTTTGTTTTCAAATCCAATCATAAAATAGTTTGGATTGGAAGGGACCTTTAAAATCATCTAGTTTCAACTCCCTTGCCATACGCAGGGACACCTCCCACTAAATCAGGTTGCTCAAAGCCCCATCCAGCCTGGCCTTTAATGCTTCCAGGGGAGGGGGCGTTCACAACCTCTCTGGGCAGCTTGTTCCAGTGTCTCATCACCCTCACAGTAAAGAATTTCTTCCTAATATCTAGCCTAAATCTACCCTCTTCCAGTCTAAAACTATTTCACCTCATCCTTTCACTAGCTGCCCTTATAAAAAGTCCCACCTCAGCTTTCCTGTAGGCCCTCTTCAGGTACTGGAAGGTCACTATAAGGTTCCCCCACAGAGCCTTCTTATCTCCAGGCTGAAGAGCCCCTACTCTCTCAACCTGTCCCCACTGGGGAGGTGCTCCAGCCCTCTGATCAACTTCATGGACCTGCTGCAGCAGCCACATGTACTTCTTGTGTTGGAGGCTCCAGAACTGGATGCAGTACTCCAAATGGAGTTTCATGAGAGCAGAGTAGAGGGGAAGAATCACCTCACTTCTCTTGTAAGCTCACGTTGCCAGCTTATGTTGAGTCTTTCATTAGCTGACAAAAAAAAAAAAAAAAAAGGCAATTTAATAGATACAGAGCTGTTTACTGCCTATTGTACCAGTGATAGTGAATAATTTCAAACAAGTCTTTTTTGACCTGGTGACTGGTGAACATGTCAGTGTATAACAAATCTGTTGAAATGAATGGCAGATGTCAGAAGCGCAGCACAAAACAAGCTAGTTTTGCAAGTTTTCTAGCCTTTTGTTCTTGTCGCATTTGTGTGGGTTTCACAGCTGCTCCATGTTCTAGTTACTAAACAGAAGTTAGAAGATATTAGACCAATGTAATAATGAGCTTGGCCACTGCTTCTAAACTGTGGGAAGGATGTAGAGAAGCAGTGCGTAGGGGCCTGAAAAAGAATGCAAAATGATATATGCATGGGGTTTGTGTTTGTGTGACTTGCTATACAAGTTAGTGTCTTAGTACCTCTTTGCTAAATATACAGTTCAGTGTGTGAACTAGATTTTGTTCATTGCTAAGATGTTTTTTCAGTGAATGACAGTGCAGTTTTTGTCACTTGAATAGGCTTGAAAATACTTCAGCTTTATGTAGAATATGGAAAACTTGTCCTGTGATTAAAGACTTGTATCTTTCCTGAGATGGTTGTGATTCTGTCTTAATGCCAAAATGAATGTTTTACTTGCTTTGAAGAACCATAGTGTAAAAATAGAATCAAGTGTTTTGTGTACTGGTGCTTTGCATATCGATCACTGAATGCATTGATAGCAGTTTAATTTTTAATATGTCAACCGTTATGCTGTGAGATTTAAATAGTCTTCCTCAGGATGAAACTGCACAATTTGGAATGACAAAATTATTTTAAGTATTGTTGGTTTTATACCCTGCTGTCAACAGCAACTTGGGCATTGTATTTCAAACACAGACCCTTTGTATTTAGTTCTTACTAGCACATAGGATTTGTTACTTTTATGACACATATCTCACTTGGTTAGATTCTGTAAATCTACCCACACTACCTATTAGCAGGCATTTGTTGCAAGAAGACTTCCTCCTTCCACATAACTGAGTTTATAAACTGACCAATTCTGCCACTTTGTGGATAATAGAAGGACATACAGGAAATGTTATTGTTGGTTTTTTTTGCTTTGAGAACAGACGATCATCGACTTCTCGTTTCCCTTTTTTGTGTACCAATACCACTGTTTCATTTCCAACTTTTATTTAGTGAGCTCTTTCTTTCCCCACTTTACTCTGTATGTTTTGGGGTGGGATTATTGTATAGCTAACAAAGAACAGGCACTATCCTAGTATAGGTATCCTAGTGATAGTTCTGAAAGGTTAAATAGTTCAGTTTTTGTAGAGTCAATAATACACTGAGTACACCTTTAACATATGGCACTTAGCTATCTTATGTTGAAAAATGGCTTATTTTTGAAGATCAAAATGAAGTAATCTGATCTGTTTGCCTTTATAATTTCATATAAAACCTTCCCCTGTTGGCTTGAGAATGTTATTCAATGGTGATTCACTAAACAGCATATTTAGGAGTTCTATTTTGTTTTGATTAGTTAGCAAGAGAGCAAAAGCCGTTTCAGTTTTCTTTTCTGCAGAAGTGAATACTTCACTCATGCAAGATTTGGTTCCTTTAAAAATTTTTTCACTGATGCTGACGCTTTGAGTCCCACACTTACATGTGGTTTATGGAGATACAATTGCATGTTTTCTACTGCTGCATTCGGTATTGAGAGAAAATTGAAGTGCAGAGTCCTGCTACCCTGGGACTTCAGGGGTTACTATGAAACCTGTCTCTATTATCTGATTAGCTGTTTTCTCTGTACATCAGTGATTTTTACAGAGATATGAGACACATAATGACCAACTGTTGCATCCATGGGCAGAATTCAACCTCTAGTCCTTAAGCCTTCTCAATATGGCAGACTTCACACTTTAGTGATGATCATAATTTATCTTTCTCCTATGGGAAATTTTCATCTGTTGACATTTATTAAGTTCTGCTACGTAACTTCCAAGACCAAACATTCAGCCTGAACTACTTAAAGGCAAGGCTGGATCAAGCCCTGGGAAGTCTGGTTTAGCTGTGTATGTCCCTGTTCATTGCAACAGAGATGGATTTGATCACTTTTAAAAGTCCCTTCCAACTCTAAGGCTTCTATGATTCTACTTGTATTAGAACAATCTACTTGTGTGTCTTCTGATGCCAAAGGGTGATGGTTATTCCTTGAGTCCTAACAGATGTCTGACAGGAGCCCATGAATCTACTTAAGAGGATTTTATCAGTGGCTGGGATCCTCAAATCCTTAGTGTTTGGTGTGAATTTCTTCAGTATTGGAAAAGTATGAAAAGGCAAACTTCAGTTGGTCTTTTGTCAACATGACAAGCAATGAATCAATCTTTTTCTCTTTGTATATAAACATATAAAATGTGGAATGTGTTAGGGATATTATATATTGTAAAAACAACCAATTAAAAAAAAAAAAAAGGAACATCAAAGCAACAACTAAACAAAATCCACAAAACCTGCAGCAATCTGGGAACTGGAAGAATGTTCAGATGGCTTGATCTAGTAAATGTGTATGTTTGGTGGCCCTGCTAGGCATGGGAGTTGGAACTACATGATCCTTGAGGTCCCTTCCAACCCAGGTCCTTCTGTGATTCTGTGATAGCCCTGGTATTTGTTACATCAGTGATGTTGGTGTCCCATTTTATTTCTGTTCCCAGATCTTGCCTTCCCAATACCATGTTTTGTTACCACTACTGCACAGAGTTCTAGCACTGTGTGCTAGAACTCTGTTGAATGTAAATTCTTCTCAGTGCCTTCAGAGGCAGCTCTTCTAGTGATCATATTTGGAGAAGCACCATTTAGAGCTGTTATGGGATGCAGATGAAGTTAAAGTAGCAGGTCCAGTTTGTATGATACAGTGCCTTTATCCATATGGTCTTTCTAGAGACAATTTTGGGAGGCATTAGAGAATTCTGTGTCCTGCCTCTTCAGGACTTTTCTTTATACAAGTAGATATTTTAAGTTATTGTTACCAGTAATCTGGAAGTAGTTCATTTACAGCAGCATGGGAAAAACACAGATGCTGCTTAGTTCCATCAGAATGTCATTCTGACACTGGCTTTTCACTTTGTGCCCTTTGAAGACACTGACATGGGGACCATGGATATAAAATCTAGTCTACCATAGGACTTAAAAGTTTTTGTGTTTTATATGGTGGCTATCCTATATATGAAAGCTTGAAGAGAGAGAAAAATATGCAGAAGGCAACTTTGGTAGGTTAAGGTTGCTCTTAAAAAAAATTAATTTTGCATTTCTGGTAATGATTTGATCAGCTAATGTACTTATAGTAACTACTGACCTATAATGGTAGAGTGAGGTTGTAGGAATAGTTTTAATTACCTAAAAAGTAAACCTGTTATCAGCCTTTGTCATTTGTCTAAGCATTTGATGCTGTGCTTTGTTAAAGCTGCGCAAATTCTGAAGAATGTAGTACTTCATAATGAAGCAGACTAAGGGAAGGTAAAGATTAATTTAGAAGGAAGTTTGTTGTCATAATAATACGCTCAAGATAACAGTCCATCTTTTTTACTTAATATTTCCCTTAATTGGAGTAGTTAACCTGCTTACATGTTAATGTAATAAACTTTATTCTTTGAGTTTTCCATAATTAAGTTCTGCTAGGGAATACTATAATTTGCTATAATTACTATTTAGTTGTATGTTGTGACACTACTGCAATCAAGAATTTTCTTAACTAATTTGAACAGATTATTAGAAAAGACATGGTCTGCAGTAAAGAAAGAAAATATTTTCTGTAGATTTCCAAGTGGCTGCTTAAAGACTTCCATCATTTCTAGTACTTTTCTATAAGCAGTAGCACAAGGTATATTCTAAGTGCAGTATATATATGTATGTGTTTTTTGTGAAGTTTAGGACTTTTATCAATATTTTCCACTGCTAATGTAACCCTGAATTTTCTGTATGTAATCATTATTCTGAGAACTGTTGGCCAAACTCTGACAAACATATTTCACAGTTAAACTTTTTCTTGGCTTCTGTTGTTGTGTTTGGGCTTTTTAGGGGTGAGGTGGAAAAGTGGCATTGTGAATGTGTTTGCAGTGAGGAGGAAGAATTTGTGCTTTTGGAGAAGAACAGTTACTTCAGAACTATGCTGACTGTTTTGGGGTTGCATAACAGTACCTCATTTTAGCAGTAACATTGGCATATATTTAAATCATGGTGTAGATTTTAGATTTTAAAAAAATCTTGGAGAGATTGCTTTATTCTATGAAGGGACTTATTTGTTTGCACAGGGATGGAGAAGCAAAATATGTGGAATAAAGTACAGTGCACAATACTAGCATTATGACATCAGCATCACAAATAATGAGGTAAAAAAATTTCTAGGGAGATAATATGATGAATTTGTTGTGCCATGGAAGAACTGCCTGCAAAAGCTTTCCTTCTGTCATCACTTGCTCATGCAGTCCCACTTAAGGTGTTTCTTCAGAAGTGCAAGACTGGCCTATTTTTTTAATGGTTGCCTCTCTCCTGGTGTTTTTTGTCAAAGCAGTTTGATGCAGGAAAGAAAACATCTGGTACTCTGCTCTTGACTGATTGCTAGATCTGTATTCTAGAAAAGTTTTGGCAAAAAATTTTCCTTGAGTTCAGTGTTTCTGTGATGCTGTCAGTCTCTGTCCAGTTTGGAACTAAATGGTCCCTTCCAACCCAAACCATTCTGTGATTCTGTGAAATAGTGATTCTTTCATCATGGCATGATTGGCATGATGAATTCCTCTTGGATTTAGCTAGTCATCAGGTCTGTGAACCATGCAAATTCTAAAGGAATATTTTATAGTTATATAGGCATCATACAAGACTCTGATTATAGAAGGCTGGTAAAAGCACACTTGGAAAGATAAGGCTGGGAACACTGCTTTGTACTTACGATTCTGAAATCTTGTCAAGCTCCCAACTTTGAGATTTTGTAAAAGCTACTTGGTCGAATGTAATTTACTCTTGGTGTGGAAGCATTTCACTGCTTGCTGACTGTTGACAAAACTAATCTCTGCTGCACAGAAAAGACAGTAAATTGAATAGAGCTGCATAATGTAGAGCTATTCCATAAAGGCATCAAAAGTATTGAGATGAACACTTTTTTCCTTCAGTTGTTGCCCTTTTGCTATGGTAGTCAGAGTTGCTGCTTCAACTTATACTTCAGTCCACCTTTAAATGACACAAAATAGATTAGTTTTTTATAACGCGTGTTGGACGCCTATAGGTGATAATATTAACTTACAAATCAATACAGATATACCCATGGCCCTACCCCTGAATACTCTTTCTGGCTGCTAGACCACAATTTTAGATCCAGCTGATGTGGCTGCCAGCTTCTTCTGGCAGATGCAAAGATGCAATCCTGGCCAAAAAAAAAAAAAAAAAAAAAAAAAAGAGAGAAAAAAAGCTACAGCATTGCAAATTGCTGAGGGTTTCTTTATCTTGTCTCATGCTGCCTTGCTTCTTCTACCCCATTACCTGTTCATAGTGGGGGAGAATATGTTACTGGACAGTGGTATTTGGGAAGCCTGTCTAGTAGATGTATGTGTGTGTGATTTAACTTAAAATCATTTGTGTCTTTCAAGCAAGTTGATTATAGTCAAATGTTTAAGCAGCAGTGCTTGCAAATTAGTATATATTGTAAAAAGGTTTGCAGACAAATTGAACAAATTGAAGCTCTTTAGATCTTATATATAGCCCTTTTTTCTGTAAAACATCAATGCAAAATTCTAGTACAACCTTTGTGCTTAAATTTTAAAGCATAAGAAATAAAAAAATTTGAAAATGGGTAAACTGAAGTTTTGCCTGAGCAAACTACATTTCCTAAGTAGAAGTATATTAGTGATATAAAAAAGATCCAGGTAACATTGCAAGAAAAGCTATAACTTCTGAAATCTGTAATACAAAGAAATGTCTTTTCAAATGTTAGTAGGCTTCTCCATTGCTGCTTTTACCATTTGCTTTTGTGCTGAAGTTAAATATGCATATAGAACTTATAATGCAAAGGATATAATTCTGTACTTTGCATAAATAATTATTAACAGGCCTGTGAAATGATGCATGCATTTGACAAGAAGGGAGTCCAACTGGGAGAAAATAAGAATAAATCTGTAAAGTTTAGGATTAGAGCTGACAGGAAAAATTTCCATTTCATAGTTATTTTACCTTATCATTATCACTGCGTTATCATAGACTCTAAAACATCTTCTGGAAATTTTTTAGACTCTAACTTCTCTATTTCTGTTATATGGAAAACTCAAATACTTTAGAATCTGCAGTTCCTAAGCAGGCTTCATCGCCATGTCAATTTTGATGACAATGTGAAAAATAAGCAGGATTCCAGATGCCGGGAATAACCAAACTTTAAAATAATGACATTTTAACTGGGGGTACAGTTAATAAAGAAATAAATAAATACTTCTCTTTTGGTACCAACAGCAATAACCATGTGGATTTTGTTCAGTTATTTCCATTTAGCAACAGAGAAAAGAGATAAGAAATAAAAGGTGGGAAATTAAAATGTGGTTTGATTAAAATGATATCACCAACTTTAAACTAAATTTTAAATAACTTTTAGAATTGTTTAGGTCTCAAGTTGTTTGTTGTGTTTTTTTTTGTTTTGTTTTGTTTTTTTTCAGGTTTCCTCTTTGTGGAATGCTTTGGCTCATATTTAAACATACATTTATTAGGTTCTATTTTCTCTCTGTCCCCTCACTCAAAACCAGCTTGAAAAGTAGTAGTGGGTTAATTCTAACAATCCTCTGTTCTTCATCACCTGGAATTAAATAGATTCTGAAGGGAGATTTATAGATTATAACATAGGAGTATTGTATTCTAAGTTTAAAATGACAGCAATCTTGAGGAATAACATTCAATGTGATAATTTTCAAAGGTTGCTGTGTGATTTATATCTGAATGACTTAGCAGTCTTAGAATATTTTGGTTTATATTTTGTGTTTTTTTCTAAGCTTTACCTTGTCTGTGAATCTCTTTCATCACGTACTGATTATACTGATTTGTCTACCTGCATACTGTTTGCTGCATTTCTTCTACCCTTTGGAAATGTGGACTTTTAATCCCTTTTTCTGGTGGTGTTCTTTTTCAGGATAACATTTTGTCATCTGCCTTTCCAAAGTAAATGGCTGTATGTGGGCACTGAAAGAGGAAACATTCACATTGTCAATGTGGAATCATTTACTCTCTCAGGCTATGTCATCATGTGGAATAAAGCCATTGAACTGTGAGTGTAATCAAGTATTGTCTATTGAGGGGAGAGAACAAAAGTGTCCTAAATGTTGTTAATATCAGATGCAGAAAATATATTCTTACCTAATATTCTCTGTACACCAAATTTATGGGCAAAGTACATAAACATGTAAATAACTTTTATTCTCATAAAAATGAAGTGATAATGTTAACATAACCATTATCATTAAGCCTGTAATGCTCTTACCATAGTGCCTGGAATAGACATAAGAATCTGCAGTTATTAAAGAATTAGGAAAAAGTACATACATTAAATATGCTGTGGCTTATATTAGGGTTTGCAAGTCACTTTCTGCAATTGGAGGGGAAGTTAAGTCCATATGTAGATTTGTTTTGATATTTATGAAAACTATTTCTGATTTAACTTCATGCTGTGATGCCCAGAACTCTGTATAACATCAGCGTGTCTTCGGGAATAATTGGCTTTAGTAATTCTTATAGTATCTTCTAGAGTATAAGAAATGTACATTGTGACATTACTCATTTAAAATATGAATTCAAATAAGTGTAATTTTTTACAGCAATTATAAGGATATAAATAATATTAAGTTCAAGAAAAAGTTTTTTTTAATTTTTTTTCATTGAAAAATTAATGGTTTAGAAAATGTATTATATTCTCTTGTCCTCAAATGTTCAAGGTAGAAGAAAGAAGAAAACAAAAATGTAGCTTTCTAGATAATGTACAATTATAGGAAGCAAAGCTTTATAGAAATAATAGCATGGGTTTGGTCCTGCCTGTAATAGCTATTGTTTTTGGAGTTAGAATATGTTTAGATAATCTCCTGTGAGTATGCAGAAATACAACAAGATGGAAGTCTGCTGCATCCTAGTTTTTGAAGAAAAGAGGCATTTAGACTACTGATGTGTTTTTTTAATTAGTATGATATTTTCTATGTTCAAATTCAGGAGGCTGTAGTAGTAGGGGTAATCTTGTTGTTTCGCTGTGAGAGTACATAAATATATCCTTTTTATATCACTTGTAATCGTCTTATGAAATGCTGTTTTGGACATACCTATTTCTTTTCTTTTAATTGTATTTGTTTATCGTTTAGGTCATCCAAATCTCACCCAGGTCCTATTGTCCACATCAGTGACAATCCAATGGATGAAGGAAAGGTAGGGTATAATTGTAGACTACTCAATAAACTTTTCAAGTAAGATTTATATATAGATAGATAGATAGATAGATATAGATATATAGATATATTCCAAATATGAGTACACCTTCATTAAAAAGAAAGGATTAAATAGCTGAGGATCATATTAGATACATGAAGGAAAGCCTAAATCAAGGCTTTAGGCTTTCAAAATAGCATGAAGCAAGATGCAGATACGACTGTAGGAAGTATTACTAGAATAGCTGAATGCATCCTGTAATCAGAAATGTTTGAAAACACAGCTAAAAATGTTTCATTGAAAAAAATGCTTGAAATCACAACCAAGGCATGTTAATTATTCTGGTAAAAATTAAAATGTTACTGAACAAACAAACCAAAAAGACGCCTGTAACCTAAATGCAGAAGTTTCTTCTGCATTACTAGAATAAAACTTCAGATATTACTCTTTTCTCTGGAAGATCTCTTACAGGGTGCATGCAAAAATGATATGGAATGGATAACTTAAGTTCACAATGAAGGTTTAAATAAATCAAATAAAATAGAAGGCGGTGAGATTAAATGTAAACTCTTATTTTCTGTGCAACAGCAATTACTATAGTACTGCACTTTCTTAATAGAGAAGGGATATTCTGCTAGATGCCTTAATTCAGTGCTTTTTTGGCTGTGTAGCCAAGGTCTGTTCTACTCTGTTTCTTTCTTTACACTGGGATGAGGACCTTGTGCTAGAAAACAATGAATTCTTGGTAATCCTCAGGAGCCTGTATAAAGATATGCTTCTGTTTGTGCTAGAACGTATTCTCTGTTTTTGTCTTACCCATTTGTGTTATCTATTTCCCAGGTGCCGTATTTCTGTAGTCTTGTTGTATGTTATAAAATCACTTGTACATGACCAAGTGTTATGCTGTAATTCACTGTGTACTTCAGTCATGATTGAAAGACCGAGTCTGTGCTTCAGGTGTCAGAAATCTTCTCTAAGCCTTAAGGAAGCGATCATATAACCCTTCTACCTTTTGGAGGATCTTGGGCTTGTTTAGCTTTTTTGACTCATGTAATTATTTAGCAAATCAAACTGCAAATTCTGCTTGGGTCCTTTGGTTCACAGTGAAGAGTAAATGGGAAGAGTTTTTCTTAACTTTCTCAATGTAAAGTAGAATTTGCCAAAGGAATTTGAAAATTAGTACACATCTCTTCCAAAAGTGTGTGGGCCCCTGACAAGAGTATGGTTATAATTTAGCCTGATATACCACAGAGACCTTGATGCCACTTGAAATAGATTGATTAATGACTACCCTCTGGAGTATTCAGGCACAGGTGATTGAATGTATTGAGGAATTAATTTCTGAATGTCTGTCAGCGTAATTGCTCAGGTGTGTCAAAGTGTGTTGAACTTGCAAATGTGAAGAACCTTGAATGAGAAAGTGAAAATATTTTCCTTCTCCTGTTCCATGTGTGCAGTAGAAATACTATTTTTCTGCTTATGTTCAGTTGATTTGACAAGTTAGCAGTGGATAAAAGTGAAGACATTAGGCAATGATAGTATTGCCTCACCAGTGGTTTGAGTATTTTAATAACATGGTAATTATAAGCTTATAACCTAAACACACATAGATTTGCTGCAAAAAGAATTTAATAAGTACAGCTTTTCCATTCATCTGAAACTCATTAAAATAAGCATGTGTAGCTACTAGATTTATCTGCAGGGTTAGGTCTGAATCACATTCCAAAATCATGGACCACAGAACATAAAAGTAATGAAACTATGGTAACTTTAGAAAAGACTAGTGATCAGTTCAGTCTGGTGTATTGTACCCACATTTTAGTGCTTAAAATTTTTCAATTAATGTTAAAGGCTTATTGTTTTATCCATCAAAATGTAGGTCAGTCTTTTAGAATGACCTTACTGTCCTTTTTCTAATATGAAAAATATTCGTAAAAATAAAAAGCCTGTGTAGTTACAAGGACATCCTGCATACTCATTTCTTAAAACTTTTTCAGGTAGAAAAACCATGATAAAGAGAAGGTTGAAGTTTAAAGTTAAAATAAACAAACTATAAAATATGACTTATGGTAAGAAAGATTATTTTAATTAATAGTATATATGATACTGTAGTGAGGAAAAAATATATACTCACTTTCACTGGATCAAACATGTTTAGGGCATTTTGGTGCTATATTGCAATGAAATAGAGGAAATATATCATCGGTAAGCTGTTTGGAGATACTGTTACTTTCTTTTTGGAAAGGATTGCCAGCTTTGAAAATCTTAATACTGAAAAAACTATCCATGTAATATGTCTAGGTACAGCAATAAACCATATTGATGTAGATCTCTCTGACAACAATGGCATGTATTGGGACGAGAGTGTTTTTCTTATAGTATGAAGGATGCTCCATGAGATAAGTTTATTTGATACTGAATACATCTCTGTAGACATTCGATTTCTATATGTCCATGCTGAGGGGAAAAAAAAGTTGAAGGCCTGCTACTTGATGCTTGGAACCACTTAACAATATTGTAAGAAAAAAGGCTCTCAGAATAGATCTAGCTGCTATGTAATAGCAAGCTGCATTACATTCTGCTACTGCCTGATGTTGACCTTGGTTTGTTTTCATTAAGAGAAGTGTCGCTTAAGATAGGAAAACAAAACACTTAAATACTCAGTGTGTTAGAGCAATCGTTAAGAGCAATTTGGATCTTTGTTCCTTGTGGAAATGGTTTTCTTTAATTTCTCTCTAACTTTCCTCTCAAATAACTAATATTGATTGTGTTTCTTTAGCCAATTATCTCTTTCTTTAACATATTATCTCTATTTTGATTAACAGCTGGAGAAAGTTTATAGTATTGTTTTTCTTAGAGACAATGAACCTAGAACTTCAGGAGGGACAATGTGTTCTTCCTGTAAATCTAAGCATAAGAAATTCCACTGAGGAAGACATTAATGAAGAAAAAGTGCTCCCTTCAACCCTGATTTTCATTCTGAAAGAAGTAAAGTTAGGAAGGAGCTTAATGTTGAGCTTTCTGGAACTCGGAGGGATTTCCAAAGAGTACTTGGAAATTTATTTATTTATTTATTTATTTTATGTTGGACGAATGTCAGTTGTATTAGTATTCCATTAACTGAAAATTTAGGAGAGTGAAATCCAGCACAAGATAAATCTCAAATGTTGAAGTCTTCACAACTTGTCACTAATTTCTGTCATCATAATCACTTGTAGTTACTTCATCTAGTGTTATGCCTCATCTCTTCTGGACAAGATCTACAGGTTATGTAAATGGTACTTTGCTTATCCCTGTAAAGACTTGATATTTTTGCTTATTATTGCAGCTCCTGATTGGCTTTGAGTCAGGAACAGTGGTATTATGGGATCTGAAGTCAAAGAAGGCTGATTACAGATACACACATGATGAGGTAAATTTTTTTGTCTGCACTGCATGATAAGAGAACATCATTCAGAGTTCTAACAATTATTCTGTAGCCAGTGAATTAACAAATTGGTCCCTTTGAAATGGTAAATACTTGAAGCTTTCTCTATAAGAGACACAGGGTTTATATAAAGGAATCTTCTGTCTGAAGAAGTGTTTGCTATCTGAAGTTTGTTGCAAATAATGGTGGCATGGATTACTTTTCTCTGCCATTGTTAACGGGGTGGACCTTCCAGCTCCATTTTTTTTTGGTTGAAAAAGTGTGACTTTCTCCTATGTTAAATGCCTGAGTCTTTGGTTAAAATAAAATGGCTTTGCAATTGTTGTAATTTAGAACTTCTTTCATATTCTGAAAAGTGGGAAGAAATGAAACCACTGAATTTCTTTCACTGAGAGGGTGGTGAGGCACTGGCACAAGCTGCCCAGAGAAGCTGTGGACACCCCATTCCTGGAGGCCATCCAGACCAGGGTGAATGGGGCCTTGGGCAGCCTGACCTAGTGGGTGGCCACTCTGCCCACAGTGGTGGGCTGGAACTGGATTGTTTTGAGGCTCCTTCCAACACAAGCCATTCTGTGATTCTGACTTGAGGATGTCTAAGTGAATACATCTGCTTACTCAATTTGATTTATTTATTTATTTTTTTCCTCTGACAAAGAAGTAATGAAATACCTGAGGTCAGATCCTTTGCTTAATGAGTTCTCATTAGTGGGAATCAACGTATGGTATGACTGCTTTACTTAAAATAACAATAATAAAAAAATAATAGTAATTCAACAGCCCTTGAAGTTTTTATTAAAAGTTGAAGTGTGGCCCTTCTATGAGTTCAGATTACTCTTTAAGAAAAATACCCGTTTGAACAAAGAATTAATGTATGAAGTTGGCTCTCATCTATTCACTGTTAAATAACAAATTATTTCTTCAGTGGGCAAATTACTTAAATCTTATCTTGTAATAGGGAAGATAGAACAATGCTCCCTTTTTGAAGTTGGATTTCATGCAGTTTGCAGTTTCAACTTTTTTATTGGTGCATCACTGCTTCTTGATAAGAGTTCTTATGAATATGGAACTGACAATCAGGAAAGCTAGAGCAACTTTGTTCAGTCTTGGCATATTTGAGAACTCCTTCTTCATACATAGGAAATGCTACCTTGTGAGAAATCTCCCTTCTTTCCTTTCTGTCTGAGCTGCAAAATAAGCTGGTAAAGTGTGTCATGGAGGGAACATGTTTGGTCAGTCAGGCTTGCATATTAGCATTGGGAAAACATTTTCTATCTTTAACCCTATTGAGAATAGATATGCTTCTGATAATGCTAGTTAATTGTGTAGTCATATTTAAATTCAGTCACCCATTGCTGAGGAGGTGAAGCCTAAGTCTACACTTGTTCAAAAATCCCAGTGCTCTATCTAGGATGTGATCTTTGTTGCTGCTGGGAGTTACATCAGAGCTTGGTGCTGCAGCACAGCTACACATGCCTCTGTCAGGACAATGGAGCAGGTTTTTCTCTAACTGTGCAGTGTTTTCCTAGTAGAAATGTATTGCTAGGAGAAGTGCATTGCTACATTTTGAAAACAGCTGGCTGTTAATTGGTGTCTAGGCTTCATCATATGTCAAAAACAGGATGATCAAGCACATTTATATTGTGAAGACTATTTAAAAACTCTGCTATTGGATTGCTTTCCTCTGCTCTTATCACTTTTTAATTGAGATTATTCTCCAAAAACAAATTGGGGGCAGCGCAATCTACCACTATCGTTAATGTAACTTTTTGACCCAAAATTCCACAAGCATCTGGGGGTCTAAATGCTATCCCTTGACTGTCTTGTGCTAATCACAAACAATGAAATCAACCTTCCTTCATGATCAGAGTTTTGTGGCAAAATGGCCACATTGTGGCAAAATGGCCACATTTTCCATTGGGGAAAAAAAAAAAACAACAAAACAAACAGAATCTTATTACAGCTTCTTAAACTTTCTGGTTGTCTCTTTTCAGAATTTTCTGACAACTGAAGAGGTTCTCTTGAGGCAAATTCCAATGTTGTCATATGGCAGGTTGATTTATTGCCTGAGAGTTAGGTCAGTGGAACACTACCCATGTTTTCTTGTCTGAAAATGCATGCCTACCCATTGCTCTACCCTGATAAAGCACAAAAGTAGGAGCACTCATCCCAAGGAAAGGAATGCTTAAAGGGTGGATAACAATAGCACCGTTGCATAAAACAGTTTTAGCCATATTTCTGCTTGACCTTGGTTGGAGTAGGTAGCCTTAGGTCATGGTTAGTAGTAGTGCTGGTAGTCTAAGTATTATCCCCTGCACAGTATTCCAACTTACAGCAGGGAATTTAGTTAAAATTTGTTCTTGATCTTTTTTATCACAATTGAGATCCTAAACTGTAAGGTGCATATACTTTTCATTATAGTAGCAATCTAATACAAAGACAACTCTATAGAGAATTCATTAGAATGCATGAATGTAACATTATTCTCAGAAATTGGAGGATGTGATGCAATGAAACTGCAGCTTTAAAGGAACATGTCTTAAGAAAACTTTCTGCTAAACTTTCCTTCAAACATGCTTTATTTTTATTTTTTTCCCCTCTTGGACAGACTGATGGGAAAAAAAAAAGACTGAATTATTTTTGCATCATTTTTAAGTCTTTTATGTCCAAACACAGGGGATATGTTTTTAAGTACTTTTTTCCTCTGTAGAGTGCAGTTCATCCTGCAGATGTTCCCCTTTCTATATTAACAGTCCTGAAAGAAGTAAAACAAATGTCTCAAATGTAAGTTGGTTTGTAACAACAGCAAGAAAAACAAACAAATAAATAAATAAGTGGAACCTTTAAAATAACTTGTTTTAGTTACTAATAAGTCTGTTCTTCCAAGTATTTCGTTTGTCCTGATTTAATTTATGCTTTGATAGTATTAATTCAATGAGTATATTACTGATTACTATTTTTAGGTTCAATCTTGTTGTACATGACTGACTGTAAGAGATTATTTTGCAGCAATAAAAGCATGTTGAATTAGCCTGTGGGATTTAAAAATAAATAAAACAAAAATGGATGAAGGGAGCACAACCTTGACATATGACTTATCAGAAACCAAAGCGTGTCTACACAGTCTTTATGTCTTGCACATTCTGTCGCACCAAAATAAACTCCATGATCTTCAGGAGATTATGCTACACCTGGATCACGGAGTCTTAGTGGTTGGAAGAGACCTCTGGAGAGCATCTAGTCCAACCCCTGCTAAAGCAGGTTCCCTACAGTGGATTAGACAGGAAATTATCTAGGAAGGATTTGAATATCTCAAAAGAAGGAGACTCCAAAATCTCTCTGGGCATCTTGTTCCAGTGCCTTGTCACCCTCAATGTAAAGAAGTTTTTTTCTCATGTTCAGATGGAACTTCTCATGTTCCAGTTTGTGCCCATTGCCCCTTGTCCTGTTGCTACACAACACCAAAAAGAGCCTGGCCACATCCTCTTGTCTCCCATCCTTTAAATATTTATAAGCATTGGTAAGATCCCTCTCTCTCTTCTCCAGGTTAAACAGTTCTAATTCTCTCAGCTTTGACATCTTGCTATTGCTTTTCAGGTTTGCAAAAGTTGTGAGTTGTGTAATAGTAAAAGATAGTGTTCTGTACAAAAGTTTTTCACGTTCTGCCCAGGTAATTTATTTGAATTATTTTTAAAATATGTAAGGCATCTATTATGTGCTAAATAATATTATCTGCATTATTAGATTTAACCAGATGTTCTTTAAAATTCGTCAGCGAGGTCTTAGAGCCAAGGCACTATTATTCATTTTCAGAATTCTTTCCATCTCATCAGGTTCCTTGCAGAAATTGTGCTAGCAATTATTTCTTCTTTGTGCTCAGTTTATTCGATCTCCTTATGTTCATAAACATTAATGCCACTTCCACAATAATAGATTGTTATAGATCCCTTTATCTTGACCTTTTTTCAGGAATAGTGCTTCCACTTCTCAGTTATCCTTCCATTTATACAAATTGGTTCTAAAGATCTATTAATGCACAAATGCATCAAGAATGGCTTACACTTCGGTGACCGACTCCGTGTAGGAATCATTCTTATTTATTATATTGTGCAACTTCCTAGTAAAGAGAGATTTTTCAAATGCTGTCTTTAGATAACTCAATAATTTCAAACTTCCTAATCCCTATCTTTGGTACTCTGTTGGTAAATAATTTTATTTTCAAGATTCCATTATATCTCTTTTATAATTCCTGTTTTTATTTGCTAATTAAATTCTTGCCTCGCAGATAGAATGACCAAGATTTTGTCTCTAAGTAAATTCATATAAGATGTGTGAGTTTCAAAGCTAAATATGTGCAGATATGATATTCATATACTGCGTCTGTCTTCCACAGTGATTCCACCCAAAACAGGGAATAAGATTAAATTTGAGTAAGAAATGCTCGACTTAATCTGCAGCTATCCAGACCTATTACGATTTTCAATTGAATCAGTTTTTATTGAAGACTCCACGCTCATATAATGCAGTCATTTTCGTCTTTCATTGAGTCTTTGGATTCTCCATGTCACGTTGCTGGAAGCTATCTTGTTCTTCTGTATAACATTACTAAATGTGATGATCTAATCTCTGTATAATCACTTTAGGCGAAACTATCTTACATCTGTCTTCTGTGATTTGCTCTTCACTAAGTAATTTACTGCCTACGCTTCTGTTGGTTGGTAGGATTCCTTGCAGAGGAAATCCATATGTACATAGGAAATGGAGTGAAACTAAGGCCTGCTTACAGTTACAGACAGAATCTCTACTGAGGGTATGCATCCAAAAGATGGTATTGTACAGCATATTAGCATTCATCTGTTCAGCTCCTGCTTTCTGTTTACCTAGAGTGTTGTCTCTGCCATAAGTATTAAGCAATTCTATTTTCACAACAGCATCAAAGTTCCATGTTTCTTATCAGGAAATACTTCTTTCTGTGCCATTTGAGTAATAGAGAAATACTTGAGATTTTCATTGTTTATTGATGTTTTCATGCAATAAGTAAAATAAAATATCACTAAATGATTTCATGATGTCTTCATTTACTAGCAGTGTTTTTGGAATCATAAATGGCAACAGTCATTTAATCTTACTAGTTAATCTCTTTGCTTTATCTGAGTTCAGCTTTATTGTTTGTATTTCTCTCACCTAAAGGCAGCAACTCGATTTATCAGGTTTTTCTGCAGTAAGATTTCCGGTGGCATGGCTAATTATTCCCTTCTTAATTTTATGTATGTAAAGACATTTCTGTATTTGTGATAAGATTTACTGTTAACTTCCTCAAAATAGCTATATCAGAATGCTTACTCAAGCTAATCTTTTGTTTTCATCATCTAAAACTGAAATGTTTAATTTCTTCTGAAAAATCTTATCATTACTTCAGTTCTTGTTTTACTTGTGTTTTCAGCTGTTGTTTGCCTCTTGTGCACATCCATATAAAAATCTCAAAATGATATGTAAAGCTTTAAGTTAATCATCTCGCTGAGATGATCTTAGTATGGGCAGGATATTTTGCTCAATACTTAAACATGTCATTACAGTGAAGGCTGCTTACGTGATGGAGAACATCTGAAAGAATTACTTTAGCACTGAAATATCACTATGGGTAATTTAGAATATACTAAGCAATATGATTTGATTAATGCTTTCTCTAATTTTGTTCTGCTGTATTATGTCATCAAGGAAGAAGTAAGAGTAAATACTAATGTACTAGTCTTACAGTGTTTTGTTTTTTATCTTTTTTCTTCATAGGCTATCCACTCCGTGGCATGGCATCATGAAGGAAAACAGTTTATTTGTAGTCACTCGGATGGTACCTTGACCATATGGAATGTAAAGTCTCCCACCAAACCATTCCAGACAATCACTCCACATGGTAAGATTGAAAATGCTTCCCGATATACTTGACAACTCTTAAGGCACAATAAGATCTTAACTTTAGTGGAAACATTTAAAAGAAACATGTATTAAAAGTCTACTTTTGCAGTGATAGTATTTTTCTTTTTGTCATATCAAGTCCTGATAGATTAAATATGAAAACAAACAAACAAACAAAAAATAGTTTTTGTGAAATGGGAGTTCAAATCAATGCAAGGATATCTGATTCTCCACACTTCAGGTTGATTTTTACTCAGTGACATTGATCTTAAAGTTAGCTCTCCAAAGTATGAAACAGTTTATTTTTTTGTTGACATTGCAATTCCAGATGTGTAGAATGTGCAATTATTAAAATAAATAAGCATCTGTTACACGATTAAATGTATAGATAATGATAGAAATTCTTTGAAAGGTTTGTAACAGAGAAAGATTAGCATCTGGTAATTTGTTCACACTTCACAGGTAACTCTGCATTAATTTTAATCTAGGAAGTTGTGGTGTTCTGCGAAATATACTTCTGCTCTTTAAAGAAGTTGTATACAAATGCAAGGTCTGCCTGTTGTACATGTTTAAGTCATGTTTTATTAACTTATTTACCTCAGACTCATAAGTGCGAACGCAATGGTGGAGATATCTTTGAGTTTAGTTGTTGTAAGTTGCGTCTTGGTTTACTTGTCTGAGACTCCAGCAAGTCCCTGCTGGAGTCAGTGTGCCTGAGGATCAGAGTAGAGAAAAGAAGCTTTAGCTTTTAGTTTCCTTGTTATCCTATATTATTTTTATATTGGGCTATAAATTAAATCTTCTGCAGAATTTTACAGCTGCATCAACTTTTATCAATGCACAGTTAAAACTGGCACATATTTACACCATACTTAAAATGTTCCATGAAGTTAGTCGAAATTAAAGCTTTAGTTGCTAATAATGTGAAGTATGGAAAGAATGACCCTTCGTTTTGAAACTCAATTATTAGCTCTTAAGGATAATGCTCATAATAAACATCAACTTACTTTTAAGCTGAGTAATTTTAATTGCAAAGCAGTAGACATGAGATATATCACTCTGCTACTTCAAATTGCTATAAAATTACTATGAGGATTATATTTTCGAAAATCAGTATTTCACAACACTCAAAAGCTACAAAAAAAATAATATATATATAAATATTTCATGCAATATTACAGTTTTTACAATATTTTTATGGTCTTTCAAGGCATATTCTATAACTGTTAGGTGTTTAATATATGTTTGTATGAATGCTCTACTTTGTCAGTTGCAAAGTGAATTTCATAATTTGTCATCATGATATGGAACAGTAAGATTAATATAATAAAACAAAAATCTCTTTAGGAAAGCAGCTGAAGGATGGAAAGAAGCCAGAGCCCTGCAAACCTATTCTTAAGGTGGAATATAAAACAACTAGAGCTGGGTAAGACTTGTTTTGTATGTAAAGCTAGCATAACATAAATTCACTCTAAGAATGTCCTTTTCTTCCCAGTTGCTGGGATATGCATCCTGGTGGCACTGAGCTATGGTTAAAAATAGCTGAAATTGTTCTGGTAGATCGGATAGTGCTAAATAAACTGTCAAAACAAATGTGAACACATTACATAAAACTTATGTGAAAATACTGCTGATTTACTGTTTGCATGTTTCTTCTATGTTATTGAAAGTAACTCCTTGGTATTTTTGCTCAGTCTTCTGAGAACATGCACTATTAAAGGAAAAAAAAAAAAAAAAGACTGACAAAGCACAGAACACACTGAAATGCAGAGACCTGAAAAGCTGAACTTTGCTCTGTTGCAGATGCTCTAAATGCTTAATACACATTCCTCCCCCCAGTTCTCCTAAAATGTTACTGATGGAGCTGTTCTGGGAGAGTACAGTAATTTATGCAGTGAATTGTGCCTAATTATGCACATTGAAAATGTAACAAAGCAGTAAATGCAATGCAAGGCTCAGATGGAATATACAGTGTCTTGAGTAGCATGGTTTGTTACCAAGACTGCAATTAGGGTTGAAGGATTTCATGAACTGTGTGGGATTTCTTTTCTTATGGTTCAAAAGTGCTTTAAAATGATTGAGTAAAAGGTGCAATGCAATGATAAAATGTATTTGGAGACTGCCTAGCTATTTACAAATGTTGACTTTATTTTTCCTTTGATTTTGAAGGTTAAGGTATTTTGTTTGCTTTCCAGGTATTCAAATCTGTAGAACATTGTTAACTGATGTAATACCAATTTCAAAGGTATTTCAGTATACCTACACAGACGATATCAGTGGTTGCATGTAATTTGTTTGCTAAAAGAATAGAAACCTAAGGCTTCTGCTTTAGATGTTTGAATATCCATGAGCAGTTGAAAAGTCACATTTTGCCAGCAAAAGTGTATGTATCTTTCTCAACTAAACAGTCAAAAGTTTACGATATGAGCAAACTAAAACTAAAAAGTCTCAACTGAAGAAAATGACAATTATTGCAGTCAAAAGCCTGGTTGAGTTTCCAAACAGTTTTAAACAGGTACTTACTCTAGTTCAGTTTCTTACAATTTGTACTTGTCCAGTGAGACCACTTTTTCCTAGTTTGGACTTTTTTCTACTACGCCTCTCATCTTCTGCTATGCGTTAAAATATTCAGTTTGGATGAATTTCAATTTCATTGCTCTTTGGTATCTTTGATGTACTTCTAAATCTATGACAACAGATGTGTTTTGATATTTTTCCAGAGTAACACACTGGAAATATCTTTTCAATTGCTTTTACATGTAGAGTTCACACTTTGAGCTCTAGTTACAGTTGTAACCTTATTATGAGAATTTTCAAGCTTGGCTAACTGCCTTTCAGTCCTTCTTATATTTATAGTTTTTCTCCTTACCAGTGAAAATAGGTTAGGTGAAAATGTGATATAATTGTAACAGGACACACAAATTCTTAGTAGGTACTGAAAGAAAATACTTTTGCTTCTATAGCAGTCTTCTGTAACTATTTATCAGGAAACAAAACAAAACAAAATATAAAATACAAGCGTAGTAAGACATACAATTTAATGAGTACTTTAATTATTGCACGTAACTTCTTTATTGTGAAAAATAGCAAATACTCCACATTTACTTCATCTGTGCTCAACATGAAACATCTTCCTGCCATCCGTTCTTACCTGCTCTTCCCTTATCCAGAGTGATCATGGATCTGGTTTTGTGTTTCAGAGTCACTACATGTAGATAACAATTCATGCTATCCTCTCTATAATTGTTTTCTTTGTTGCTTTCAATACTAATAAGTGTTTATGTTTGTGGGTTTTTTTGTGTGGGTTTTTTTTTTTGTTGTTGTTGTTGTTTTGTTTTTGAGAAAAGGTGTCACAGAAGGAAGGAGCAACTGATTTTACAGCCTGTACTAGAAGCTACAGACACTGTCATTTCTATTGTTGCAGCTTCTCTAACATTTTTCCCCCCTATATGCTCAATAACGTGAAGCTGAAGTGGAGAAAAACAGGAGGGCAGCATGCTGGGTGGTCTCTTTTCTTTTCCAACTTCACTGGAGATACTGCCTGTGGTCTCCAAAGCCCAGGTTATGTTTTTAACCTACAGCATTAGTATGTCTACAGCTTTGTTTTTAGAGAATATTAAATCTGTTGAAAGGTTACCGTTAGGAATCCTTCTGTACCAGGGATGCGAGGTGAAAAGACAAAGTCTTGATGTACATTTTGAATGAACTGGCAAAATGTTCCAGTTGTGGAATACAATAACATCATATCCAGCTAATAAAATTCATCAAAATATTCTGATTTTTGTAGTGATAGTGCTAACCTATCTTAAGAATCGAGTTTTCAGAGTTGGCTTTGTGTGTTTTTCTGTTTAAAGCATGTCTAGCAAAGCACATGAATTTCCTAACGCTAAGTTCTCTCCCCTCCCAAAGTGATATTCACTCTGTTTGATATTTGCATTATGGTAGAATTCCTCCAGCATATTCTTCACTACTAAAGTTTTATTAATAGAAATTACAGCTTGTAAGTATCCCTATAAAAAAAATCACAGAGGGCATTCTGTTGGACACTGACAGCATTTTTAAAGAAGATATGCGATAAATGTATATATTGGGATTCATAGGTTACAAGAATAATGAAAGGTATTCAGATAAATAAAAGTTGTTGACCTTAGTTTTAGTAGTATGATTCCATATTCTGAACTTGCTGATTGAAAGCAACACACTTCTCAAAATTAATTCATAATTTATTTTTACTGCTGCTTTTAAGACTTCCAAGTTAAATAGATACATGAAAACTTATCCGCTTTTACTATTAGAGGGTAATTTCTTGACAAACTGTAGATACAATAGAAGATCTGAAAAAGATTGTGCACCTGTGGTTTGAAAAGTAAACTAGCTGCTACCAGTGGCATGACATCTATATATACTGTTATGTCACGTCCAAATTACTGATTGTCATGGTTTCATGATTTGACATTGATACAGATTGCTGAAAGTGGCTGAAGTTTAACAGTTTAACTGTTTACCTCTAAAACTGAGCAGAAGCTTTGCTCCAGGATTGAGCCACTGACCTTGGTTGTCTTGATGGCAAGATCTAGTCCTGTTGCTTTTGAATTTTATTATTTGTGAAATGTTTCCCCCTTGCATAGCGATGTCTTTCAGGATTTCCCCCAAGAAATTTTACTTATTTAATTGATGTGCAAATTAATGTGAATTAATTAATGTTATTACTTTCATTCTTGTTGAAGCAGAAATTTTTGAAAGAGGAATCTTTATTATCAGCCTCTAGAAATGCTATAGAGCCATTCATTGTAGAGCTGTCTGTTGTGTTAAATATTTTCCATCTTGTTAAATATTTCCTTTACTTTTAGGTAAGTAAAATGTACTTATCTATTATGTAAATTAGAATTATTTCCTTCTAAATCATGTTTTTATTAAATACTGTGTACATTTGTGATACCTTTTAATATGTATCACAGCTGAAGGACAACAATTTAAGCATTTAATACAAAGATGTACTGCTTTTGTTTATTATAAATCTGTGTAGCATGAAAATATGTGAAGTTCATAAACGAACCTGTGAGTTTTTGTTGCAGACTGAAGTCAACTTAATTTTTTGATTCATCTATGGAAAAACCATGTAATCTGTTCTCAACTCCTCCATTCCTTGCTTCATAGTGACACAATCTCTAGTAGTCCTGCCAAAAGCACCTTAGAATCATAGAAACATAGAAATAAGAAAAGCACCTTGATTAACTTGAGAAACAAAACCAGCAGAAACTAGCAGAAACTGGCATGTAATATTCACTCATATTTGAAACTTAGAAACTGAAATGTGTCACTTTGGTTTTGTTAGTCGATCAAGGTGAGTCCACAGATCCAGCAGTTACTGCAAATGATCCTGATGACGTTATTTAAAAATAAAATAAAATTAAACTTCGTGAAAATACTTCAGTGAATCATTTCAGTAAAGGGAGATACTGCAAGCACATCACAATAGTGATGTCTCCTTGTTGTCACCCTGAAAAAATATCAGGTTAAATTAAAGTTTATCCTTTTCTTGAAATTGCTTTATGGATGTGACTGAAAGATTGTATGAGGTTCCCATACGAAAAGCTGAGGTGAAATGAACACTTGAAATTTCCAGGAAAGTGCTTGCGCTGTCCTTATTCTTTTGCTTCCTGCTTTCACTTTTGCTCATGTTGGAGACATGATCCTGGACTCAGTGGACCCGTGGTCAAAATTACAGTCATTCCTTTGAGATCTGTTCCCTAGCCTCAGAACTCTTCAGTCCTGTTAACTCTTCTGTTAAAATGCTTTCTGAAAGATCAGCCTGTTTTAGCCAGATCCTTAAATCATAAGGACTAGCATGTGCATAAACAGAACTCTTCATGTACAGTTGGCATGTGCATAATCAGAACTCTTCATGTACAGTTATCAAGAAAATATAAAAGTACAGTTGGAGTACAGCTGGACACTGAAACAGTTCTATCAATTTAGTGCACATTGATAGGGATCAAATGTCTAAAGTGAATATGTGATGTGAGGTATAGGCATTTATGGTCTTCTTAAAAGGTCTTTGAATTTTGCTAAGCAGCTACTTGCTTCTCCAAAGTAGCCATGTTACTGTGACTGCAAAATTATTTTGCACTTTTTGTGAAATTATTTTCATTTCAACCTTTATGGTCATTCCATACAAAAAGTAAAATCCTTGGGATTCTGATCCTGCTGGAATACTTGATGTTATAAATGAATGTGGCTGTTTGCACATCTGAATCTGCAGTTCAATAAAGAGAAATAGTTCTAAGGTTTAACAGGAATAATAATAAACTCATCTTGGCAAACGGTTGCTTGGATGAGTTAAATGAGCAGCTGGAAGGGGTCTGGAGGATGTTTCTGAAATATGACTACTACAATTGTAGTAGTCCTCTAACTTTTTCAGTTTTGAAATATACCCCAACTTCCTCGTGTGTGGAGAACTGTTATTGCACGGAGAGCAGTTTTGCGTTATTCTTAATGCATCTCTGCATAGTGATATCTCGTTATAACCTTAAATTAAAATCCAAAAACTGACCAATCTCTTTTATTTACATGTTACCTTGGTTTGATGATATATACCTCTGTTTTATTCCAGGGAGCCTTTCATCATTCTCTCAGGAGGCTTGTCATATGATACCGTAGGAAGAAGACCCTGTTTAACAGTTATGCATGGGAAAAGTACTGCTGTGCTAGAAATGGATTATTCTATTGTTGATTTTCTAACTCTCTGTGAAACACCGTATCCTAATGGTAGGCTTTGTGAAGATTTTTCTGAGTACTCCAACCTCGTCTCTCTGAACATTTATCCCATCATAATATTCCTTATTCTTGCCTTTCTGTTTTACCTTTGGGAATCAGAGTGCAGCAGCAGCGTCTGATATCCCTATTATATGAGATTGGTTTTTCTTTCCACAGCATTGGAGTAGTTTAGAATAAAATCTCTTCTATTTCTAGATAAATACTGATTGGTGGTTACATGTTTTTTCTTTTCCATTAAACTAACACATATGCAAACATAGCATCATTACAATTTTAAGCTGCAGTTATTGCAGCAGATGTGTTCGTCAATATTAGTGTACATAAGACCTTTCCAGGCAGTGGTAAATCTTGATTATCTATTGTGGAATACTCTTAACTTTAGTGTCTGTATTATTCTTTCCAATATTTGCATTATGTGCTTAACAAACTTATCTCTCTCCTGCAGAAGGGGATTGTTTTTTTGTCATAGTTTAGGTAACTGTCTCACATTACTGCTATGATTTCTGATTCCTATGTTGTTAGCTGTCAATTTCCATCAAAGTATTTAGAAATCCATAGCTCGAAATTTGAGGTCTTTCTGAAAGACAGCAAGCCAAACTTTGAAAGCTTTTTGTTTTAACTTTTTTGTTTTAATGTTATGTGGTCTGTCTTTCACTCGTTACTGCACGTGATTAATTTTGCTGATGTTGAATTAGGAAAAACAATTCAAAGTTGAAAAAATATTACTGTTAGATAATTGTGTCTCTCTTGCTTATGCAAGTTCATCTGCGCGGTTCTTTTCCTGTTATTTGAGCCAATCAAATGGTTTTAAGAAACTGGATGAGAACTGAGGACAGTTAGATAAAGGTGGAGTATGACTTTTCTAATCTTAACTTGGAGTGTTCAGGGGAGTGAGTATTTGAATGTATTTACAAACTATGTAGTCATCTAGTTCACTTTTCTACTTTCAATTGATAAACTGCAAGAACCAAACATATGCTTGAGACTGTGCAATGCAAAGAGCTATGTTTACCTATATCTAACATTTTTTCTTTTTTTTAGATTTTCAGGAACCATATGCTGTAGTTGTTCTCCTGGAAAAGGATTTAGTGCTGATTGACCTCGCACAAAATGGGTAAGAATCTTGTATACTCAATGTATTTTTGTCTGAAGTGATCAGCCCGTTATTCTGATCTTCAGATTTTTAATCCACCATAATGCCTCTCATGAACTTATAATTTTGAATACGAAGTGTAAATCTCCTTCAGTAGAACAGAGTATCCTTTTAGATATCTATCACTAGGGCACAACAAAAACTTGTAAATGTATCCTTAAATCTGTGTTGATACCTTTAGACAAAAACGACACTGTATAATTTGGAACAAGGTCAAGCTTAATTCTAATATCTGGAATTATTTTAGCTCACAGTCCTAATGGGAATGGGAACTTCTGAGCAATTCTACTTAGATTTCCCTGCCATTACATGGCTGTATGCTGTAGCCAAAACTTCTTTCTCATAAACTCATGGTGTTATGCTTCTAACGTTTTTATTTTGGAAGATACATAAGACAGGATAAATAGTCTTGAAATAAAAAGACTTGTCTTGTTTTCCTTAAGTGAATTAGTTGACAGTGCCTGAAATTTGAATTTAAGTCTTCTTCTGTTTCATGTTTAAAAAATAAAAATAAATAATAATAATAATAGTAATACTCAGCCGCTATGTTTTACAAAAGGCCTGTATGGTCTTTGTTTCACTTGAAAAATATTCATTGTTTTGCATGTGGAAAAGCAATAGAATGCACAGATGAATGCTATGAGATTTTTCCTTGTGTCCTATGCTGTTATATGATTTAGAATATCCTGTTAAAAATGAACGTGATTTTCATTCTGTTTTAGAAGATTGCTTTAGTTTCCAACGTAGCTTAATGTGAAATTATTTGTATGCATGATTTTTTTCATCTGTTGTTGCTAACTTTTCTATTAAAGAAATTAAATAGTTGTGACTGCTCTCTCTCAGACAACCAAGAAAAGCATGGTCTGCATTTCACTGGAGAGAAATGTCCTTTGAACACAGATACATATAAGTGGTTGTTTTTACTGCCTTTTCTTCCTCATGAAGGTTCTAACAGTCCCCAGTTAGAGTTGAGGCATATGTGTGCTTTTTTACTTCTAATTGGTAACCAAAAGTTGCTATCTATGACTTTCAGAAAGTGACCTTGGAGTTGCAGGCAGGTTATGAAATGTGTTGGACAAATTCCTGTTTGTTCCTGTTATTTAGGAATAATACAAGGTGAAAATTAGACTTTTCATCTTCAAAGAATAGACTGAATAGTAGAAGTAAGTTCATAGCTTCATGTTATTACTATTAAGACTTGTTAACTTAAATTCTTCCATAGGCCATTAATATAGTAAAGTTTTTAAAATAGGAAACTTAAGGGAATAACAGTGTTCTAAACAGATTCTAGAAAGAGTAAAAGATGCTGGTTCTGTTTAGAGATCTACACAATCTTGATAGTGTATTGATGAGAAGTGAAGTTGCTTAATACATTCATTCATAATTTAATTGTAAATGCTTTTACTGTCCTCTGTACAAAAAAAGTGCATTCTTCAGCGTTCCACTTATTCTTGCATTTAAAATGAACTGTTTTTCCTGGATTAATGATCTTCCCCTTTCACCTGTTACAGCTACCCTATATTTGAGAATCCCTATCCTTTGACAATACACGAGTCTCCAGTTACCTGTTGTGAATATTTTGCTGATTGTCCTGTTGACCTCATACCTGCTCTCTATTCAGTTGGCGCTCGACAGAAACGTCAGGGTTACAGTAAGAAGGTACAACATCTAGTACATATGCATGTATTCAAAATTACAAAAAATCAACTGCTCTAAATAGGATAAGCATGGCCAAAGCTTCACCTGATTAAGTCATCCTGTCTTTAGCTAATAGCAGATGTCTGGAGTGGTTTATAGCATATATCATGCTGTACTTATTCTTTCCTGGTGTGCTCCCATCGATAGCCAGATCACTGGAAGCTAAGGGACTTCTTGGTGCGGGGGTATTTTCTTATAGTCCTTGTTGGCTTGTCTTTGCGTTAAATGTGCCTAGTAAATTTAGAAATTTTGGAATTCTGAAATCTGCAGTATCTGTAGTAATTTCGGTGACATAACTCTGCACTGCATGATATTTTCTTCCTCATTGTATTTGTTTCGATGTTCGCATTACTTTCCTATAATTCCGTATTTATTCCCTTTACTGCATCTGTTAATCTTCTAGGAATGGCCTATCAGTGGAGGCAACTGGGGTTTGATTACTCAGAGCTATCCAGAGATAATCATTACAGGGTAAGTGACACCGCAGTGCAGTAATATGTGTAATGATTTAAGAGGTGATTTTCACTAGATAATTCATTTGCACAACCTTGATAAGAAGGTCAAGCAAAGCGTGGGAAAGAAAGCAGCAACACTATGAGAGTAAGTGTTTAACATAAATTATTATTCTTATGTAGTGTTATGAGTCATGTGGTGTCTGCCTGCAATCAATATAGGCTGGAAGAAATCCCTCCCTTGTTCTTAAATTCTGGAAAATATTTGAGTTGTTTTAAAGCATAGGACATCCATTGACTTGTTATTGATTTCTTGATTTGAGATGGATCCTTCTAACTTTACTGCAAGGAGTATGAATCAGGAGCACCACTACATTTTGTGGGTTTTTTTTTTCCAAACAACTCATTAGTCCTCCTGCAGATTACTGTTACTTTGTACTACACGTTACAGACTTTGAGATTAAATTCTGAAAAATCTAGTTTCAAGGATAAATAAATAAGTTAGGTGAAGTCTACTCTGAAATAGTTAATTTGGGAACTGCTTTACAATTATCTCTTCAAATAAGGTACATACGTTTAAAAAAGAAGTCATGAATTATTCTGAACTACTTAGAACAAATGTGCATAACTCAAATCAGTTTAAAATGGTAAATTAATATTAGTGCAGTGGAATTCAGTGAAATAACCAGTGAAATAAATTTATCACTTCTGACTAACTGGGGCAAGTGTTTGTAAAATACTAGTTTTCAGTATGTTATTTAAAAGGTTTGTCATTATAATAACTAATAAAAATGGAATGTTAGTTATATTATTAATTGGTTAATAGCAAAGAGGTCTAATGCTCCAATTAACTATTTTCTGATCTAATGATTTTTTTAATATTTCGTAGGCATGCTGATGGGTCAATCAAGTTTTGGGATGCCTCAGCAAGTAAGTTTTCTCAGAAGAGATTTTTTTCTATCAAACAGTAGATGTCTAAATTTACAAACTTGTCTAATGAAATGTAATTGTGATCCAGTCATTCTCATAACTCCTGCCTCATGTGCAGTCAACTCCTTGTGAAACTTTGAATCAAATTAAATTCAAATAATGCTAACATAGTTTCTCAGTTATTTCATCTCAGTGAAAATGCGCTAGTTGTCCAAGAACTAGCAAGGAGTAGTTTGTTTTAATTTTCAAAATAGCTTACTGAACATGCAGATGAGTGATAGGCAAATGTATTCATTTTTAGTACAATTAAATTCAAGTTGTTTGTTGCAGTCTGAAAGGAGAGAGTTGTGTTTATATAGCAACAAGTTGCTCTAACTTACAGTATCTAAAAATGGGAATTGGAATCAGTTGTAATTTGTGCTAGTAAAATCATTTAAGCATTTGTGAAGAAAGGTAGGAAAATAGTAAAGACTTCTTTTGACCACAGAACAAACCATTTTACCTGTCTCGTCAGTTAAAGGGTCAATTGCATCTAATGATCTACACAGCTAACAGTGAGAAGTGCAGTAAGAATTCAAATTGGGATGGACTCTGAGTTAAATGTTTTTAAATCATCTGATTCGGACTAAATTTACTCCCAGGATATAAAAGCTGTCTGAAACAATCTTGGAATCCTGACCAGTTTTCCTTGAAAACTTGTGGAATATTCGTGAGATTTCAAAGGAGGAATACATCCTCTAGGAGTACGTGGGTGTGGGATAGAACAGATGCAATGTATGTTTAAATATTGGGCAGAGGTGTATCTGGACTGTTGTAGACCCTTAATTTGCTTGGACTGAACTTGGAAAAAAGAAATTGATTATCTGTAGTTAAAAATAATATTCAGCATGGATCTGCCTGAAGCAAATTCTGTTAAAGCCTTTTGTTGTCCTTTTAATAACAAGTTAATCCTTTTAAGGGAGAAGCTACAAGTGTCCTCTATCTTATTATTTAACAGCAGTACAGCCTTAAACATGAACTAGGGAAGTTTGATTCTGATGAATCTACAGAAAAGAAGAAAGGATAAGTTAGATTTTCATAAGGCTGTGATTAATATTGATGTCAAATATTTGGATGATTGACTACAAACTCTGCCAGTGAAGTCTGAAAGCAACACTAAGTTAGTTTCAAGAATGTTGGAAGAAAGAATTCCAACTGACAATAATGCTACTCAGAACTTAATCTATTAAAAAATTGGACACCTATAGGAATGCAGTGTAGTGATTGTACAAGTAATAATCATCAGGATGAACAAACTGGAATATCAGTAAAAGCAAGATCAAGTAATTTTTACACAGTTTTAAACTGTGGTAAGGATTCATCAGGACAGTTCTGGAAACTGCACTCTGAAGAAAAATGTGGATTCATCAGAAGATGGCATTTTGATTTCTGCTCTCTGGTCATTTAAAAAATTGGTGGAACATGGGAAAGAGGCCATGGATTTGAAATATTATAAAGAGAAAGGGAAGGAGCTCTACTTCTTTTGTTATCAGCTAAGCCGAGGTATGGATCAGCTAAGCGGAGGTGTGGTAAATGTCACTAAATGTTGTTATTATTATTAGAGAATCTAACTATAGTTAAACTTGTGAAGCTCTGAGGATTTAGTTTTTAGCTTAGGCATAACATACATCTCTTTCAAATAGGATATTTTTTTCAAACTAGCTGATCCTGCATTGAGCAAGTTGTGATGGCTGGTATCAGCACAGATATATTTTGCCCTCTTTTGCTAAACAGTCATACTCTATCAAGATAAATTTCTAAATGAGAAAAGTTATTGAGATAAATATATGCTTAAATAGAAATTTATTTTAATTTCTTCTGAATTGTTCCTAGTAACGCTGCAAGTCCTCTATAAACTAAAAACAGCCAAAGTATTTGAGAAATCGCGGAATAAGGATGACAGGCCGAATACAGATATAGTAGATGAAGATCCATATGCTATTCAGATCATCTCATGGTGTCCAGAAAGTAGAATGCTGTGTGTAGCTGGAGTTTCTGCACATGTCATTATCTACAGGTTCAGCAAGCAGGAAGTGACAACAGAAGTCATTCCGGTAATTTATAAAGAGATCTTTTTTAACCATATAGGTTTTGTCTATAATAGGACTATTGTAGCAATTTAGCTTTTCATTGTGTTTCTCAAATGTACCAAAAAATCACCTCAAAGCTAGTAAATTTCTTTTTCTGTGGAAGAAAAGTAGTAAATTACCAAATTAAGCAAAAACAAAAATTACACATCGCTGTTTTGGCTTTCATTGCCTCTTTCAGGTTTGCTGCCAATAGTAAGTCTTTTTTCTAACTTCCAATTCTCAAACAACATAAAATAAGCCCTCTTCATAACTGTAATACATGCATGGAATGATGATTAAATGGGTTTTGTATCCAGTATTTTATTTCTTTTCAGTAATAAGCAGTTAATTTTCAATTAATAACAATCAGATACTCAGTTTTAAGTGGCTGGAATGATTGTATTTCTGAAGACTCTGTGTGTGTTTAAAAAGATAACGGTAACTTAAATATTACAATGTAAAGTTAGAGGAGTCCTGGATGTTTCCCTTAGGACTAGTATCTTAATTGTGCTTAATCATACACTTTTTTCTGAAAGACTAACTTTTTTTTTTCTAATTTTTACTAATTTGCTTTACATTTGCATTGCAGATGCTGGAAGTGCGTCTGTTATATGAAATAAATGACATTGAAACTCCTGATGGTGAGCAGATACCACCATTACCAACTCCTGGCACAAGTTCCAATCCTCAGTCCATTGTTCCCCAGTCTCATCCATCTACTAGTAGCAGTTCATCAGATGGCCTTCGTGATAATGTCCCATGTTTAAAGTAAGTGTATTCTGTTGTGCTTTTATTATGGGTAAAACTTTTGCAATAATATTGATATTGTGAGGCTGTACGTACTTGGAAATTGTTGCAGAAATGCTATTGTATGTGAAACCCTCATTTTTAAAACAACATTCTCCAAATATCTGTAAACTGAGTTCTGTTTCAAAAAATTACAATTTTAATCTTAATTTATATAAATGTCATGATTCTCGGTGATCTAAAAAAATAAATCAGAAACAATTACCATATGATTCAGCCTGCTTAAGAAATCTTACTAACAGAGAGGTTAGTATAGTTACAGATGCTCATGCTTTAGATCAAACTGTTAAATGGGAACAGTATTGTTACTTTGAAATCTTAGTGTCCACTGCAATGAACAGGCCCCTTAACGTTTCATCTCTCCTTAATGTCAGGCCAAGTGTGTTTGAGTAGACTTCACTTGTCAGTTATTTGTATGTATCAACAGTCTGTTCTCATAAATCTTCATCTTCAAGGTGCCTCATATTGTTCTACTCAGTTTTTTAACTGCTTACAGGTTATAAATTGGGAGATATTGCTCGTAAGAGTTTTTGGTGTGTGTCTGTGTATTTATTCCGCTGAGAAATTACAGTTAACAAAAAACTTGACTTGCTTTTTTTATTTTTAACTCTTTTTACAAGAGTGCATCTTGAGACTTTTCAAAACTATCAACTTTTGTTGTAGGATGTATGTTGCTCTTCATTTTCAGTTATGAATTAAGATATGTACTTACTTTTTCTCTGAAAATTTAAACTCCAGTCTTGGATTTCAATTCCTTGAGTTCATCCAGCTAGAAAATAGTTAACTCTGACAAGTTTATTTTGTACTGAGGGTTAGTTTTTGTATCCTCTTGATTATACTGAGTTCTGCAGGTGTTTGGAAGACAGTAAATTCTAAATGAAGTTGGAAGGACAAAAATGAATTTTGTAAAATATTGGCAAATCAAAATATTGAATGGATAAAATAAGAAACTCAGGAGGACCTTATGTTCTGTCTAGATTTATTTTTAAATTCAAAAGATGAGAGAGTCTTAATACTTTCTGTAAGTTTGTGCATCAGTGTGCAAAGTATTTGCAAGGCATTCAGTCCTACCCCACCATCTCACGCTTCTTCCACAAAACTGATATACCATTATTTTCTTTACAATTTTCCAACCTTGACAAAGTTCGATGTGATACCAAAGTCAGTGAATTATGCGCCTTTAAGGAAGAACACTTCAGAGAGTCACAAAAATATAATGTTTTGTATATTTTGCAGAGTTAAAAATTCTCCTCTTAAGCAGTCTCCGGGCTACCAAATTGAGCTGGTTATCCAACTGGTGTGGGTGAGTGGAGAACCTCCTCAGCAGATAACCAGCTTAGCAGTCAATTCAGCGTATGGCCTGTAAGTATATTCTGTGCAGCTTTTTCAATATTCTGTCAAACGCGTTTGCTGTTAAAAACTAAGTCAGTGTGTGTTCATGTGAAGTATACAGCAACAAAAGAGATGCAATTAGTTTTGTGTTTCCTGATAGTTCCTTTTGGTGGCTTGTGGCAGTTCCTGATTATGTGAATACCAAACAAGTCAATATCACTCTTCCTCATGTGTGTTCTCACTGTAGAGCTAAGAATATATGTCAGTTGAGGCTATATTGGATAGGTTGGCATGTACAGTGATCAGCTTTACTCAACATTACATGTTTTTAAAAGCAAATGCTTAAACAGTGCTACATTCTAAAATAGTAATTCGTATGTGCTTTTAATTTAGAGTAATTTATTAAAAGCTAATAACAAAATATAAACAAAATTGAAAATTCTGTATAGCAAAAAATATCACAATAAAATTATACTCGCATTAGCGTTATCTTTCCTTCCACTTTTCTTTTTCCAGAGTAGTTTTTGGAAACTGTAATGGTATTGCCATGGTTGATTACCTCCAGAAGACAGTCCTTTTGAATCTTGGCACTATTGAACTGTATGGTTCCAACGATCCTTATCGTAGGGAACCACGATCTCCCCGAAAAACTCGTCAGCCATCTGGAGGTGAGTAACCCACAGCTTGATGAAAACAACTTACCTGTCTTCTGACCTTATCTGGGCTAATAGTGTCTGTTCTTTGAATGCATGTAGGCTTTTGCCATTGTGATTTCGTCATTTGTGAATGTCAACATTGCAGGTTTGGTATTTCAAAAACATTGCTTAATGAAATCTACTGATGCCTGATATAATTTCTTACATTTATATTAGTGTTATGTATGTTTAAAAAAAAAAAAAAAAAAAAAAAAAAAGCAGGAGGGAAGAAATGTTGTGTGTATAAATGTAAGCTATAAAAACTCAGTAGATTTAATAGCACAGCTGGAAGGAGACAATATTTTGGTATTTCTGATAATCTTAGTATCCAAATCACAAGCTTATATGAGCTCATTAATTTTGGCGGATAGCCAGTTTATTTTCTGGGATAGTTTTCTGTCTTATTTCAGCCTTTGTCTAGAAAGCTTGTCATACTGCTTGTACTGTTATATTAGTATTAGAGGAAGCTTTTGATATGAATGAACCAATTAAATTTGTTTGATTAAAAATGACTTTGTTTTTAAAAGATACTGAAGAAAGTTGCTGGTTTGCAGCTGAGAAGGAAAGTAATCTTTCATTAAAAATCCCAAACATTTTTATTGACAAAATGAGAAGTTAAAATTGTAAATAGTAAGGGGAAAATGGTTTTAGTTGATATTTTAAAGCTAATTTTTAAAATGCCTAAAACGGAATGATCATCAACATCACTGTTGCCTCCAAATGATTATTATTAAATGGGAAATAAACTTCTAAAAAACTTCATGGTTGGTTTCTTTTAAGTGATTCAGAATAAAGTTCAGGTAACATTATACTGAAGTGAGAATGGATGCTCCTAGACATATTTTAGTAAATCTTTGGGTTCAGGTAATGTTATACTGAAGTGAAAATGGATGCTCCTAGACATATTTTAGTAAATCTTTGGTTCGAGAAAGATCTTATTACCATCTGTCAGATTACTTCAACTGGGGAAGCTGCTTTAAAAAATAATTAGGTTAGAACATACACAGTTCTTAGTCTGGGACAGATGTCTTTTTCTACTGCAGAGAAAGTATTAAAAAACAACGAGAAAACATTCAGAGAGAAAGAAATCACTTCACTGGTTCACTCTGTTAATGTTTTATGGTAGTAAAGAGCTTACCTTCTGCTTCTGCATTTTTGTAGTCCTAAACATTAATCACTTTGTTTTCTTACTTTTTTATTGTTTAATGATCAGCATAACTGTGTTACAACTGTGTTTTTAAGATACTCCTGAATAGAGTCCTTTTTGTCCATGAATTTAACTGCTAAATGAAATAGTATGTTTTTCATCTTACGTTTTAATACTAATTATCTGCATGGCAAGAGCATTTTATAAACCTCGTTATACAAGTTATTCAGCTGGCTTTTCTGTCTCAAATGTACTGTCAGTGTCTCCATCTTTCCTTTTCTCATTGCTGCGTAAAGGTATGCTGACTGTGGCTTCTTGCATGTGCGGCCTTTCTAACTTATATTCAGAGTCTGTGAAAAAGCTTCGCACCTCTTATATAAGTAAGTCATCACATGACAAAAAAAAATATTTTTGAACATCTGAATTTGATTTTTTTTACTTGCTGTTCACTTACCATAAATACTTTTGTTATACCATTTTGAATAATTGATTTACTTTCAGAAACTGTTTTGAATCATACATCCATCATATTTCTTGTTCCTGACATCCTGAATAGAAACGGGAAGGAGAAAAAGAGTGACCATATCAGTCTCTGTATTATGGGCAAGGATGGGAGGGAGAAGGAAAGCAAGATCCTGTCTTAGAAGTTACTGATGTCTGTCTGTGGTTCCAAAATCTTACCCATCAAATCTGCTAGTCCTCTGAGGGCCAAGGCTAGAACCTTCCTTCGCTTGTTCTCTGTACTGGCAGAAAAAGTTTAAGCATTCATGTTAGATTATGGTTATTATTATTAATTTATTTTTTAACATTGTAAAAGACAATCATCTGTCTGTTAAAGTGAAAGCTTCCTTCTACTAAGATGTTGCTCACAGAGATTGAGTGGAGGTGTTGGTGCATTGTGCAGCCCTGTAAGATTTCCAAGCACTTTTGATGTTCAGGAGTCCCACAGTAGAGTAGTAGCCCATACGCGAGTTATCTGAGGGTTTTTCTGATTTATTCCAGCATTCACAGCATCAAAGAATTCAGAGCATATTGGGTTGACTATAAAAGTGTAACATGATTCCTTTCCCTAGCACATCATTTTTCTCCAGTCCTTGGGCAGCAGTTTGAAATCTGACCCCCTTTCTATATAGGCAGTAGAATAAAACAAAACCCAAGGAACCTACATGGCAGGGGTGAAACAAACACTTAAGACTGTGGTCCAATTCTGTTAGTCCTGCTGTTTGATTTTTGGGGTTTTTTTTGTTTTGTTTTCCCAAAAAGAGAGGGAAAACACATTTCAGGGATGGTAGGCTGCCTTCCATCATCTGCTGCCAAGGGAGAGTGTTATGTTTAAAAGAAATGCTTTGAGATGGTGCAGATCTGAAAGGCAAGATCTGCTGCTCCTTTGTCATTTTGAAGGGAAAGAAAAGGTAGACAGTATTCCCAGAATTACTTTCCAAAGCCAGCAATTGAAAAGCTGATTCTACCTGGAATATCTAATATGTTGGAACAGGTTTTTGTAAGCATTGATTTCTTAACCAAGTCCTTGATGCTGTCCTCCCAGTCTGAGATCTTTTCTTGATAAACTGCTTCTGAAACATGACAGGATCATAGAGCCATTAAGAAGACAGACAATTATACTAGAACCAAATATCAAAAGTTCGTAACTAAACAAAAGAATGTATCAGTAGATGTTGGTTCCATAATTAAGTCAACAGAATATAACAACCTTCACTCTTTTAATACTTATTGTTGGTGGGAGTTGCAAGGTTTTATGTTATTTCTCAGTTAGTACAATGTACTACTTTTTTTTTTTTTTTTTTTTTTTTTTTTTTTTTAAATAAAAATCAATATCCACCTATAACACTATATGGTGTTTGGTTTTGTTTTTTTTTTAGAGGCAGTTCAATATCATTCTGACAAAATGGAAGCAGTTTTTGCATGCACGTGACTTTTTATTATACATTGGGTTGTTTTTTTTTAACTTTTTCATTTAACTTACATAGATTTCATAACTGGAGATGAATCAAAACAGAAGTAAATACTGAGACTGCTTGTTCTGGTTGTTTCATACATCCTCTTTCTCCTTGAACTTGAATCTAGACCTCAACACTCCTTTTTTAAACTTATGCTTGAACTAAACTAGAACCATGTCAGCTGTGACTAAGCCAAATATAGTCCTGAATCATAAAGTTTGATTTTTGGATTAGGGTAGACTTTTTTGACTCTTTAAAGTTAGTTCTTTGTGTTTTCACATCAAGCTAGTTCAGATTTTTAATTAGACTTGTTTCCAGTGAATTTGGTATATAAAAGTGCCTGAATGACATATATATGAACTCACTAAACTTAATACATTAGTTAATTTTTACTGTAATTCTAGGAAGTTTGAAATGCAGCACAATATCTTTTCAATCTTTAATAACATTATTTGATTTTTTTAAATTCATTTTTGTGTTTATTTCAAGTTTCTTATTACTAGATTTCAGGAAGAAGCTAAGAGCTTATTGGAAGATTAGTTTTCCTTAGTCTTCTAATTAGGCTTCAGTTCTGAAATGGAAAAGTTAGGACCAATTGGCTTTAATATCCCTTGCGAGTTGTGCATTTGTTAGCCTGGAATCATAAAACTTAATCCAGAATTTAGTGCACAAACAGTTTATATCAGGATTCTTGATATTATGAAGTGTACAGACCTTAGCATTTCATAGACTCAACTCAGCTCATGTTGAGCAACAGTAATTAGTGCTATTTATAGTAACCACTATGTAAAATTATTTTTTCAGTCTCTTCCTTCTCTCTGTCAAATAATAGCAGTGATGGCTATAATTAGATTTCCAAGATTTATGTGCAAGTATAATTATCATAATGCCATAATTTAGTGGTGTAAATCTTATGCATACAATTAGTGAGTAGTTTTATGGTAAGAAAATTTTGAGGCTTTCTGTTGGATCAATTGATGTGAGTTATTCATTAAGATGTGTATCGAATTGTAACCTCAGTACTTATTACAGAGGAAGCAAGCGAGTGGGTATATGACTTTATTCTTGGCTAAATACTAGTCCTTTCAAAGCAAGATTATACTTTTCATAGGAAACTAGTATGAGAAGTTCAGCTCTTCATCTGAAGAATTAAAATATTTACAAGGAGATGGGAAGTTAAATTCCTAAACTTAGACTTTGGATTTAAATAGTTTGGCTCCCCAAGAGGCATGATTTGGGACCATGACTGTTTCTAAAAGCACAGCACAGTTTTGTACTCTCAGTATTGCTACTGTGAGGATTTCCTCAGAGTGTTGTTTAAACCTGCTATCTTCAGTAATGAGCAAATCCACATTGTGTGCCTCCGGTGGCGCAGCGGTAGAATTCCCGTTTGCAACACCAGGGGGCCCGGGTTCGAATCCCCCCCTGTGGAGCAGGGGGTAGAAGTGCCGCTCTGCTACACAGATGGCTCGAATCCCGGGAGTTGGACTCGATGATCTCTAAGGTCCCTTCCAACTCGCACAATACTATGATACTATGATACTATGATATGATAATATGACACTGCATTGTTTGTTGCTGTCCAGGCAAGTCAGAATTGAAGCTATACTTTGACCTGGAATAATAAGTGTTCATGTTTCTGTGTTTTGTGATAAAACTTCATGCACATTAGGTATGTGTGAGGCATGTACGAGCATGGCACCAGGTCTAAGATGTTAGACTTTGGTAACAAATTCCAGAAGGCCTCAGGGAGCATGTTTTTTTTTTTTATTTATAACTTTTAATTTTCTGAGTAGTTCTTCTAGCCTGCTTCTCACCTAGATCTAGAACAAACTCATAATGTTAGTAGGCTGGATGAATTTCTTTGTAGATATTTTCTTTCCACCTGTTTTAGACCTGTTAGAAAAATGTCTGAATTATTGTACGTACACAAGCTGTTCTGCCCGTGCAGTTACTTCACTACTCCAGGCCTTCTGTTACAGGCATGGTAGATATACCACTCTCACAAGGGATACAGTAATGAGTAGCTCTTAGCAAAGTCAGAGGACATGGTCTTCTAAATGGCATGGCTAATGCACAAGTGATTTCCCCTGAGCAGCAGTCTTCACATAAAAACTAGTGTTTACTCTGCTCTTTCTAGGCCTGACTGTTTACAACCAGATCTAATTATTGCCATCACTAGAAACATGCATTTTAGGCTGTTGTTGCTACTGGGATATTAATGGGCATTCTTCAGAACCCTGACCTCAGACTGAAGGCCTGCAAACGTTGTAGATATTCCTTTGTCATGTTGGCAAGAACTGCTTCCCCTCACACTTAAGAACTGTTCATTTTCAAATCCCTCTCGGCAGCTCTGGCAAAGACTTTTGTTGGATTACTGAAATGAAAGTAGGAGGTGACAAGAACAAGCAGTCACTGATGAAAGAATATTAAAATACCAAAATGATATTTGTTCTCTGTGGGTGAAGCAGTTTCTTCAGTGACTACTATGAAAAGAGTCCAGCTTAAGGGTTCGGGGCACCCAAAACAACTTTGCATAAGAAGTAACTTTTAATCTAATAAGCTCTGGTTGGCTGCTCCTAAAATTTTTTATTAATGTTAGTGATGCCATAGAGTGCCCAGCAAAAACGTTCTGTGATGTCTCTGCTTTTCATCAGCTGAAAGAATAGGGAGGGGGTAAATACCTGTTTTATGTGAAGCGCAGACATTTCTTCTGAATGTTACCTAGTGGAAATGTAATCACTGCATCTATATAGACTTAAAAGATCCCTTTTCCCAACAAGGAGACCTTGCATTTCCCCTTACCTCTTTCTCATTTAAAAGCTTCCCTATCTGGTAACCATGTACAATGTTTATTTTGTTGCTTGTTCCCATAACCAAAAATTCATGACCATTTTACACTCATTAAAAAAAAAAAAACTCTTATCAGCATTTGCCTTGGTATCTTTGAAGGCTATTGGACATCATCAAGACTATATTCCCAGAATGGTAACCACATACTCCCAAGTCATAATAGAGCTCTGTAAATTTCCAGAAATGTTAACCTTTAGGTCATTAATTCTAAGCTACTAAGTTCTGAACTTGTATCAAGTAGTCTGCTCAGACCATATCTGAGAGAATAACACTGAAATTGCCCTTAAAAGTATCCAGGGCATTATTGTTTAAATACATGAGAATTAAATATATATAGTTCACCCTTGCTCCTATCTGAAACTTGTACTGCTTCTTGGGAGAGCAGCATATGGCTTTTTGAAAATAAGTAAATGAATAAATAAATAAATAAATACATTACACAGCCCTATGCAGAACAGAACATATAGACTCTTGAGTGTGTTTTAAACTGGTGGTTTTGGAGGTGAACATGTACTTTGCAGTAGAATATGTCCCATGATTATCCCATAGTACTCAATGATTTGCAAGAAAATACTTAAAACTGTTTACCACTAAGCAGGAGAAAGAAAATGGTATAGCTTCTACCTGGGATATCCCCATATGTTTTCAAATTTCTTTGACCTTTGTGAAGTGCAGGCTTAACCAGTTCATAAGGTCATTTGCACATCATTATCATCACTGAGGTATTTGAGGAGCAAATTGCCGGGCTCTTAAGAGTAAGTGAACCAAAAAGCTATCTTGGGTAAATATGTGTGAATGTAGCATAACTTTAACGGATTCCACAGTGATAGGATGTCTTTTTTTTTTTTTTCCTTTAAATGATTAACTTTTGCTTTGATATTAGGGAATTCTAACACTTGCATAGAAGAGGAAATAAATATAGGAAAAGAGAAGAGGAAAAAATACAGATGCGCTATTCAATGCATCTATATAGACAGGGTTTGCCTGTGCAGTCTCTTGTTGCTTCAGCTGTTTCCCCCCTGGAGCTTTTTTACTTTACTTGAAATGCTAGTATGCATGCAAAAACCTCTTATTTAACAAGTACTTGTTTTATTATTACTGTATTGCATTTTTGTTTACATTAGTACCACATACAATATCCCTGAAGGAAAATAAGATTACATAGACCTTAAGGTGCATAATTAGCCTTAATATATTAATAAAATACTTTTGTTTTCCTGGGCTGTTTTGCTGACAATTTCCTATCAAAAAGGAAAATGGTAACATTTCTTTAAGCTCCTGGTTCATGTTGTGAAAGCTGGTCTTTATGGTCTTAAAAATTACTTTTGCATTAGATGCTGAACTTCTGTGTTTTATTTCCTTCCTGAAATGTAATTACATTACTGAAAAGTACAGAATGAACTTTAGGAAGCACCCAAACACCATAAAATCTTAAAGTGATATTTTCCAGCAGAACTCCATACTGACCTCTGCAATGCAATGTTAAATATAAAGCTTCCAATGTTAAATATGAAGCTCCACTTCAGCAGATAGTAGGCAAATCGTGAAAAAACACTGGCTATGCATCTAATCTGGGTGTGGTTGGAGTCTTCAAGATCCTCTTTTACCTGACTTACTTTTGTAAATAAATTTAAATACATATATATAATGTATATATGTGAGTGTGCGTATATATGTATATAATTTTAAATACATATATATATATATATAAAACTATTTTTTGAAGCAGAAATGTATACTTAATATGCATCCATGGTGTGGAATTAACTGCTCAGATAATTTTCATACTTAAAAGAGGGTACTTTTTCACTGAAATTTAATGAGGAAGTATATTTTGTAAAATCCAGTAAGAAATCTTTTTAATAGGTTGAAGTGAGCAGCTTTACAGTCACTGCGGCTGATGTCTAAATTTAAAACAAACAAACAAAATGTAATACTAGCAAATTCTACCACAACCATCTGGATTGTTTCTACTTAAATATCCAGTTCCTAACTGCAATGGAAAAAAGAATAAAATAGAAGCCATGTTTATCAGATGCTATTTTTGTGTTCCAGCAGGTCTTTGTGATATAAATGAGGGTACAGTGGTGCCAGAAGATCGCTGCAAATCACCCACTTCAGGTAATCATAACTTAGTCTGATTTTCAGCTTCTTACTTGCATGGAAGATGGCGTACTTTAACACAAACTAGTTACATAAAACCTGTAGCCTTCTCAGAAGTTTTTGTAGCATTCCTGAAAAATGTTGCTGCGTTGCTCCACAGTGTTTTTAAGGCAAGATTAATTTAATAGATGCAATAGAAATGTCATAAAGATAAGTGAAGAGATAAAAATCTATCATATTTGTTGCAAGGAGCATACTCCACTGCGCAATTGAATTTTGAAACTCTGATAAAAGATGCACTAATTCCTTTAAGAGTACATGTGTCTGGTATCTCAGAGTCCTCAAAAATGGTTTAAGAATAGTCTGCAAAAGGAGCAAATGAGCTAGTTGGGTTTTTTTCCCTTTGGAATCAGAAGTCTTCAGAAGCTTAAATCCTTACAAAGTAGGATTTCTCTGCTTAAAAAAAAAAAAAAAAAAAAAGTTCAGTTACTACTCCTATATTTGACTATTCTAAAGGAAAGCTGCAGTAATGTTATATTACTTTGTTGTTGTTTTTTAATGTTGGCTAATTGAGGCTGTAACTATGTAAATACTACATGTCAATATACAGTATTAGAGATGAATATCTGTTGTAGTCAAATTGTTGTTAGAAGAGTACTGAATTGTTAAAGTAGGACTGTGTCACTTCATCTGTTTCATTCAAAGCTCTACTCCGAATTTAGAGTAAAGGTCAAAGTTGCAGATTTACCTGTTGTAAGATGTGTAGCAGGACAAGAATCAAGGTTTGCATGGAAAAATCTTAAATTTAACAATTTGCCTACTCTCCCTCCCTCCTGTTTGGGTTGTAGTAGATGGAGTATGTTAAAATGTAAAGCAGTTTAGGATATTTTTTTCTAGGTGCACATGCCATACTTAAGAAATAATTCTGAATTCTAAAACTGGTGAATGTACAAAAGATAGAGCTGAGAAGCCACGGTTGGAAGTTCTGTGAAGTAGATTCTTGAAGTAGAGAGGTTGAACTTCATCTTGCTTCCCCTAGCTCTCGCAGTTTTTCACGAATGAGAAATATTCATGGCAGTCTTCTCCAATATTTCCCATGAAAAATGAACTTGAAATTAGGGAGGGAGACTGAAAAGCTGTCACCTCACTGCTTAGAAGTCTGTGTGTTGTGGGGAAGGCCAGCCATTATGGAAATGACGAGAGCTACAATTCCTTAGGTTTAGTTTCTAAGTTTTGTGAGTTTTGGGGATACTTTGGCAGAGTGGGTTGACTGCACTGTTAGCTTTGACTGTTACACAGTATGACCTATAAAGCAAATCAGTAACTATTCAGGTTGAAGTCAGCAATTGCTCGGGGCTGGAGCACCTCTGCAATTAGGAAATGCTGAGGAAACTGGGCTTGCTTAGCTTGGAGAAGAGAAGGCTCTTTGGGGGACCTCGCTGTGGCCTTCCAGTAATTGAAGGGAGTGTATAAACAGGAGAGGAAATGGCTGTGGATAGGGACAGGACAAGGGGAAATGGTTTTAAACTGAAACAGGGAAGGTTTAGGTTAGATATTAGGAGGAAGATTTTCACTCAGAGGGTGGTAACGCACTGGAAGTTTGTCCAAGAAGGTTGCGAATGCCCCAGCCCTGGAGTCATTCAAAGCCAGGCTGGATGTGGTTCTGGGCAGCCTGGTCTGGTGGTTGGCAACCCTGCACTTAGCAGGGGGGTTGAAACTACATGATCATTGTGGGCCTTTTCAAGCCAGGCCATTCTATGATTCTCTTCCACCTTCCAGTGTACAGATGAAGAGGAAACTAAGTTGCATTTAATTTCCTCCAGAGTGTGTTTATAAATTGTAGAGGCTTGCAAAATGGACTGTCAGGTGTGTTCTACTATTTTAATAATACAGAAATACTAGTGGGGGAGGTGTAGTGGGGGGAAGGGTGGGTAGATTTATCTTCCTTTTTTGTTTAATTTATTTAACTGAAATTAAGTAATAACAAAGTGAGGACTCTGAAGACACTAATCTAACCATAAAACATCTCATTGCAAACCACCATGTTTTTATGTTCACAAATGTCACTGTATCTTATTTCTACACTGTCACAAAAGAATATCCAGTGAAATTTTCTATTATGCTGTTGAAGTTTGTTTTTATTCCATGGCAATAGGAAACTTCAAACAGTGGCCTTACAGCCACCACTGCTGACTTTGCAGTATTAAGAATTCTGAGAAATCCCTGTTGGCAGAAAAGAACTGTGGCTGAAAAATGATTTATTGCATTGAAAAGAAACAGGTTTGAAAAACTTTCTAATTTATCACTACTAGTGTGTTCTGTGAATCATACTTCAGATGAATTTTTGTCTGGAGCCATGATTACAAGAACAATCCAGTTATTTAATGTGGACATTTTATTCAGCGAGAGAAATATTTCTGGCAATGTAATTTCTGCCCTGCACAGAATAGAACCTTGAAGTACAGTTTTTTTTGTGGTTAACCTCAATATAGCAGAATTCCTGGCTTTCTGAAATAATTTGGAATCCACAGTATCTAGCACAGCTGCAAGAGTATCAGTTTTTGATATTTCAACGTCTTCTTTTCTACCTTAGACTGAAAGCTTTTATTAATACATTGGGTATGCATCAAAAATAAATGTATATCTATTTCATTCTGTCTTTACTCATAGGTTCTGGTTCACCAAATTCTGATGATGATGAGCAAAAAATGAATAATTTTATAGAGAAGGGTACAGTATTTTTTTCTTCAGTCATTTTTTTATTTTTTTCAGTTTGTCCTTTGATACACAGATTGACTTTTTTTTTTTTTTAATTAAAATATTATTTGCAGTGAAGACCAAAAGCAGACAGTTTTCCAAGATGGTAGCCAATGACATAGGTAGGAACAAGAAAGATTCTCTTCTGTTCCTATGTCTTACTCTATGCACCATTAACCCAGCAGCAAAAAATAAATAACAATTTTTAAAAATCAAATTTCAATGCAAATTCAATTAATAATTTTTCATTCTTTGTTCTACTTGGTGATTCTGTGGGCTGTTTCTATACTAAATATACTGGGCAGAATAATTTTTAAAAAATCAAGGATGCTGGTGGCTTAAATTCTGTTTGTTTTTTTGTTTTTCTGTTTGGTTTGGGTTTTTTGGTTGTTGTTTTTTCTTTTGCACATGCACATCTCTATTTTCTGGATGGGTAAGATTCTAATCTGTATTAGGAGTTCAGTCTATGCAAGTCACAACATTATTCCACTACTTATGTGAAGGTACACATGGCTAATTTTATTTCTTTTGTGTTACATTCTTAGCCATATGTTCAGATTTGTATATTACAGTGATCAAGATAAGAAGTAGTGTCATGTTTTTGTTTAATCATTTGAAAAATGATGACATGTACCAGTATGCTCCTTTACTGTTCCAGAACTGTTTTATTTTTCTGCATCCAACAGTGACACAATTGCCTACCAGCTCCAGACGTGTCTTAAAAATTTGGTAACACGCTGCCTTGGAATATGTTGTATGCAGGCTATAGATTGAACCCTTTTGTGATTGGAATGAAAACTAGCTCTGCTTGTAGCTATTTGGTCATTAAATAAATGAAAGCTAGAGGCTGTGTGATTTTGGGAAAAGGATTCTTCTTTCTTACCTGGGATATACTTTCATTTCAGAATCACTGTTAATTTTTCATTATGTTTTCATTTGTTACATGAGTAAATCGCTGCACTAAGGTTCAGTTTTAATCCTTTTGTGAGATCAAAGACCTATGATTACATAGTAAATATGTTTGCTGAAGTGTTTGCTGAAGTACTACTTCATAGATTGTACTGAACTTTAATTTACAGCAATGAAGGAAGAATTTGTTTTTTTCTTCTGATTTGCTGTTTGACAACTTAACTTTTAATCTTAATCTACTAATCCAATTTTATCACAGTTCAGCCACCAAAAATGGTTCAGAATTCAACAAGCTAAATGTGACTGATGAAACTTCATTTGCTATCTGAGGCACAACATGAGGAATGTGCCATTTGCTCAGTACTAAGTTGAGCACAGTGATAACAGGTTAAGGAAGAGGAGCTCTGAGAGTGGAAACTCAGGCATAATAAAGAAAGCAAATCTCTCTCAATAATATATCATTATGTCAATTCAATTATATGATTGGAGTACTATTTACATTAATATTCATTAATGTGTTCTCCGAAAGGATTCAGGCTAACTGGAAACTTATGTTCATCTCATTTAATGAGAAAAACAACACTTAATTTTGTGCATAGTATGTCAGTGCCTGTTGTTGAAATATTTTCCTTTTGTCCAGAAGCAGTCTTCTGAACTTACTTCTTTTTGCACAGAATAGGAGGTCTTTTAATGTGACTGATTTTAATTTTCCCTTTTTTTAAGAGTAATATCCAAGAATAATAAAGCATGCTAATGGTAATTCTGTAGGACTACTGACATCTGTTTCAGCCTGAAGCCTTACAACTGCAAATGCTGTGAATGTTTTTCACAACTAAAATACTATAAGATCTACAAGCAAAGCCTTTTTCAGGGTGTAAGTTCAAGACAGAGTTGAGACAATAATGTATTTCATATGTAACTCATAACTTTCCCAGACAGTTTGCAATGTGTTTTGTGCAATTGATTGGAAGTGTAAAGAATGCAATTCTTTAATCCACATTTAGAGTTTTAAGTAGCTGAATGCCATGCAAAGAATGTCTTCCTAGTTTTTCTCCACTGCCATGTTTTCTATGCCTCATATCTTTCCTCTGCATGATTTTCTGAACTTGTAAGGTTTTCTGTATATGTAAATAAGGCAAAATGCTTTGCCACCTCTTTGGTTTTAATGATTGCATGTTTTGCATTTTTGTTATTTTAAATGGAATGTGTGAATGGGCAATGAGTTTTGTAAAATGTGAGTGCCACTTTGTCATTAATTTTACACTGAAACAAACACCATTTATCATCAACTCTTTTCTTGTAGATGAATTTGTATTTAGCATGGTCATGGTTGTAGCTCTTTGTGCTGGCATATGGTGCAATTAGTTCTGTTCTTCAAGCTCTTTGTGCATGTGTGGAAACATAACCTCTTAATTAGGTTACAAAAATCAAAGATTATTGAAGTAGTTAATTTTAGGTCTTGTTAATGTCTTACCTGTGGTTTTTCTCCTATGGGAACATAAGAGAAGACTACTCCATACAGAATGAGAAGTAATTTTGTGTTAGTAATGGATCTGTAATCTGGTAACATAATACATATCCATTTAGAAGAACAAAACCGTTGTCATTTTATAAAATAACTTATATGGAGTGTTCTTAATTCATTGTTATCTGCAGTGAAGTTATTATGTAAGGATTCTTGATTTATTAAAAGATCAAAAAACATCAGAGATTACTATAGTAGTATAAACTAAAGTGCAAATTTTTCAGAAACCAACACTTCTGCTTTGCCATATATATACACTTAAGACCATGGTCTTATTTTTTCTAAATACCCAGAATTTTATATGTTCCAGGACAGTCTTCTCATGTGTATGCCATTTCTGGGCCATGCTTCCCCTTTGTCTGAATCAGGGTGAACTTTAGAATAGTTGCAATTACCTAAGATACATAGAAATATTTGTTGTAACCAATTGTTTCTAGAGACTATATGTATGTGTGTGTGTGTATATACATATATATATGTATGTATATATATATATATATATATATATACATATATACTGTAGCTATTACATAACACAGCCACTTTTCTTAAGAGCAGCAAAAATTTGGAAGTATAAATAATGTGCTATCAATTAATACAAAAAATGCAGATGAATTTGCAGGCAGAAATGTTTTAGGGAGTGCTAACTCCTAAGGCCATGTCATTTTAGTAGAAAGGCATTGTGATGTGATTTCAAGCTGAAGGAAAAGTCTTTTGCTGTTTTCTATATTTGAGTCAGTTATGTATTTGGTACAATGAGCTTTGTGTGATTTAAATACATTCACTGAATCAGGTCAGAACATGAAGTGGTTTTACATCCATTCCTGTGTGCAGTTTTAGTAAAGGTGTACTCAAAATATTGTATACTCCAGTATCTCTCTTTATAACTGTCCCAGGAGATGTTATTTTTCAGCAAAAATTGTTTTTATTTCTTTTCTGGCATTTTTAAGTTGAAAAACAATTGCAAACGATACCATTAGTCAGACATGCAGAGTAGCTGAAATTCCTAATTTCTATACTCTTCTGCTGCTAGTAACAATTTCCCACATTTTCTACATTGGAAATGTACCGCCAAATTTGTCAAGCTATGCTAAAATCATTAGCTTTTAACTCTGTTTTCATAACATCAAAGCTTAAGAGCTTAAAATCTTAGTTACCCCAATATCAGCTTCTTCCAGCATTTTTAACATTTTGTCTGATTTATTGTGGGTATACAAAGTCGATCCATTTTCATACATTCTCTTGTAAAATGACTTTATAAGGCACATCAAGCTTTGAGATTTCAGCATTGATGATGTACTTCTTTTAACTGTCAGCAGTACAATATTTGACTGATCAATCATCACAGAATTAGTTAAGTTGAGAAATTTGTTTCATTCTATGTAGCTGTCAAACACTGAATCATTTGGGGACTTTGTAGTATCTAAAAATACCTTGAAGAAGGAAAAAATTCTATGCTGCTTAAATATTTGTTATGAAATTTTGAATGCTTTATGTTCAATATAAACCATTCTATTGTCTGTCAAGGCATCAATACACTTGTCTCCCTTACAGTTTTTAGAGGGTTTTTTAGCAAAGGGTTTCCTTAAATAAGAAATATTTGAGAAAAAAATAGTATACAGCTGTCAAATTAATGTGCTGTACAAGTAACACTTCGTAAAATAGCTTGGGATAACCTGCTGCACATAAGATACAAGTATTACTTTTAAGCCACAGTTTCCTGTTCAGGTGTTTTTCAGGTAGTCAGCAGGTTTTTTTCATTGAATTGATTGAGCCTACTTACGCCAATGTAACCTTCTGCATCTTCTCCCCTCAAGACAAACATGAGAAATCTCTAAGAATCCTGTATGTTGTTTTTGGACAGTTGTCTAATCTCCTTTTCATGTGATACATATTTGCTTATATATATCAGCAAAAGAAAGTGTAGGTATGTGCCTACGTATGGCCTTAGGTTTTCTATGTTAGAAGATTATAAAATGTACATCTAAGCACAAGGCAAAATGGTTGTTGCCTGGAGCAGAAATCTGTCAAGAGCAGCAAAATGATTCCTTAGTCCATCTCCTTGTCTTGCACTGGTTACAGAAAGGCAAACTTGGCTGTAAATGGGGCAGCAATCACTATCACTGCCAAGGTATTTAACTGTGGCATCACATAGAATCATAGAATCACCAAGGTTGGAAAAGACCTAAAATATCATCCAGTCCAACCATTCACCTATTATCAATAGCTCCCACTAAACCATGTCCCCCAACACAACATCCAGTCTTTCCTTGAACACCCCCAGGGTCAGTGACTCCACCACCTCCCTGGGCTGTTCATTCCAGTGCCTGACCACCCTTTCTGAGAAGTAATAATTCCTAATGTCCAGTTTGAATCTCCCCTGCCGTAGCTTGAAACCATTCCCTCTGGTCCTAAACATCTACTGCTTGAAGTCAGCTGCACCCAGCAAGAGCAATCACCATCACCATTGCCCTGTTGTACAACTGGAATGAAACAACCAGTGTTAAGAATGTTCTCTGTAGATCTCAGTCCTGTTGTATCTTTCATGTAGATGATGACTGTGATGTCTGGCAATATTGTTTTTCCATCTGTGGAATGGCAAAACTGAATTTTCTGAAACTTGTGAACTGTAAGACTTATATGCATGCAAGTTACTTGTTACAACAAGTAATGCTAGCTAGAAAATGATTTAGCTGATGAAATACTTGTATTTTCTTATTGCGTTTTGAGGCACTTTTCTGTCTAAACACTAGATGGCAGTACTGCTATTTAAATAGGATCTGGTTTACTATTTCCATTAGAATTATTGAGGTTTTTAACGAGTTTTTAAATGTAACTTCTCTGCATAACGTATTCACAATTTCTAGCAGTGATGTTCTTTTAAAAACTCATTTATTTTCTTGTTCTATTAGCATGAATATAAGAAATGCAAAAAAAAAAAAAAAAAGCATTTTTTAGTGTTTGCTAAAAAAAAATTTGAAGGGCAGATTTGTTTTACCTCCTCAACCTAGTTCATGTAGCTGGCTTTTCACTAATGAGTAGAATGCTAAAAGTGAGGACTGAATCTTAGAATGCAATGCTACCAGCCTATATTCCATGTTTCCTTTTGCAAAAGTAGCTTATTTTTTGCCATTCCCCCTCCCGCCTTCCCAAAGTTGTTAAAATCATTGAACACTTCCATTTGAGAAGCCAGAAGCAACCGCTGTTGCTTCTGATTAAATGATTGCTGATATTCACACATGGGGAAAAAAACAAAACAAAACAAAGAACACAAAAGTAGCTCAATTTGTGCGCGTGCTTAAGCTTTTGTTAAGTATCTCAGCCTTTTAAATTTACTTGTCCAAAACAAAACATAAGATGAGGAACACTCATCTTGTAATTCACGATTCCAGATGAGGTTTCTTGATCTTTCTTCAAGCTGATGCAAGTTAAAGCTGACAGCAGGAAGAAAGATTCCTTGTCGTTATTGCTGCATTGTACCACAGTTTTCTGTACGCACAGATGAGCACTGATCTGAAGCAGAACTTAATCTTGTTGTGAACAATCCTTGTCAGAAACTTAATTAAGATAAGTTTTGGCCTCATCATTAAACCAGGCAGCAGCCAATGCAAGGATGAGGGTAGGAAGTATGTATGTAGCTGCAGTGCTCTTTTCAGTTTCTGACTGCATTAGATAGAATATGTTGATGTGCCTAGTGCTGTGGTCTGAGTTCAATTTAATTTGACCAGGACATGCTTTGTAACAGTGACACATGAAGGAAATGAGAAGGTTATTTCTGGAGACTTACTCTCAATTTTTTATTACATATGACAGGAATAAAACTGTTCAACCATTCAGTTAACTAGACTTTGCAGTATTGATGAGCACAGTTGATCATACAGTGAAATGCCTTCATTATTGAAGGAGAGGAATCATACACTCCTTTTTCGAATCATACACTCCTTTTTAGGATTTGTGGAAAACAATGATTTTTGTTGAAACGGGTAGCTAGAATGAGTGAATTCCACTTTTAAATGAGAGAAGCAAAAAGATTCAATCTTGCCTTATGACTGATATACATTACAAGGTACTCTTTAAACTGAGACTATTCTCAACATCTGTTTTAGGTAGAGAAGTGTTTCCCTTATAAGATAGTGAAGAACAAAACAATGAATCAAAATTCAGGCATGTGGCTAAGAAATAAATTCAGATTCTATTGCTGGTCTGCATCATTTTTTTCCATTCTCCGGTAGTTATTGGAGTAAAGATGAAAGGGGGTTGTATGGCATTAAGACTGCTAGTGACTCTATTTTAGCAGCATGTTGGATACATGCTTTATCTCCACGCAGTATTGTCAGAACGTGGCTCTTTTTGAGTGTGACAGGAGTTTGCATGCTACTCATTTTAAAGTTCTTCATAACTTCTTCGTTCTTCTAAGATTGCAGATTTCATCTCAGATTACTGGCTTATTTTACACACGTACATGTTAGAGTAATTAAAATTTATTATTTTCTCCATTTTAAGTATCTCAGGTTTGATCAAGAAGTAGGGCAGAAGTGTGGATGGGATGTGAACTTGATGAAAGTTTCGGTGCACGTTCTTGTAGGAGCTGAGAAGTTTGCATTATCTCCTTTTACCTGAAGAGATAAATCTTGAGATTGAGCCAAAGCAAAATTCATCCAATATATCAAGTTATTTCAGATGTCAAAGGGGAAATGAAGTTTGGCAAAAGTAATAAAATGCTATATTTGGGGATTACAGTAGCTTCCATGTTCTACTTTGCATGCCTCACTGGTGAGAGTGAGGTTCTGCTTTAGCCGAAATCCTGTTAAGTGCTGCAGTTAATGTTATAAACAATGATACATTAAGTAATCGGGAAGAGGCAAATGAAGGCCAGAAGAACTGTGTTTATTCTTTTTAAAAAAAGGCTATACTTCACTTTTCAGCAAAGATGTCCAGGAAGCTAAGTTTGCCAACTGAGTTAAAGCCTGATTTAGGTAAGTTTACAGAGTTGTATTTTATATTTACTGAAATTGTTTTACAGAATGTGAATACGTTTAAGTAAGAATCCTTGAGCATGTAAACTGTCATGACTGAGTTGTTTTATTTGAACTGTAGAACTTAAAATTTAATTCCGCTCTTTTGGGGGTTTCCCTGGCACAAAACATCATTGCTGTCATTGTAAGGTAAGCCTGCAAATCTTGTATGTGGCTTAGCACATTTTGGTGATTTTTTTATTAGGCATCTGTCACTCTTACGGTAGTGCTGTGATAGAAAAAGTGTGAATAAGCAGGTAATTTATTGTAAGGAAAATTGCTTGCCAATTTAAGCCGTCCAATACTTTTCAAATTGGAACTATACAGTGTTTAGGAATGAGGATATGCTGAGGTCCATTAAAGTTTGGACATGTTTATACAAGTGTTAATGGTATTAATGGGATTAATTAATCAATGAAAATGATATGCAACTGTTTGCTGGATGGATGGCCAGTCTGAGAATTTCTTTTTTTTTTTTTTTTTTTAAAATTACTCTTTTAACATAGGAAGCATTTCAGTTATGAAGCTTGTATTGCTAAAGGTCGTGATATTGCATAACTAAAACATACAAACAAATAGACATTTTTATTACTTTGTCATCAAAAGTTGACTGCCAGCTTGTGGATCAGATCCAGCTCCTCAGCTTTTTTCTCTGAAGATGATCAGGGACAGCTGTAGACCTGCAGCAGTAGATGCAGCCTGAGTAGGAAAGCTTCATTCTGCCTCTCACAGCTCCCTCCTGCTTCTGCAGCAGAATCCTTTCCACAGCCCCTGTAGAACACAGATCAGGTTCAAACTGGTAGGTGCAGAAACATGCATTTGAAAATTACCACTATCAGCAAGAGAAGAGTTGATGATATTGGAATATCCTGAAACTTCAGATTTGGACCACCCTGATTTATGTTACAGCTTGCTCCACTCATAGAAATGTGAAGCTGTAAGGAACCCCCAGAGATCATTTAATCCACTGCTGTGGCAAAGATCCAAGTGTCTGACAGTTTAACCTCTCATTGATTCATGGGTCTCCAATAAATAAGTTCCTAGAAAAATACCAGATGAAGTTTATGGTTTATATCCAGTTAAATAAATTTTGTTAGTCAGACCATCTTCCTTATTTCCACACTAATTCAGATTTTTTTTCTTGTCCTTTCCACGAGGAACACAGATAACTGTTACTCCATTTCTTTGGTAGGCATCTTTGTAGGTGTTGAAAGCTATCATATCACTAGTCTTCATTTTTGCAGATAGGTAGGATTGAAGTGCTTGCTTTTGTTGGTGTTTGCTTTGTTTTTTTTTGTTTGTTTGTTTGTTTTTATGAAAGTAAGCTCCCTCTCCTTTGCCAATTTACCTTGACTAAATCTAGAATGCCTTCTGATAATTCTTCTGGACACTGAAATTTTCTTCATCTTTTTGAAACTCTTGTGCCTAGAGCTGGAAAGATTTAACCATGGCCTTGTTGACACCAATGATCACAGAAATTCTATTTGTCTTTTCAATGTCTGTTCTTCCTCACTCCCGTCACTGACAGGTTAGGGATGATTTCAGTTTAGAGTTAATTTTATCAGACTTTGCAAACTGGGATATGTTTGCACTTAAATATTATTGAATGCTATTTTTTTTGTTTGTTTTTATTTGAAATTCTTCAGTAACTATAAGTAACTAGAGATAGATTTTTAAAGAAAGAATTCAGTGTTTTCTGTGTGATTGTTGCTGTTTTTTTCTAATAATATAATGGAACTGTTATTTGATCAACTCACTTATTGAGTATTTATAAAGTAACTTTTAACATCTAGCTGTAACGACATTTGACTGGTTTTGCTTGACTATACCCACATGTGGCTATATACACTTAAATAATTCTTTTTGTTCTAGTAAAAGTTCTATTTTCTTTAAGTCTGTAAATAACTTCCTGAGATGATGATAGTCTGATTTTTTTCAGTATTTTTTCTCCTAGTGGAATAACTTTTCAATAGTGTTCTTCAGTAACTCTCAACTTGATTATATCTTTTGCTTTTTGGTTAATTATGTGACCGTATCTACTGACTCAGGGAAACAGCTGAGATGCCTTTATCCCAAGTCCAATATCTTCATCATTTTCTCTCATTTCTTTCCATGACTTCTGGAACCTTGACCACTTTCACTCCATCGTGAGCGCTTTCTTTCAAATCACTTTTCTGTCTAGATCTTTAACCTACTCCTTACCTCCCTAGGTGGCTAAAACAAAATGTGCTTCTGCATTTATGCTCCAGTTCCTAAAATAGAAGTTGTCTTCATCATATTCCAGTCTGCATTATACCACTCCTTTTCACTTGTAACCCATCTGGTTACTACCATTACCACTAAATCCTATCCTTTGGTTTATTTGCTCAGAAGATCCTCATCTTTCCTTCCTTTTGATGAAGTGGTGTGTAGTGAACCATTGCACCGCTGTTCCTTCCTCTTCATTTGAAAATATTCCATTAACAAACCATAGATCCTTCTGTGACCTCAGGGTAAATAAATACACATTAACACAGTCAAACCTTTTACTCCATTATCTCCTGTGAATCGGTTGTTCACTCTCCCCAATGCCTGTATCGTCTGGCCAGTTAGTTTTTGTTGTTGTTTTTTTCAATACACCTGTAATTTGTATGCATACTTTTCAGATGTTAAAGCGGCTGCAACTGAAGAAATGTGCACGTTATGCCTGTTGCATTAATTGTATTTTTCTTGGGATAGGGGGAAGGATCTTACCTGAAATAAGGCATACAGAAAGTATGTTCACAAATCTTAAGTCAAAGGAGTAGAATTAAAGAAACCACAGGTATCCTGAAGTTCTAGTAAGCTGCTAGGATTTGGGTTAGCTTTTATTCACACAGAAAGTTTACAATTGAGTTGCATTTCTGATTCTGAATGTTTCAATATGTTCCAGCCTTTGTTTTTTACTTTAATTTGATTTAGAGACTACCTAAGCTTTTTTATTCTTTTCAAAATGTGGATTTTAATGTCAGCAAAATTCTGATGTTTGGTATATTCAGAGTGATTAATCTGTTAAAGTTTAAAAAATAAAAATAAAAAATCCCACCTTAAAGAAGCATCTTAAAAGGTTGTGGTCATCAGAAAAATTATAAAACACAAATGATCTTTTTCACCATTTTTAACTTATTTGACTTCTTTTTCTAGACATTGGTTTTAAATATGTAAACTTTGCATCAGTATCTGAGTGTTGACCTTTTTAATGCTTGGTATTTTATATTTGAACTGTATAAAAGTAAGCAGGACAAGAATTTTTCTATCATTGTTGGAGTGAGATGGGTCTCTCCTGAGATATTCACTGTTTATATTTTTAGATGTCTGTATTCAGTCAGTTGAACTTTAGTTTGTATGCTTTTTCAAATGTAAGTTAGATGTTTCTTGTGGAAATTTCTGCAATCATTCAATGAAATTAATATTTTGGTACTTTAGGTGTGTAGTTTAGTGTTGTTTTTTATTAGTCCTGCTTATGAAATGTTGTTTGCCTACATTCTCCAACCAAAGATCCAAAACAGTAACTTAGTTTTAGGAAGTCATTATGTGATGTGCATCAGCCTTGTGCTGATGATTGCCTTGTGGTAAAACTTTGGAATTATGCATTGAGAAAGTAAAGCTTTAATTGGAGAGTGCACAGATAGTTTCAGACATGCTGATATATTAAGAATTGCCACGTGTGCACACAGCACATGGCTAGAATAGAGCAGCATGATTTCTAATTTGATGACTTTTGTTAGTATATGAATTCACTCTGTTAAGAGAAACTTATTTACTAAGCAAAGAATAAGACATCCTGAAAAGTTTTGGTGCTACCTTGTACCACATTCAAAACAGAAATCTTCAGCTTTGCATAGCAGTTCCAATTATTTGGTGTCCTTGAGTGTTTCTCTGATTAAAAATTCAGGTGTATGTTAATAGCCCAAGACCTCCTCTGGACAGTTTCCTGAAGTGGGACAATACTGAATCATTGCAGTTTGTCAGGCTGCCTGGATGTCTTGTAGGTCTTAATGTAGTTATTTCTTCGTAAAATCATTAAACCATGCTTTGTGGAAGCCAATGTTTTTTAATTTGGTCAATTAGGAAATTAGCAGACAGGTATGTAATTCAGTTGCTTGTTTGTTTTTTAAGAACTCTTAATGATTGTCAACTGCTACTTCTACCTTGAGATAAGAAATGCCATATACTTTTCTAGGGAACGCAGTGACAGGACAAAGAGTGAGAGTTTTAAATATATTTAAATAAATAAATAAATAAAGGGAAGATTTAGATTAGATATTAGCAACTTCACCATGAGGGTGGTGAGGCACTGAAACAGATTGCCCACATTGTGGATGCCCCATCCCTGGAGGCATTCAAGGCCAAGTTGGATGGGGCCCTGGGCAGCCTGATCTAGTTGGTGGCAGCCCTGTCCACATCAGAGGAACTAGGTGATCTTTAAGGTCTCTTCTGACATAGTCCATTCTATGATAAGTCATTCATGAAATAACCTGATTGCTATCTCTGCAGAGCTGGGATGCCTTGTTCAGTATAAAATACTGGAAACTGAATCAGAAGGAGCTATGATTAAGGGAAAATAAAATAGCTATAAAAATAACAGACTGATACATAATATATGTATTTTATGCTAAACAACAAAACCAAAATAAAATCTTAATTTTCTTAATTCCTATATTTAGTTCTTCTAATTAATACTGATTTATTTTCAGATGTTAAAGACAACTCTTTCAGTCGATCCAGGAGTTCTAGTGTAACTAGCATTGACAAAGAGTCACGTGAGGCAATTTCAGCTCTTCATTTCTGTGAGACTTTCACAAGAAAGGCTGATACATCACCTTCTCCATGCCTGTGGGTCGGTACCACCCTGGGTACAGTGCTTGTCATTGTACTGAACCTACCCCCAGGAGGAGAGCAAAGACTTCTTCAGCCAGTAATTGTTTCTCCTAGTGGTGAGTACAAAGCAGATGGGCATTCAAGCATGCCAAGTATTGTTGTTCTTCATGCTTTTTTTAATAAACTTGTTCTCAATTATGGATTAATTGGAAATGAATATGTACTAGCTAATCTAGGTTTAACAATCTAGGTTGCTTGCTTTATTACCAGAATTTTAAAGTTGCCAAGTTGATAATATAATCTCATAAAGTATAAAAATATATAACTATACATGCTGAGAAAAGCAGACTTTCTAGCCTTTGTGTAGCCGATGACTATTATTAAACAGTGGAGATGTGCATTTTAAGTATTTTCTAATTGCAACATAAGAAGATTTTAGTGAATAATGGAAAAAATAAAAATTAAGGGCTATATATTTTAATACTTCAAATATTAGTGATGAAATATTCCTTTGAATTACTGAAATACCTTGTTTCGTTTTGCTGGTACACAGCAACTGATTTTGTTGTAATGATATATTAACTTTTTTTTTCCAGTGATACCTTAACAAAGATAAAAACTGAATAATACACTGTTAGGAATAGTTTTGGCTTTCTTACTACCACAGTTTCATTACAGAGCATGATGCTCTGCTCTACAAAAAATTGCACCCCTATTTGAAGTAATGGTGTGAACAATATGACCACTAGACCATGTTTGCGTTAACAGTATTCAGATTTGGTAATGTTTTAAGTTGAAGGCAAGGCAACAGACTGGACAGTGTGTTGAATCATCAGATCTGCTGCAACACATATTATTTATTATGTATTTAATAAATTTTTCTGTTTCTTGTGTGTGACTAAATGAGTGAAAGAAGAAATGTATCAGCCTACAATAATCACACAAGCAGTTGAGAAGGAAAACATTTTTGTTTTATGCTAGAGAGAAGTGGATTCAAATGTTAACTACAGAAAAAAGAAAAAGAAAGCAAGTTGCCAGTTTCTGAACCCATTTTGAAGGAAAAATTCTTTTTAATTGCATTTATGGTAGATACTGAGTGCACAGTGCACTCCTCAAGAGAGAATAAAATGAATTGTGCTTGACACTGAAATTCAATATAAATATGCCTTCTGGCTTGGTTCTCCTAATAAATGTATACATTTATGTTGGTGTTAATGGAGTGTATGCATGTATGTATTTAAACTTTGAAAACTGTTTTAATAATTTATTGAATGTATTTACACTTGTACATGCTTCAAGTCCAGAGATTTTAAGTCTATTTTGGTAGAGGCAAGCCTAAGCTATAGTTTAGTTTTCATTCTTCTAGCTTCTTAAGGGAGTATTTTTTTTGGTCTGAATGACTAGGACTGTTTTAGAAATGTGCTCAATTTATATTTCCTAGGAACCATCCTGAGGCTAAAAGGGGCAATCTTGAGAATGGCTTTTCTGGATACCACTGGATCTTTAGTCCCACCTGCTCATGAACCCTGGAGAGAACATAACGTTCCTGAAGATAAAGATGAAAAAGATAAATCGAAAAAGAGACGACCAGTCTCAGTGTCCCCCTCATCCTCTCAGGAAATCAGTGAAAACCAATATGCAGTGATATGTTCTGAAAAGCAAGCAAAAGTTATCTCACTGCCATCCCAAAACTGTATTTATAAGCATAACATAACAGAGACTTCTTTTGTTCTTCGTGGAGATATAGTATCATTGAGTAACAGTATTTGCCTTGCATGTTTCTGTGCCAATGGACATATTATGGCTTTTAGGTAAGACCTAACAGATAGTAGTGTATATGAATATATATACAATATGAGTCTCCTGCTAGATTAATTTTTTTCCAGAGGAATATGAATAAAATGGGCATTCAGTTCAGTATTGATAAGCAGCTGAATATTTTGATTACATATTCCTATTAATTTTGCCCTTAACTCATGAACAAGTTTATCATTTTAAGTCATTACTATCATTCAACAAATAATTCCAAGCATGATATAACTGTTGAAAATTGTCTCAACAAGGAATTTACTCCTTGTTGGAAAAACCTGTCCTAATCAGACCTTTAGCTGACCACAGCTCTGCATATTTTCGTGCAGCTGCTACAGTCCTGTCTACTTCTCAGTCATGTCTGAGCTTTATGTTTTGTTCTGTAGCTTGCTCATGTCTCGAAAGTGAGATTAATTGATAGCAATTCTAGTATAAAAAAAAAAAACATAAATGTTTAAATGTGTGAAGAAGTAATTTTGAGGGTACTGGTGTCATTTATTTAATTTTTACCTGTCCTTCTTCTTAAGTGTTTAACAAATGCTCTTTTCATTCTGAGTAGTAATGTAGGGGGGGGAAAAACAAAAAAAGCAAAAAACAAAACCTATGGCCAAGCAGTTCCCTCTTCATAGTTTAATCCTAGGAATATTCCTATTTTAGATTCATGCTGGGCAAATGGGTCATCACTGGTAGCCTGCTTACAGAAGAATGTTACTTTTTGTGCTTTTTATTTCTTACCTGTTGAGCTTGCCACTAAAGTCATGTTATCTATTCTTCCTTTTCTTTGTGAGTCTCCTGCTACTGGACAACACCCAGTCTGTAAAATGCCAGCCTAACATTTAGAAGTTTCGATATCACTATGAAGTAGAGCAGAAGACAAAAAACTTATTTTAGCTTGTATGGTACTATTTTTGTATCATTAGTTTCAGCTTCAATATTGCTTTTTTAGTCTTTAGAAATAAGATTCTTAGGCAGATTTTATCAGCAGCAGAAGCTGCTTAATATATTGATGATAAATTTGCAGCTAGTGTGTGAATTCTGTTTTTACAAAAACTTCCTAGGGAGTATTTTTTAAACTAGGTGTTTAAACTAGGTACGAAGGGGGAAGGGGACAAAATGAGGGCCGCTGGGTCTGAGGTGGCAGTTCAAGGCTTAAAGCAGAGCGTGTTGGGTGCTGACAAAAGGGTTCAAAGGCATGGAGAGAGGTGGGGAGATGCTCCTTCTCTCAAGTGCCTGTATACTAATGCGCGAAGCATGGGGAATAAACAGGAAGAATTGGAGTTTTGTGTGCAATCGCATGGCTATGATCTCATTGCGATCACAGAGACGTGGTGGGACAGCTCGCATGACTGGAATGTTGTCATGGAGGGCTATGTCCTTTTTAGGAAAGATCGGCTAGCAAGGCGGGGTGGTGGAGTTGCTCTTTATGTGAGAGAGCAGCTAGAATGTATTGAACTCCACCTGGGGGAGAGTGATGTAGCAGTGGAGAGCTTGTGGGTGAGAATCAAGGGCCAGGCTGGTAAGGGGGACACTGTAGTGGGTGTGTACTACAGGCCTCCTGATCAGGAAGAGGAGGTTGATGAGGCCTTCCGTAGCCAACTGGAAGTAGCATCACGCTCCCGGGCGTTGGTACTTTTGGGGGATTTCAATTATCCAGATATTTGCTGGACGACCAATATGGCCAAGCATGCGCGGTCCAGACAATTCTTGCAGTGTATTGAAGATAACTTTCTAATGCAGATGGTCGAGGTACCGACGCGGGGCGGGGTGCTGCTGGACCTTATTCTCACCAACAAGGAAGGACTCGTTAAGGAAGTAAAAGTCGGGGGTAACTTGGGTTGTAGCGACCATGAGATGGTGGAGCTCGAGATCCTGAGCGGAGGAAGCAAAACAAAAAGTAGGATTGCTACCCTGGACTTCAAGAGAGCCAACTTTGATCTCCTCCGGGACTTACTTGGGGCCATCCCATGGGCCAGGGTGCTAGAAGGCAAGGGGGCCTGTGAGAGCTGGTTAGCATTCAAACGGCTCCTCTTCCAGGCTCAGGATCGGTGCGTCCCTGTAACTAAGAAGTCAGGAAAAGGTGCCAGGAGACCTGCGTGGATGAGTAAGGAACTCATGTGCAAGCTCCGCAGAAAGAAGAAAGTACACGATATGTGGAAAAAGGGTCTGGCCACTTGGGAACAATATAAGAATGTAGTCAGGGACTGCCGAGATGCGACCAGGAAGGCTAAAGCCCACCTGGAGCTGAATCTAGCTAAGGAGATAAAGGATAATAAAAAAGGGTTTTTTAAGTACGTTAACAGCAAAAGGAAGGCTAGGGAGAATGTGGGCCCCATACTAAGTGAGGGGGGTGTTCTGGTAACGGGGGATGCTGAGAAGGCGGAAATACTGAACGCCTTCTTTGCCTCTGTCTTTAGTGAAAGGGCTCTCCCCCAGGAATCCCAGTCCCCGGTGGTTGATGAGAGAATCTGGGGAATGGGAGATTTCCCTTTAGTCAGGGAAGAGGTGGTCCGTGAGTGCTTAGGAAACATTAATGTCCATAAATCCATGGGACCTGATGGGGTGCACCCGCGGGTGCTGAGAGAGCTGGCGGAGGTTATTGCTAAGCCGCTCTCTGTAATTTTTCAAAGGTCTTGGAGAACTGGGGAGGTGCCTGAAGACTGGAGGATGGCCAATGTCACCCCAGTCTTCAAAAAGGGCAAGAAGGATGACCCGGGTAATTATAGGCCAGTCAGCCTCACCTCTGTCCCAGGGAAGGTGATGGAACAGCTTGTGCTGGATGCCATCTCCAGACAACTGGGAGAAAAGGAGGTTATCAGGAGTACTCAGCATGGGTTCACCAAGGGGAGGTCGTGCTCGACCAACCTGGTGGCCTTTTATGAAGATGTCACTAGCTGGGTGGACGGGGGGAGAGCGGTAGATGTAGTCTACCTTGATTTCAGTAAGGCTTTTGATACGGTCCCCCATGACATCCTTATAACAAAGCTGAGGAAGTATGGGATAGATGAGTGGACGGTGAAGTGGATCGAGAATTGGCTGACTGGCAGAGTGCAGAGGGTTGTCGTTGGCGGTGAGGTGTCTGGCTGGAGGCCTGTGACTAGTGGTGTCCCCCAGGGGTCTGTGCTGGGTCCAGTCTTGTTCAACATCTTCATCAACGACCTTGATGAGGGGATAGTGGCCACCCTCAGCAAGTTTGCTGATGACACGAAGCTGGGAGGATTGGCTGACACGCCTGAAGGCTGTGCGGCCATTCAGAGAGACCTGGACAGGCTGGAGAGCTGGGCAGTAAGAAACCGGATGAGGTTTAACATAAGCAAGTGTAGAGTCTTGCATCTCGGTAGAAATAATTGCATACACCAGTACAGGTTGGGGGAAGACCTGCTGGAAAGGAGCTCTGCTGAGAGGGACCTGGGCGTCCTGGTGGACGACAGGTTGGCCATGAGCCAGCAGTGTGCCCTTGTAGCCAAAAAGGCCAATGGCATTCTGGGGTGCATTAAAAAGAGCGTAGCCAGCAGGTCAAGGGAGGTGATCCTCCCCCTCTTCTCTGCCCTGGTGAGGCCTCATCTGGAATACTGTGTCCAGTTCTGGGCTCCCCAGTACAAAAAAGACAGGGATCTCTTGGAAAGAGTCCAGCGGAGGGCCACAAAGATGGTGAAGGGCCTGGACCATCTCCCCTACGAGGAGAGACTTAGGGAACTGGGTCTGTTTAGCCTTGAGAAAAGAAGGCTGAGAGGGGACTTGATCCAGGTTTATAAATACCTGGGGTGTGGGAGCTATAGTGGCGAGGCTGGTCTCTTTTCAGTAGTGCGTGGGGACAGGACTAGGGGCAACGGGCTGAAACTCCAGCATAGGAAGTTCCGCACGAATGTGCGCAAGAACTTCTTTACGGTGAGGGTGACGGAGCACTGGAACAGGCTGCCCAGGGAGGTGGTGGAGTCTCCTTCTCTGGAGATATTCAAGACACGCCTGGACGCCTACCTGTGCGACGTGGTGTAGGGAGCCTGCTTTGGCAGGGGGGTTGGACTCGATGATCTCTAGAGGTCCCTTCCAACCCCTATAATTCTGTGATTCTGTGATTCTGTGATTTTTGAGGTATGGGTTCATTTAAGGTTCTGTTTATCAAGACATAAGGCATTCAGTCACTTCTTAGTTGCATTTAGTATTTCTTTGAGGGAGAGGAATGTTTGGCAGCTTGAGCGTTATTACAGCATGAATGTGTAGCATCTGTTCTTAAGTAGCTTAATGCAGTTAGTACTTCAGTAATGTATGCAGAAAACAGAACAAACAAGGTAAGCAAAACAATGCTTTAAGCTGATTCCACTTTATTTAAAGAAACTGTATATTTATACATTTTATGTTTATGCAGTCAGATGAAAAAGGGCAGGCATAACTTCACAAGAATGCTGTTTGAGTTTACTGAATTTTCTTTTCCTTTGGAAGCAATGTCTTTGCATATTTCCCTGGGTTCTTGAGGACAACTCTTGGGTTTCAGTTTTAGTCAAGAAGAAACTTGTCACCTGAGAGAAGAGGCAACTGTAGAAGGGGAAAAAAGTAGATATTTATTAAAATATTTCGTTAGTAATTACTGAGTAATGCTTTAAGTGTACCTGATATTTATGTACTTGGAGTATCGTTTAAATGGTGCTTTCAAATGCATTTGTGATGCAGATGTCTTAATTTCTCTTTTGAAGTTCTTCCTTGTAGTACTGCATATTTATGTTTGCAGATTTCCTAGTTGTATTAAATGATACCCTCTTTATACAGTACTTGTATGACCATGAGGAGAAAAATAATGCAACATCATGTTACATTTCTTTTTTTTTTTTTTTTAATTCTTAAGTTTGCCAAGCTTAAGGCCATTGTTGGATGTGTATTACCTGCCACTCACTAATATGCGAATAGCCAGAACGTTCTGCTTCACCAATAATGGACAAGCACTCTATCTTGTCTCACCAACTGAAATACAGAGGCTCACCTACAGTCAAGAAACGTGTGAAAATCTTCAGGTAATGAATAAAATCAAATTTGCTGTCTTCAAACGTAGCTGTTGTCCAAGTAGTTCAGTTTTAAGTTTACAGTGTGTATAATTATATTTGTCATAAACTAAGTGCTTCAACTTCTATGGTTTGATTTTGTTCACTGCCAAGTCTTACTCAGAGTGAATCACTTCCCCCACTCTTACGTTGTACTGTTATCCATCCTCTTGTATTTGAAATGTGTCTTACTTAGTTTCCTTTTTAGTCTGTATCTTTGTTTAATATGCAAAGTTAATAGAAGTCCTGTTCAAATAATTCTGGTGGAGATGTATACAGACATAATTTGGGATTACTAAGATACAAGAAAGCTATTAAGTTGCCAGGATGCTAACAATTTGAACAGATTCTCAACACTGCTTCAGCCTGCAAGTTGTATAGAAGCTGGATGTAACAGAATTAGTCTGCAAGCTCTGCTTTGATGCTACCTGTGTGAATTACTATTTGTAGATACAGTTTCAACTGAACAAGATCAAAAGTGCTGCCCAATTTGAGGTGAAAATACAGCTTTGCTCAATCACATTTCTTTGCAAATATTCCTGGGCTATAAGCTTGCAACTGTCAGGACAGATGGTTTGGACAGATTTCCTAACAGTTTTTTATTTTTACTTCCTAAATAGTGTTAGCTATCTACTGCAAAGGCAGATGCACATTAAAGCATATTTGTTTTGAAATTCAGATCCACAAAATAAATGTCCAAAGTGACAGAGTATTCCATTAATTTGTATGTGAAATGATGTATGCCTTCTTGTATCTCTTCGTTGCTAAGGAAATGTTAGGTGAGCTCTTCACTCCTGTTGAAACACCAGAAGCACCAAACAGGGGGTTCTTCAAAGGCCTCTTTGGAGGTGGGGCGCAGTCACTTGATAGAGAAGAACTCTGTAAGTCTTTTGAATTATTTATTAATCTTTTATTTCCATCCAGATGTTGCCTGTGTTTATAGGACATTCAGTTTTCAAAGAGAAAACTGAAAAACGGAATGAGGAGAAATACTTTAATACTAATACTAAAGCTTTAGATATTCTTCAACTTACCAACAATAGTAGAAAATTTGTTACTGTTTTCTCACAAGACTGCCTTACCTCATTTACTCAGGATTGGATGATAAGGCAATAAATGGGACAACCAGTCTTATTTATCTTAAGTATATAGCACTGTCTGTAATTCTTTTAATGCTGCTAAACTGAAATAAACTGTTTATAGAGAGAACTGTTTTGGATAGTAAAAAAATTAACTCTATTATATACTTCAGTTAATTTCCTAGATTCTTTTTCATTGTTTGACTTGTGTCAGGATTGAAAGAGATGATTTTTCATTGTATGTTATTTCATTTAGTTCTCCATTCGTAGGATGATGCATTTCACACATGCCCAAAATTCTATTGCTTTGTCATTTTCTCATTGCTTTTTGAATACAGATTTAATATATCTTTTGTTGTGGTTGTATGCAGTATCTGCTTACATTCAAGGAGAAGTAAATGAACTTTTACTAAATCATATATTTGTCAGATTAGACATTATATAATGTAATTTCTGTTGGTTTACAGAACTGTCCCCTTTTCAGCATGAAATATTGTTATTAATAAAACAAGATTCCTGGCAATTTCTCCTCTTCCTCACCTCTTCCTCTCCTCTTCCTCTTCTCTTCTTTTTTAGATCAAAATAACCAATACAAATTAATCTTTATTTCTAATGCCTTTATATTTTGAGTATGTCTGTATATATCAAATATTTAGAGACATTTTCCAATTTAAATATAACATTTATAATTGTATATGTGTAATACTTTGAAAGGTTGATCAAGTTATTCGATTAGAGAAACCCACATATAGAAGTTACACATCTAATTAGTATAACTGGGACAGGAAAAAACTGCCCATTCATGGACAAAGAAAACCACACTTGAAGAGTTACCTTTTTGTATCACTATGAGTTTTCACCATATTTTGTTGACTCTTCTGATCTATTTTTAAGGAAATCTCAAATGGGTTTCATAACCATTTTAGGCTTAGTGGTTTTCAGTAGCAAAATCTGTTTTGGTTCAAATTGTCAGAAGGAAAATACTGAACAGGGAGAAAAGCTGATGAATTGTGACCTGAAAGTAGTTCAATGACAACTGGTACATCTGAAAATGTCTTTAAAGTATTAGTGCTTAACATGAGGATCACTGCAGAATCTGCCTGTAATAAACGAAAATTCTTTAGATATGTTTCTCAAGAACAGAAATGTTTATAGTGTTAGTTGAAAAGAATTTATTTTCTTTGTAGAAGCATAAAAGCAGAAACCTGAAATTCTGCAATAAGATTTGTTAAAACATGCCTTATTAGATTGGGGAAAAAAAAAAAAAAAAAGAAATTAACTATAATTCCATTGTTTAAGAGACAAAGTTACAAAATAAATCATCTTCTTGTTTTACTTTAGCACCCAAAAAGACGATCTGGGGCCTTTCCTCGGATTTCTGTAGAGTATGCATTTCAGCTTGAGAGAGATTGATACCTCCATTAAGTGTCTAAACTGAGCGAGGTGGCTGATGTTCCAGCAGAGGAGATGTAGTCAGTACAGTCACTAGAGTGATAGCTTACTACTCAGTTTACTGTTTATGTGTTTACTTTTGGATGACCTGATCTTTTCCTTATGTATGTTACTTTCTTTTTAATAACATGGTCTGTTACAGTAATGGGAACCATAATATGTGATTGTTCCATGTATGAATCTAAAACTGAACTTCCACCCAAGGAAACTTATGCTGGTAGAGTCATATTCTCTAACTATACCAGTGAAGCACTTAGAGAATTGACCACAGCTTTTATTAGCAAAGTTCTCCTTTGCTGAATTCACAACAACCTCCCTGTGAAGCACGCTATATTGTTTAAAAACTGTTTTGCAAATACAGTTCTGACAGTGATGCCGCCTCTGTTGTGAGCGCTGTAATTTCACACTTGAGTATTGATGAGGTTAAAAATTTTATAACATGCCTGGAAGGTCTGAAATATGCTTTAAAATCTCAATGTGATTAAATAGTAACGAAGTAGTGAATATTGCTCATATACATGGTTATGATGAAGTACATGCAAAAAAACCAGCTTTTTAATAAATTATTTACATTAATGTTTATGTAATAATGATATGAAACTTTTCTTCTCTCTTTTTGCTGCCTTGAAAATGCCTCCAGTTGGAGAATCAGCATCTGGGAAGGCATCAAGAAGTCTTGCCCAGCATATTCCAGGGCCTGGAGGTATTGAGGGTGTCAAAGGAGCAGCATCTGGTGTAGTCGGAGAATTAGCACGAGCCCGGTTGGCACTGGATGAAAGAGGACAGAAACTAGGAGAACTGGAAGAAAAAACTGCAGCTATGCTTTACAGTGCTGATTCTTTCTCTAAACATGCTCATGAGGTAATTTCACTGCATGTTGAACTGAGAGCATTACACTGATGCTTTACAAGTAACTGACATCTGCTTTAAAGGCATTTTAAAGAACTCTAAAGGGGATACAGTATCATTTTATTTATAGCTGTTTCTCCTAATAAGTATTAAGGTAAGCAACTTTGTCTTTTGGCACAGTGGCCTGGAGTACGTCATCTATCTTGAGTAGTATGTAGACTTCCAAAAGGGCTGCTTGTTTCCCATTACTGAAAGAATTTGCCACTGAAATAGATAAGTAATGCTCCGTGTGGGATTCCTGTGGTTCCTAAGAAAGATCCAGTTGTATGTAGATTCTATGAATCCAAGTTTGGTTTTCCCTCAGTTAGTAAAAAGAGCACCTATTCTATTGAGTGTTTATGCAGATCTCTTTCCATGCCCCAAACTCCTGTGCAACCTTCCTATTTTCCCCAAATTGTTTTTCTCTCAGGGGCCAGAAGATCAGCAGTGATGTTAGCATTAGAAAATTGGTCATGCCAAACGCTCACTGTTCAGTAATGCTGCTTTGTAAGTGTCTAATTTCTTTGTATCACTGCACATTTTGGTGCATAATAGAAACATTAATTAGAAATTGTTGTGTTTTTTTGTGTTTTTTTTTAGATGATGTTGAAGTACAAAGACAAGAAGTGGTACCAATTCTGATGATGCTCACTGATTACGTTGTTTGATTTTGTCCTGATGAAGAAATATTGGTTTTCATTAATTTTGACAGGAACATTGAAATTTAAAGGAGTATTCAACATTGAATAATGTTGTTTCCTAGCACAAATCACACACTGTTTTACCTCAGTCATGGCTTTAACTGAGGAGCTTTATATATGAGAAAGAAAACCTGAGCGTTTCTTCGCTGTTGGATAACTGAGAGTTGGAATACAGAGCAGGTAATTGAAATATGTGGAAAAGAGGTAAAGGAAGAATGTAGTGTGATGGGCAGGGGCAATTCAGGGTCAATCCTGTGTTAATATCTCATGCCAAAAGTTTTTGTGCTGTTGTACTTGCTGCCAGTGTTACACCCTCCCTGTGAGGAGAGGCAATAAATCAGGGGTCCAAGAGCTGGAATAAAGTTGTTTGTCTTGCTGGACAGTAGCTGACTTAGGCTTACCCTCTCTAGGACTCACTATATTTACCGTTATCGTTGAAGAAGAGTGGAAGCTTGCTGTCATTTCTTTCATCAGAAAAGCTGGAAGCTTGGAAGATTTCATGTTGAAAATTGTATACATAGTTGACCTGTGCATAGTCTTTTCTTGGACCCCGATCTAGTATTCTTGTATTCACATCATATTCTGTGAAGTGCAAAACAAGAGAATACACCGTTTTTGCATTAAAAGAAGTCAAGTGAATATGACTGGAATGTGTCATGCTGGGAGTTTTCATTTGTGTTATGGATGTGCATTGTGAAATGTGGTAACATATTCATTGTGGTAAGAATACTTTAGTTTAGTTACATATTACTTTTTGCCAAAAATAGTTATTGGTTCAGTTCGTGTAACGTTTAGAATTGGCTGTGGGTTCCATTCATGCTGCGAATTTTTATAGAACTTTAACAGAATGTATCTTTACAGCCATTAATTAAAATACCTGGGATAGTTTTGCTTAAAACATAAGTTCTGGATGCCCCTTTAATCCTTTACTATTAAATCAGATAATCTTGTACTCAGGTTTTCAATCATTTTTACACACCATGGAGGTGCTGATGCATGAATAATGGCAAGCATCTAATATTTAATAATTGTCAGGATATTGTTCAGCCAATTTCTAAATCCTGCTTGTAGAGCAATTTTACAAGTACCTATCTCAGCCCCACCAAATGCTAAAGGCAGCTTGCCTGAAGTTTGGACTTAGTCTCCAAAGTGGTGTTTTCAGTTATGTGGCAAATAATAAGTGTCCACTAAAACTTCAGAAATTGGTAAAATAATCATTGAGTCGGGCGAGGTGAATCATTTAGCTGAGTGAACATGTTAGTGGCTGCTGCACTGAAGCTGCAACAGTGGGGTTGACCAGAGGTCTTTTAAAATAAATGTTTGCATTTCCAAAATGAATTTGGACTTTATTTTCCTCAAAAAGGCAGGAGGCAGTTACTGACTATTTTTATTTTACAAAAGGGAATGCTTAGAAGCTGGCAGATCACTCTATAGGTCATTTCTTGCAATATGGTCTGAAATCATTTGAGTCTGCTTGTCCGAGTACCACATTCTATGTGTGCTTTTCCTCACACACATTCCAAATGTTGCTCAAGCCAAACATGGGCTATAGTTTGTATTTTAAAGCTATTTTTCAGGTTTGCAGATGCGTGATCCTTACAATACACATAAAAAGATGCTAAATAGTAAAGTTAATGGTGGTTCTTAATTCATTTTTTAAATTTGTCACTCATCCCAGCAAGTGCACTTTGGGTTTTGTAGCACAAATTGACAAAGGTTATGATTTTATCTATCACTGAATAGCTTGAGTTGGAAGGGACCTTAAGGATCATCTGATCACGACTCCTGCTGTGGACAGAGTTGCCGCACAACAGATCAGGATCTATCAGGGCATTTGGTAAAAGTAAGTGAATTTTTGTTGTCAGTATGAGGGCATACGATACCATGTGAGCTGTTCAAGGACCGTAACATATTTGAACATCACCATTTGAACGTGCAGCATTATGATTTCTTGATGTCTCTCTACTATATCTATTGAGGCAGTGTTAGATCTGGTTAAATAATTCTGCTTTCCGCACATATTTTTTTGCCTCTGCCTACTTTATGTCCAGTGCATATTTAAAACAATGCCATTTTGTTTAAAGTCCAGGTAAAATATGGTCATACCATTTACAAAAATAGAACACCCTACCTGATGTTTTGCATCCTTCCTTTTCTCACATTCATAAATTGGGATGACCGATTATTATTTAATTTGGTGAAGATAAAACTGTATTTCAGAACAACAGAATCATCCTGGAAAATTAGTCTGGTTAATCTCTGGGGGGAGAAGATGGAATAAATATGCAGCAAATTGTCTTATAAGTTCAAAGGAAGATGGCCCTGGCTTGGAAGAAAAGCATACCGAACTTTCTCCCATTGAGATACATTTGTTGACCACCAGCAAGCAAAAAATGAGGCAGTGATAGACCACGTGCCAGAGGAGAGTAGAGGTCTGTTTGGAATTATAGAATCTATCGTAGTAGAATCTTTTGTTGCACATGTTTCTCGCAATGAAAACTAAAGGATAGTGAGATGAATACAGAAATGGTTCTTGGTCAATAACAGGGGCTATATACAATCTCAGTGTAAAATGTTTCCTTCTCCTTCTCTGTGGAAGGAAGTCGATCATAGACGTATCTTATTCTGCTCTTGGTGGTGCATCTTTTGTACAGCAGATTACATTAAAATCCTTTAGGGGGGAAGCACCCCTGTTTTTTTTGCTAGCATTTTAGTTGTGTGAAACCTTTTTTAGAGTGTCTGGAAAATTACAAGATGCAATTGAGCTATTACTTTTTTATTTATTTTTATTTTTTTTGACGGAACTGTAAGAAACTGCTGCTACCTATCTGTTTATATGTAGTGTGTCTGATTAGGAACTGTAAACTGAAGAAGCTTTTCTTCACTTTAGTCCTGCCAAATCGTAACTTCTGAATGTTGATATGTGTAAATATGCGTGTACTCCAAATAAGTCTGAAAGTGTTACACCACAGGCATCTCCAGTGATTTGTTCTTCGGCAAACAGTTATAAAATGTAGTAATATATACTTGTGCTCTTTGTCTGTCTATATACCAAGATTTTTGCCTGAGGTGGTATTTACATGACAGGTGATGTTAGAAAGCTACATCCAAAGGAGGATTTTGGAAGCAAGTTCATCTCCTTTTTCCTTTTTGTTCTCCTTTACTCTTTTCCTTTTTTTTCTTTTTTTTTTTTTTTTTTTTTTTCCTTTTAATTTCCTTTTTGCTTAATGAATAGCACTGATCTGACCTGAACATTTAAACTTGAATTTTTCCTGCACTTTAATTCAGTCATGGTATTTTATTCCTTAATTTTGTTTCTACAGTTGTGGAGTTCAGGTTCATTATTTGTATATAAGTACACACATTCGGTGAAGAGTTTAGAGCAGATTACTTTTGGGCACCTTTGCTAATTATGTGACTATAATTTAGAATGTGTGTTTTCTTAGCAAAATATGTATATACAAGTATATACAACATAGAATCTAATGAAAAGCACTTATCCTGTGTCAGCATTGAGTTTATAAATTACTGCAACACTTTCAGATTTGTTACTAGATAATACAATAAAAATCTGTTATATTTATACATACTGCTTAAGAATATACTTTTAGTTTTAAATAATTTTTATATGTACACTTCTACCTTTAATTTTAAAAAGACTTATGTTCAATTTTTAAGTCAAAGTACTTAAAGTGTGTATATTATCCATAGAAGAAGTTGTTTTAAGCTTACGAATACATTCATATCTCATATCGAGATGATACAACTACTAAGCAATGAAAACAAATAGCCCGTTTTGCTTTGCAGAAAATGATCATACCTATTTTTATTTCCCATTTCGAACATGCTTAAAAATTTCCCTAAGTACAAAGGGGGAAGATGGTGCATTCGGATAACCAACGGAACATCAATTTTTTAATTATAAATAATTACGTGCAAGAATTTACAGCTATATTCTTTGGACTCCTTAAGTTCCCAAAGATCGACGTGAGGTTTGTCCACTACAGCTTTCATTTGACATGTACAAGTCTTCTTTTATACATCAGCTCTTTACATGTAAATCACTTTTTTTTTTTCTTTTTGGTATTCCAAACGTGTGTCGAACAAACCTATAGCCTGTGACTGACGTGCCCCCTGCCCTTTTCTCATCATAGTTCCACATACCCCGTAGAGATACTGATGGCCGCTGAAGTTCAGCACAGGGGAAAGATACACAAGGACATGCCAAGCTCTGCAAGTTTACAGGGTAATTTGTCAGTGGGATTTTCTTCATTCTAGCTAATTTCTTGCATGACTTATTGAAGTCTTTCTGGGCAGATGTTGATGGCTATGCTGCTACCATGACGTTTTTGCATAATTTCTAGACAAAAGGAATGATATTTGGAGGGGATGGAGTAAAACAAAATGTATGGGGTAGGTGGATCAAGTGCACTAGTCTTATTTGAGTTGTCATTGAGAAACCAATTTAAGCTGGGCCAGTTTCCCTTTCTTTTGCGTGTTATGAAGATGTGCTATCTGTAATCTATTTTAATTACTGTTTCAAGCCAATGGGTGTACTGTGTTTCTGTGTTCTTTTACACTCTCTAAGATATGGGCTGAAAGATGTTGGTGTTAGCAAAGGAGAAACAAGTGGGAAACATACAGCAGTCAAAAGAAAGGTGTCAATCAGCATTCCTTTTGGTTTTTCATGTAATATGCCTAGAAATGTTTAGGTCATACAGACATAGGTTTTTTTGACACTTGCTTTTGTTTTCATTAGTACTTAAGTTACATATTACCAGGCAAAAAATAAATAAATAATAATAACAAGAAGTTAAACTGTTTCAGTTGAAAATACGCAAGGAGTTGTATGTGGATTACCACTACCATTCAGTTAATAGGTGATGCAAAGGGCATGGGGTGTGGGAACATGTTTTAAATATTCCCTTTTAAAAGAAAAAAAAAAGAAAAAAAGAAAAAAAAAACCAACTGTAAATAAGCAGTACTACATTATTTTAGACCTGAGCTCTGCTATCTGTAGTGGTTAGAACTAGGAAAACATGCTGCTTTCTAGTTATGCTACTGCTTCATTGTACCAGCATCATGGGGGGGGAGGGGAAGAATCAGTAAATTTTTCTAACGTTGCCCTCCTGTGGGTAAGCATGCTTGAAGTGTAGCAGTTCTCGTTTATGTATATCTTAGTGTGTACACGTATGTTTTTTCTTTGTTCATTGCAACTTATTTTCCTTTGAATCTTGCTGAGCCCCCACTAGCTCTTCTGAGGGTGATTACTGGAATATGCATTTTTAGGTAGGGTTGCAAATCCATCTGTCTACAAATATAGTTTCATATGAACTGCAAACTGTACTGTTACAAACACAACTATGTTAGATCGCATAGAGTTATTTTACTTACATGTACTTGAACTGAACTATGTCATCGTAAGAAAGTTAAAAAAAAATAAAAATAAAAAAAATTAAGTATGGAATATTTTTGTAAATAAAAATACCTGTGCAGCTGGTATTTTAAATTTAAAATGTATTATACATTAATGTTTCAGAAAGAAAAAAAAAAAAAATGTTCATATATGTGTATATGAATGTGTCATTATGCTGAAGGGCTCTGATTGGGCAAAAATAAACTATTCAAATCTCTCCTGAAACTTGTCTAACTTAATCTTTTTCTTTTCCCCTTTAGCTGTCAGGAGCGTGCAGTAACTCTGGACTTGCCGAAAGTCTTAATTTTGCTTAAGGTTTTGATATCCCTTATAGTAGGAACGTCTTGCAAGGACAGCTTGCAACCCGTTAAATTTGGTCTGTCATTTTGGGGAGGAACTTTGTAAACGTGCTCTGGGTGATGCTGAATCTGAGGGGAGACTGGGACAGTAATACTGAAACGCATCATGAGATTCCACCTATTGCTTCACCTCGGTGGAATTCTTTTAATCTCATGATGTCTCTTCAAGTAATAAAATACTTCAGTGCTGGTGGGTTTTGCATGAATTAATGTTGTGGGGACACTAAATGCTATCTCTGTCAAAAGTCTGCTGATGCCAGAGGTTTACCTCCCTCTTTTCCCCTCTAGTGCCTTAACCTTAAACTGCATAGGACATGGAGCTATAAATAAGATTTAAATATATGTATATCTATTTTAGCAGCAGCCCAATTACACAGATGTAGTAATTTTCTGCCTTCACTATCACCAGGGCAAGAGTAACTCCTCCTGAAGCTGTGTGACTGCAGATGGCATCAATGGAGTGACAACAGAAGGGAGGGCGCTGGCCAGCTGAGGCTGCAGAGTAAAACACTTTGATGTAAAGAAAGTCAGGTTCTGATGAGTGCCATGTAAAACTTGGTCCTTCTCTGGCATGTTATGACAGTTCTGCTAATAACTTTAAATGAAATGCATCTGGGCCCTGCTGACATGTGAGGATATGCCCATTAGTATTGAGCTGTGCCACTCCGGATGCATTGCAGATGCAGATTCTTTATTAGCAATAGTCCCTGGATAACTCTGCATGGGACCTTAATGGGAGAAGGCTGGGAATTCCCATATCAACGTGGCAATGGGCAACTGAGGGTCCAGTGCTGAGGGGCAAGTACTGATGTAGCCAGCAGTGCACCAGATAAGAATTCCAGTTTGCTGGCTGCTATGGTGATGTTGTCTGAATGTCAGCAGGTCATCTGCCAACTAGTGTGCTTTTTGGTTTTCTGAGATCAAGGAGTGCATGGTACATTGGGCTAAACTGTGCATGTGAAACTTCATTTATATTTACCATCTTCAGACATGCACATGCATACTGTCTGTGATACAGATCAAGCAAAGTATGTATAAGCTTCCAAAAAATAAGCACTCAGCTATGTACCATACTGTGGAAAGCCAATTTCAAGTCTGAAGTCCCTGCTCCTTGTGACTCACCCTGATGAAAAAGCAAAGCTGACGCCAATTGTGGTTATTTGATGTAATGCTGTGCACAGCTGATGGCAAGAAATGACCCCAGATTTCTCTGATACCTATTGAAAGGAATTTCTTTAACATTGTGTTATAAACTATGAGGTTGGGTCAGGTCATAAGCTGTGCGTATTGATATATGTTGTGATTCCTAGTCATGGTCTGCTCCCTTCCAGTTGCTACAGGTAGCATAGAAAAGTGAGGGGGGGGGGGGGGGGGGGGGGAAATTGTAGTTTTGAGCCTGGCCACATTGGCTTCAGCATGGCAAAAAAAACAACTGCTGTGGCTCAGATGGCAAAGAACAGAGGGATGAGGTTTGGCTGAGCCAGTTGGCAGAGCACCTGTTGACTTCTTGCAGCATTTTTGCAGCTATCGTGGCTAAAGAAAGCTTGTAGGAATGCACTTAAAAGGAGGCAAAGTGTGGGTGTTCTGATGTTTACAGGAAGCTGCTTCCTAACATAAACAGTAACGTGGGAAAAGAGAAACAGCACTGATTGGAGAAAAAAAATCCAACCAAAATTGATGGTGTTTAGCATAGCTATCCACCAACATGAGATCTGGAATGCTGCTATAGCTCTGATGGGGCACAGGGTACTGCACAGGCAATCAACATGGAGACAACCAGCTTGTGCTTTCTGCTGAGAAGAACAAAACAAAACAAGGACTGCAGAGGAGGAGAAGATGCAGCAGTTTTCCGAAATAGTCTTCAAGAATTGTATGGCACAAGGAGACAGAGCAAAGAGTCGGGCAATGCTGCTTCCTCCACCACATCCAGACCAGAGCCTCTGCCTCCAAGGGATACAGGTGGGCCTTTGTGCAGGGCTGGTGCCAAGAGGAAAGAGGAGGTTGGGAGACATCAGGCTGGGCCTTGGGGAAGCCTGGCAAGTCACAGCCTGGGCTGGCTTTTTAAGATCCTGGGGTGCAGGGAGGGGAAGGGGAGCAGGAAACTAGATGGGGGGCACCTGCGTTGTGAGAAGCAGCAGGAGGACCTAGGGAGGGAGATGGCAGCACTGGCCAAGGGCAATGGGAAGAGGTCTCTGTGGGCAGAGCTGATGCTCTGACAGTACAGTGGAACCCGGCTTTGCTTGTTGGGTCCTGAAGTTTTGCAAACATGAGGCATTACTGGAGAGTCCTGAGAAGCAGCTTGTTTTCTCTGACCACTCCAGCTCATACTGTTAGTTTTCTATTTAAATTTAGCAACAGTGCACAGTACAAGGGCCATCTTGGCAGAGCTGCTCACAGCCTCTCACCTCTTGAGCTTTGAGAGAATCCCCAGGATCAAGAGGAGCAACACCATCGTGTGGGTCCTTCAAAATCTGGGTGAACCCAACCCTTGGGAACTCTGTGCACCGTATAATCCTCCTCACTGCTAACTTGTGTTTGTGGGAAAATTCACGTTTATTGGAGGATGCTTTACAGGGGCTGCTCAAGTGGGGGGCTGAGAGTTGTAGCAAAGGGGAAAGCATTCATCAAGATGTATCATTAAGGCAGCAATGTGGCTTTTTACCTAAGCCTGACTTAAAGAGTGGAGCCCTGGATTATTTAGCAATTATTATGGATGACCAGTAGTAAGAATGGCACAAAATGAGATTACCCTGCTCCTCTACATTAGGATTTCATAGATGACAGTGTTTTCTACATCACCACAACTCTGATACATTCTTCCCCACATTTTCTAGCACTGAACAAGTCTGCTTTTGTCAGAAGCACAGCCTTTGGGCTCCTGGGCTGTTTTCAGGCACCTCAACACGGTGTTTTCTCAGGAGTTTTTAAAAACAAAAACAAACTGCCTTATAGCAGGCTGCTATTATAAATGTCATTGTGTGTAGATTACGGATTTTGCTAGAGTTTAACAGTCAGTCTTTTCCATATGAGTGCGTGCTTTTGGCTGGGAAAGCTATTATCTGAATATAATGGCTTTCTTTTCAAGCCAAAAACTAAGTATGGAAGGCACATCCAACTGCAATGAGAAATGCTGCAGTATTTCAGGTTTTTGTACAACTGCTCTTATTTCTGACAGCGGTTTTGCTGAAGACAGTGGTTTTGCAGAAGAGACGCAATCTTTCTTAAATAGCCTGTAAATAATAACTAAAAACTGAATTGGAGGCAGAATAAATAGAGACAATTAATTCAACTGAAAAAGGCTAATTTTCATTCTGATTGCCCACAGCAGCGTAGAATCAGCCCGGACCAAAAGCTGTCACTGCTACAGCATGTCTGCCACAGGATGGGGAGAGGTGGTGCTACTGGGTCTGTGTACCTCCTCCTATCTCCCGATGGAAAGAGAAGGAGTCAGATTTTGTAGGGGATTGCTTTCCGTGCACCGTGACCCTGCCCTGTTTGGCTCAAAAGGTGTCAAGAAGTCAGTTCTAGAAATTCTATAAACAACTGAACCTTAAAAAAAAAACAACAACAAAACAGTTCTAAATCTTAGTACTACCCAGCATGTTTGTACCCTTAATTGCTGCTGCTAGCTGCCTGAGAACTTTTCCCACCCTATCTTTTAGCTTATCTGCAATCTGTGTAGACTCCGGGAAGCCACGTTAACCTCTAGGCAATGAATATGATTTGTTTACTCAAAGAGCTTCCTGAAGTCGCAGCATGGCAATGCTGTATGTTATTAAAAGATAAAAAGAAATGTATTACTGTCAGCTGAAGGGTCAATGTCGCATCCCTGCTGCATTTGGTAAATTCAGATTTAAAGCCAAAAGAGCCTGGAAGATACTTAACTGAAGTCATCATATTCAGCAAAAACATCTCATGATACCACGTTGTTTCCTGTGCCGGGTTCCACCCGGTGTTGTCAGAGGAGAAATATCACCCTTCCATGCAGCTGCCTGTCAGCTCACCTCTCTGAATACCAACAGTAAATTACACGTCGTACAACAGCGGAACGAATTCAGAGGAAGCCCATGTGACTGAGGGTGGGGAGAGCAGTGCTGTGCAGGTCTGGTAGGATCGCTGAGGATGTCCCTTTCCAGTCACAAGATGTGGTTCTGCTCCCTCTGAAAGGAGACTTTTAAATGGCATCGGTATGTGGTGTATCTCAAGGGGAAAAGGCAATAAAAGTTGCTCGAGTCAAATGAGAGCGGATGTGGCAGGATATTGAGAGAAGCTATTCAATGAAAAATCATAAGTCATTTTTACATGACTGCATTCCAGAGGGAATATTCTTTAAGTTTTTACTGCAGGACTTAATTAACTTGTATGCTTTGTTCACATACCTATGTTTTCATTCGATTTTAACCCTTCCGGAGGGTTACTATAAAGCATTTTCAGAAATTGCAATTATCATCTGCATAATTGTTATGCTTGATCTGGAAAATTATTGAGAAAAAGCCTAGAAATCACTTCAAGTGTGTTTGTCAGGCCCATTTCTAGTCTGTGATGAAGGCAAAGCAGCCCAACTGTAACTCTTTATTATAACTGATGTCTATAGACTTGAGTGGTGGGGGGAAGGAAGCACAGCAGTGTGTTAGGAGCACGAGGCAATCTGTTCTGCCAGCTAAATTGTAGGAATCCATCACATTGCAATGAGGTTCTCAGGGGCAATTTGGGTAACTTTGTTTGATACACTTCTCAGAACAGTAATGGTGACAATAAACCACGGAGAAAACAGTTCACCCTGTTTCTGACAATTATTCTTTCCATGTTGTGGTGACCCCATCAAACAGCCACGTGCATTAACAAAATCCAGTATTTCAGCCAAGGATAAGGGAAGAATAACAATGCCTAAATGGGTTCGTTCTGAATCTGATAGCCAGTTGAAAAACCTATAAAGTTTTTACTAGGCGTGTAGATCCACCTAAATAGGCAATGTTCTTTCTTATTCTTTCACTAAAGAAAAAGATGAGATGCGTAAATCCAAGGACTTTTCCCACAAAGGGCCTGAATGTCTTTCACAAATCTCAGCTACTGGAAACTAATTTTGCAATAGCGTTTTTCTGACAGCAGAGGATCAAGTGTTTAAAACGTGTTAGTTTCATTATTTCACAATCAGTTTCTCTCCTCCAGAATGAACAAGTGCAAATAATTACTTCTGTGTTCCTGACAAAGAGGCACATGGCCTTTTTACCCCCTACGCAGCGAAGCTGTTCAGCCATCGGGTGCATCTCCTGCAGTTGTTCTCAAGAAGAAATTAATGGCTTTCAGTGCCTTGGTATGATAGCATATAACATCAGCAGCTTATGATAAACTCTATTCTCAAGCGATTTTGCTGAGACAGGAGTTCTGCCAACTTTCTGTATGAGCGCAGCTCACAGACATGTTTCTCCCACAGCAGCTCCTGCAGATGTTAACAAATCATGTCTTGTCCCCCGTGATGGCTGGAGTCCAGCAGAATTCATAACGTGTTTCATTGCCACTTCAGCCTGCCCAGGCATTATACTTGAACTGCAGCTCCTGCTCTCTCTTCTGCCTCTGGAAGCTTGCAGCTTCATTTCAGGATGTTCCTTTGCAACCCCAACTGCATTTCCATAATTTTGTGCTTTATGGCAGAGCTTTTTTTTCTGGCATAAGGCAAAAAGGGTGTAGATTCATTATAAGCAACTATGAAGTAATTAGTTAGTAGCAGTCCTTTTTTGGTATACTAAAACAGTCACTGCTTAAAACAGCACAGTCCTAGGGTTTGGCTCCATCTTATGCTGTGGTCCATGTCATAACGCAGTTTGGACCAGGTCCTCAAATCTATGGCTGCTTGATGCTCTTTGAAATTAGTGGGAGCTAGGCTTTTGAGTACAGCTTTTGGCTTCCTGCCGCTATGCTTGCATATCTACCTGTAGTGAAGACTCCTGTCAATGGAGCTACTATCTCATTAAATCCTAGAAGTTAAATGTTATCATGGCTGTTCCATCTCCCTCTCCATGAGAGGAGGGGGTGGGCAGGGGACAGGGAAGGAATGTCAGGGCCACCACCAGCTTGGCTCCATTCCTTCTTCCTTCTCCACCAGCCCGTGCTGCTCAGTGCTTGTTTTCCTCCATCATGGCATAGTCACTGCAAAGAAACCAAAACCATGCAATAACTCAATCAAAGATCATTACTGAAAAGCAAAAACAGAATCAGGATCTGTTTTCAGAGGCCAATTACAGCAATAACTTTATGTAACCTCCATTTTTCCCTTCCCCAGGATTTGAGGCTCTGCATTAAGTCTTTGCATCAAGCAAAGTGATCATTTGTGACCTCAAGAAAATGACTGTGCAGGCATTTTATGTTTTTATTGGAATTCTCCTTGTAGCTTGGAGCCAGACCTCTGTGGCATGGTGCTATATGTGCTGTACTCTGTGCTAGACCATACAACCCTGGTAGGGCCAGCATGAAAAAAAACAAGTTTTCCCCAGTTTGTCTATCCATGATAATGACAGTGTGTGGGCTCTTGTTACAGCTGCTTTGCACTGAGTATCTGTGAGCAACAATCCAAGAATTGGACGTGTTAATTGTCTGAGGAGAATTTTGTTTCTTAGAGCTGTTCCTCAAAGCTGAGTTATGATCATTATGTCTCATAATGTTTTCTGTCTGCCACGCTACTTCTTATTGCTACAAAACAGAGGCAGCCGTTCTGGTTCCAGTCCACTTCACACGCACTGCCACTCTCATTGCACACACCAGTGGAGTCTCTGCTGTGTCAGGCTGAAGGGTTTGTTGGCAGCCCACTGACAAACAGTTGTTACCAGTCTATGTTATCATATCCTGGGTACTGTGCCCCAGCCTGTGTGATCTCAGGATGGCTGACAGTTTTTCATTCAACTGTTAGAAGCGTGCATCCATTTGTGAACGCCTACATTAATGGCAACTACTGTGTAACAAAATTTGTAACAAATTAAAAGCCAAGGAAATAAGACTCCGTTTACATTGATAGGCAAGCTCAGCCTGCTGTCCATTTTCCATCAAATTCCCCCCAGAATCTGTTAATCCGGGATCAGAGGTAGGAGGTTTCCTACTTACCGTTTCTTTTTTCTCTGCACTTAAAAGTTTCTAGGAAATTCAGTAAATGCAGACATAATGGCAGTTAATGTCATAATGGAAAGTTAATCTACTTCAGACCACAGAGATTTGGGGCAGATGAGTCAGCAAGACTTATTCTGAAAGAAAGCCTTTCAGGGAATACAGTTTGGCTTAAAACAAAGAGTGCTGTTTGGTTTGTTTTTTTCTTTCTAATCCAGAACAGAAATACAGACAGCTACGAAGGAATGTTGAAGTTCAGATGTTAATTTATGCTAATCCTTTATGTTTTATGCATAAAAGACTTATACATTTTTATGCTAGCCTGCAACATCGCAAATAAGTCAGAGCAGATGGAGTTTCTGTTTTGGATTGTGAAAATCTAGGCCACTTAAGGCAAAATAGGTTTGATTTGTGTGCACTGTATTTTCCCCTTGCCTGTCCACGCACATGTGGTCTTCTTCCAGTGCCTGTCCCCACCACTGCTGTCCCAGTTTCCTCAGTGCCCCAGGTGCTGCTGAGGACCATAAACTCCACAGGACCAGAGGTTTGTTTCTGCCATACCCATCCTCCTCCTTCTGCCTGCAGCTCATCTCAGTAGCTTTCTCTGCAGTGCTTCACACCTTCCAGTCACACCCTCATCTCTCCTGTCCTTGTGCCAGGAAGACTCTAGAAGTTCCAGACAGGGCCCTATTAACCATGCTTTGCAGGGTTATCCCCCACCTCTGGCATCTATAGGCTTGCTAGGACTGTTGTTTGGATACAAATTCCAGTTCTGTTGTCAGTTGGACCATACAAATGTTGGACAAATACAAATTGCAACATGTTCATGAAACGAGATCAATCAAACTTTAGCTTTGAGTTGTTGTGAGACATAGAATTGTTTTAAAAAAAAAAAATAAAAATGGCAGGGCCTACCATGTTTCCTTTGGTCAGTAATCCTGAATTTAACGCAAAGATTTCACTTTAAAACAGTGTTTATCATGCAGCCGTCTGAATTCGACAGGAAAATTGCTGCTGCATTTCCAGCTGTCAGTCAGATCAGAGGGGCATTACTCTCCTTTCTAACAAACTCTCCCGTGAGACTGAAGGCTGAAGAATACCTTAAGAATTTTGATGGACAAGTAATCCACTCGTGCCATTTCTTTCCATTTCAGACATTTGTCAAATATGATGGTCTCGTCTTAGTCGGGATTAAGCATTTCAGAGTTTCTACCATAAATAACTCAGTCTTTTCAGAAGGAAAGGAATATGAAATGCTCACTTCCTATTGAATTTCACCGTCCTCAGGGCAGGATATCCTCACAAATAAATTTTTAGTGTTCATTGCTTAAGAGCTGTCTAACATTCAAGAACGGCCAGTGTCTTCCTCCAAAGACAAAACGCGGAACACAAAAAATACATTACTGTAAGCATCTGCATTGTTTTGTACTGCATGGTCAGCGTGCATTACTCTCTCCTAGATTTGTTTTCATATGTTGTACAGAACTACCTCTAAGCCTAATTTGCTCAACCTTCCATGAAGTTTTCGGCATTTCTTTTGAGCTGGGTCATGAATAAAACTGAAGGTGAAATGTGGACATTTTGTGACTACTCACTTCTCTTCTGGACAGTAGGGCTGCGGTCAATATACTGCTGAAGATTACCTGCCTTTTCGGAAGACCAATAAATCTTAGTGTAAGGAATTTTAGAGTCCTTGGATCAAAGGAAATGACTTAGAAGGAAGAAAATTAGTCCTGGATGTCTAGAGTGAACAGTAAAACTGCTGTTGGCAACTATTAGACACAATAAGGCTGTGTGTGTCTTTCAGTTAGATGATTTGAGGTGTGAAGTCTTCAAAAAGCCACTGGATTGAGAAAAGCAAGAAAGCACACTCAAAGAAAGCCCAAAATAACCAAGCAACCAACAACAGCAGCAACAACAACAACAACAAAAATCAACAGAAATTGTATTCCGTTTTGGTTATAGTGGCTATGTATTTGTTCAGGTAATATTCCTCAGTTTTTATCTAGCAACCAAACGGACTCATGTGGCTTTCAATATTTTAGAGTTGGGAGGTGGTGCATTCTTTGGGAATACCCTACTTGATGCACCTAAACCTCGGTGTTTTCTCTCTCTTAAGGTCTTAAAGGGCTTTTTGTATACCTTTTGAGATTTGGTGACCTTGTGCCATTCCCAGTCTTTGAAATAATATGAATAGATGGGCAGTGAAAAGGCCATGCTTTAGGGCTGGGATTTGATTTCAGAGTTCTGGTGTTATTGCAGAAAGTTAAGCACAAACAACAACACTTAATTCTCTCTTTCTTCACCTCCCTCCTCATAAGGCAGCAGCTGTGACTTCAAAAACAACACACAGCACCAGATACTAACTCAAGTTTCATTTGAACTAATTACACAAGCAGCGTTCCAGGGTCCTGTCTACATTTCTGAGCTTCATCCATTTAATTTCTTCATTCTCAGCACTAATCCATGTCAATAGCAGATGAAATGCAGACCTAGCAGTAGTCTTGTTGTTCCAGTTGTTTTTATTTAATCTTTCATGAAAACCAGCCTTAAAGTTTTCAGCATTTCTCATCTTCCCAGCTTGAACTAGCTCTTCAGAATTTCCCCTCTAGCATCAACAAAGATTCACAGAGAAAAAACAGAAAATTAAAGGACTGTATTAACCCACTTCAGGAAACAAAGGAGAGCTGATGGACAAGGACATGCCACCAGTGGCACGACTTCCTGCTCCAAGAGAAACACTTGTATTATCTCTGTAGACTTCACTGGCATTGGAGATAAAGAAAACTGCTGAATTTTGCAAATGGAGATGGAAATTCAGTAGGTATTTTTTTATTCTTTTGTTGTTGTTGTTGTTAACAGGATATGAATTATGTTTGCGTTGTGTATTTCAGTAGAAGTGGCCTGACAGGCTGCAATTGACAGGATGGAAGTTCTCAAGAGATTTTGGTAAGATATGGTCACTTAGGACTTCCTTGACTTTGAGCACCCTTGTCATTCTTCCTCTTACTGCCTTCCAAAATGCAGACTTGCAGTTATGTTTGTATTTGGTTTTTGTTTCGTTGTTTTGTTTTTGTTGTTGTTTTGTTTTCTTTTAACCAACTGCAGAAATTAGAGAGGATGTCACTGCTGGTGTTTAATGCTCTGTCTGGGAGCCTGGGATCTTTGAACAATTTGGTACACCCAACCTCCTAAAGCTGCACTTTGTTTTTGCACCTTAGAATAGAATCACCAAGGTTGGAAAAGACCTAAAGGATCATCCGGTCCAACCGTTCACCTATTACCAATAGCTCCCACTAAACCATGTCCCTCAACACAACATCCAGTCTTTCCTTGAACACCCCCAGGGTCAGTAACTCCACCACCTCCCTGGGCAGTCCATTCCAGTGCCTGACCACCCTTTCTAAGAAGTAATATTTCCTAATGTCCAGCCTGAATCTCCCCTGCCGCAGCTTGAAACCATTCCCTCTAGTCCTAATGTAGTAAACAACCTTATGTTGTTTACATTCACTGCAGACTTATCTAGGCAGAGACCTAACTGCAACTTTCACTCTCCTGCTGGTGGTAAGATCCTGTCATCAAGTCACTGTACTTCAGAGTCTTTAAGAAAATCAGCAAATTCTGCACTTGTTTTTGTCATTTATCCACTTAACCTAAGGTCACTTAAGCCTAAAATCAGATCCTTCTTCCTTGTGGTCACAAAAGCTTTGCAGTTATGAATGAATAACCTACAAGACTCTGGTAAATCTGAGCCAAAATTTAGTGTACTTACAAAGAATGGTATATTCTCCCAAATAATTGGAATTACATAAATACACACTTTCAGAGAAGTTATTTTTCTTAACATGTTGTTTATGTTTCAGTGACATTATGAAGCTCTTTTTCATTCACAAAATTCCAGAAGGAAAGTATCTTCCTTCCAGCTCAACGTTTCGCTCATGAGCCCCTAATGTGAGAATCTTCACTGATTTATGGTTCACTGCACTGAATATGAGCTTCCTTTCCAAATCTCCTGTGATTTAGCTCTGACCATGCAATCTCTAGCATAGCGAGCTAAGGGGAAGCAGAGGGCTGAATTCTATCACCACTTTTTTACGTAAATGTGAAATGACCTTCAGTTTGTCCTCCTTCGTGTACATCTAAACATAGCATGAATTATCCCCAATATTTAGACTGCTAATATCATGCCTTTCTCCAAGTCTCTAATTAGCATTTGCTTTTGTGTTGATGTCTTCTAGAATTAACTGATATTTGTGAGACGCTGAAGGGCAGGAACATATGGTGCCACGTTGTGTGCTGTACCGTTCTGTATGAAACCCTGCTGCTGTAACTGCTGAATCGGTGTTCTCCTCTGCAATGGTAGTAGCTTCAAGTCTGATGAATGCAGAAAGTGAAAATACTTTCTGAGAGGAAAACCACCGTGCCTACAGCTGCATTAGATAATAGCCTTACCCACCAGAATGATGTCTACAGAGAGAAACATTCAGTGGTATGGTACAGACCCAACTAACGGACCATACCCAGGTCAGTACCAGATCCATTTTAGCCTCCTAGACTGAACTCCAGTAAGCAGATAAAGCACATTACCCATATTTCTGGAGCACATATTTCGGTTCAGCATGAAACAGAGTGAAACGAGCTCCTTCATTTCAAGGGTGTGCTGTGCTGCCCGCCAAGCAATTTCTAAATTCTGTCATGTTAATTAAAATCATAAGCTGTACAAGTTGCTTCAGTCTGAACACTCCTGATGCAAACTGAAACACAAATATAAGCACACTCTATGCATGCCAAGCTTCTCATTTGTAGCGCCAATGACATATATGTTTCATTTAACATATGCTAACCTTTCATTTCCTTACAGATGTCTAGTCTGTAAACTGTTAGTTCATGCCCTGGCTTTGAAGTGGGCTGAACTGAATTCCATGCTCCATGCCCGTAGACAAAGTGCAGATATAAACAGAACTGACTTTCTAAAACTGACAAAATCTTCCAAAAATATCCCAGCAATCTCTTTTGCCTCTTTCACAGATGGAAATCTGTACACATCTCAACATGACGTGCATGATAATCAGACTGTAAAAGTTGCCTATGGTGGACTGTGGTGCAGTCAGTCATTTCTGTACCAGTGGCCAAAAGACACGGTGCTTGGTGACTTCAAAATGCTGGCTTGCAGATGTTGTGACTCAGACTTTGCTTCAAACAGCGATATATGAAGGCAGCTATATAAGAAGCAATATAAGCAGTGATATAAGAAGCAGCAAATGCTTGATGTTGGCTTTCACGGTAACAGCATAAGATGCCAGTCCAAACACAAAGAAGCAGCTTACCTGAAGCCCATGAAGGAAAACACAGCCACAGTGCAGCAGAAAAAAAGTTGTCCTTATGGTGCATGGTGATCTTTGGTATGCCAGAGGTTCTGGTTGCAACACGTTGGAGCTGAGGCCTGGGTCATGAACACTGGGGTTCGGACATGGTCTTCGTACAAGCACACGTGAGGCTAAGCTCTGAAACCCTGCTGCAAGTTTCTCAGCAACTGGAGCAGCTCACACCTGGGAATGGAGGGTCACTTCTGCCTAGCAACCTTGGCCATATCATACTGAGGCCTTTACCAACTAAAATGCCCCCCTGCACACAGGTGTCCAGCTCAGCATATGCCTTGTTCTGCTTTCTATGCTTTGAGTCAAAGGAAGGCCATGGAGAATGATATATCACCAGATAGGGATGCTGCAAATCAGCATACAAATGTTATTTCTTAGAAAGCAGCTGCTGAATTCCACACTTACTGACATGTTCCTGGTGTCGGATCAATGCAACTGTGGTTGTACTACAATTACCTTGCATTGTTTGGGGTTTTTTAATTGTTTTTATTCAAGGACTGGTGTTGGTAGTGTAAACATATAATGTATTGCCAGCCTCCCAACCTCACTGCTAATGTTTCTTCCAATCAGAAGAAATAAATTAGGAAAAAAAAAAAAAAACACACTGAAAAGCCCTAAAAGAAGAGAAAAAGAAAACACTGTTCCCCCACCAAAGCAAAGCTAAACAAAAACTAAAACAAAAATAAAAATGAACTCCTCACTGTGTAAAGAGGTCATGACTACTATCTCTGTGGTGCCTGGGAACCTGAGGTGCTGAAAAATTGGATTGGCTGTGGCTTTTTGTGATGATTATGGCCTATCTTGCTCCCAGGTCTTCAGCAGAAGATAGTAGTGGCAGAGCTGGGGAGGCAACCCAGACTTTCTTATTCCCAAACAATTCAGTTTAATCCTCTCTTAGAGAGAAGAACTCATTGTTTTCAAACTACACTGTAGACCCATCTGAGATTATTTATTTAATTACTTTGAAGATTTAACTGCACACAGGTAGAAAGTTGGATACATGTTTTTCTCAGCAAGGAAAACCACAAACTGGCTGCATTTACTGTCAGAAAAAGGTGCTGCTATAGCAAGCATTTGATTTCCTGCTGAGATGCCGTGAATCATAATATACAAAGCAACTCAAACTGAGTATTTACTCCCTTGTAAGAATACTGAAGGAAACTTTTTGCCTGGAAGAAATTAAATGCACTGAGATAGTGTGAGACTTCTAATCTGTTGCATGCTGACATCATGTGTTTTGGATAGCTTTCCATTATATTCCCTTGGGCAGCTGGACATTTGAGTTGTTGAGATTTTATCAATTTTCCATAATTAAAATAGGATTGTTCTGTGGGAATGATTTTTCTAACGCAGCAAAGGGTTACTTTACTTTGTTTATTTTACTCTCATTTATCTTCGCATCTCTCTCGCTGACTTTATCTCAGCACCTTTTGCTTTTCATGGGTCTTGTGTTCCATTAAACATCCAGCGCTAATTAGACTCTGTTGTCTAAACTGCACCAAACACTTCACTCAAAATCAAAGAGCATTTAATTAGTTAGTCTCCAGGTTACACCCTATCTTGCAACGTTAACACAAACGAACAGTTGAAATGCTTGTTACAGGCCAGTGAGAATATAAAAAAGGTTCTTTAATGGCAATCAGGACTTCCTTGTCATTATTGATGAATGAAGGCATGACAAGACCTTGCTTTTCAGAGGGCTTTGGGGCTGTCTGTGGTAGCAGGAAGGCGGGGGAGCAGTAATGTCTGTTTCCATACTTTCCCAGAAACAACCATGCTTAAGTTGAGCACCCACAGGAGGAGAGCTGAAGGGGGAAGCCTTGGCTTTGTGTAGCCTCCCATGGCAATAGGCAGGATCAAGTGTCCACAGACACAGCCACTCCTGTAGCTTTTTTGGATCTCTGGGTACTTGTTCTGGCATTCGAAAAGGAGTCAATGAAGTGCAGAAACAATTGCTAATCTAATCATATCTAAGTTTGGAAATCGGGTTGGAAACTTGGAAATCAAGGTTGGAGAGGACCTACAGGATCATCTAGTCCAACGGCCCTCCCATTACCATTGCTACCACAAGCCACTAAACCATATCTCATAGCTCCTCATTCATATGCCTGTTGAAATGGCTGCCAGGGACAGTGACTCCACCACCTCCCTGGGCAGCCATTTCAGTGCCTGACTGCCCTCTGAGAGAAAAAATGAATATAACAATAGAACACAGATGTTAAATTTATCTGTTTATTAAGTGTTTCCATATCTCTGGATATGTTACCACTTCTGATTACTTGGTATTTAACTCAGTTTTTTGGGAGGAGGACTCTCCAGATTCCATGCTGAGTTTGAGGTACACTGACTATAGTGGCAGCCCACCATCAGTGCATCTATCCAATCCTCTTGCCATCTGAAAGCAGAAAAGAACATATGAAGTCCAAACAGATGCAGTAGACCAAATTAAATCATATATCTCAAGTCTTGTGTCTCTTTTTCCCATTTGGGCAGGGTGGCAATGACTCTGATAACATTAGCCTTTTTCAGGTGAGCTACGAGGAATTCAGTTGTCGGGTTCTATCAGATGTGTCATATTTCTTTAAAGCCCACACTAAGCTCCCCCCTCAACTAAAACTACCACAACAAAAACAACATCCCACTACGCACTCTCAGCTACCCCTCCACTCAAACAGCCATCTGTCATGAAAATGAAATTAAGTGTCCTCAAACATCAGATTCCGATGATTTCAGAATATTCTGGATTGAAAACATATTGTTTGCTACAGAAGTGAGGAATATTATGGAGTTCGCTTAGAAATGATTTAAATCTCTTGTGTAATTACTCTTCAACTTGTTAAAACCACAAATAACAATCAGCTGTGTTCTCTGGTAATGCTATATGCAGCCATGTGACTATGTTGAAATAATGGCTAAACAGAGAGAAATACTTGACGTGAAAGTGTTTAAAAACAATATTATCTCTGGAAGACTTGGAGAAAAAGATCTGCTTAAACGAGCAAGCAAATCCTTCTCAAAATACTCCAGAGCAGGGACGTGCAGTAATGTTTCCCAGGTGTACATTGCCTCCCCACTTCCTGTTCTCAGTAACAATCCTCTAGCACCATTTTGAAAGGAACTTCTCTTGGGATAAAAGTCTGTCTCTATTTCAAGAGATATTTAAGTGCCTGTTAAAGAACAGAAGAAGTTTCTTCTTGCAGATTCATCTCAAAGAAAAATTGTGCTGAAATATGCACAACTGCTCAAGATGTACTCGAGATAATTTGCTGACGACATTGGGCCAAGCAGCTTTGTTTGCAAGAGCTAGTTTTGCAAATTAGAGAGGAAAATAAATTAACCAAACTGTCAGATTCCCACTTTAAAAACTGAAAGAATAGAACTTCTGATGGAGGAAGAAAAATTATTGGAAGCAAAATACAATCAAATGTCTAATGCTTATATCAATTGATTTCCGTGATTTTCAGAATGCTACACATCTCAGTCACCTCCTTTGATCCATTAGCATAGCTGAATATTAATCAGTGGAGGTATTTGTGGTTGTTCCTTACGGGAATGAGAAGGACTGAAAACAACACTGCCACCGAAGTTTGTACTCATCATCATCATTTTTATTCTGCACTGCTATCAAGAAAGAGTACTGCAAGTCTTCTCACTTTCAGTTCTTTCTAGGAGTAAAATCTGAGGAAATCTGGAAGCTTTGCCTCTCCCCCTCGTGAAATAAATATCTCCAAAATTATAGTAAATGCTTCCTTTCAATGTACTGTTGTTTTCTATTTCTTTGTTTGCTTTTCTTTGTTGTTGTTGATTTCTTTCTTTCTTTTTTTAGCCATCCTTTAATTAAACTAAATGCAAGTAGACAGGTACTGCTCATACTGCTGCCATGTCTGAGGGAATATTTCCAATACTAGTACAACTCCCTGTCATGGTTTTGCAATGTTGTAATTTTGCTATCAGTATTCCACATCATGACATCATGTTAAGCATAGATAATTTTGACGAATGTGCTGCTCACAAAAGAAGACTGAATGTCCCAGAGAACATCACGGTCAGTCATATGACCAGGACTATATAATCTCACTTCAGTGCTGGACTCGCTCTCTTGGATCCTGCCAGCCATGGGGGAGCCGTGTGGGAGCGTTCCAGCCATTTCGCCTAGAGTTACAGTAGGCCTCTCAGTTTCGGGACTCACTCTCTCCTATTTTACTTGATTTGTTAGCCTTGATTCAAATTATATTGTATTATATTGTGTTATTCTGCATTCTGATATAGTATTTAGTAAATAAGTGTGCCTCCTTAGATCGTTGCTGCTGTATTTATTTTTCCTTTTCCCTTTTTCCTTTTTCCTTTTGGGATAGTGGCCCTGCAGGCCGTCTATACCCCTGTCATGGATGCAGGTAGATTTTAGGTTAACCCATGACACTCCCCAAGTTTTCAGACATCACACCTTGAAAAGAAGGTAAGTGTATGGGAGATTGGTAATCACAGCCTGAACCTCTGATTAATCAGCTGAGGCAAGTATGGGGTCAGCTGTGGGAGCACAGGTGAGAGTGATGTAGTAGCTGTGCTCCCGGAAGGGGTGGAGCTCGACTCCATCCCCTCTGAGACCTCATTTAAGGGCTGACTCCCTCACTTCACTCCAGCTTCTTCAGCCAAGGCACCACCACTGGTGAGTTTTCCTTTGCTTATATTTACTTATACCTTCTGTACATTTGCTACCATCTGTATATTAATAACCAGTACAGTAAGTAAATAAAATGCTAAGATATTCTTCATCATTATTTTACAATATAAAACAAACAAAAAAATCCATGTCTCACAAGCAGTTGTGGTATTTTAACAGATTAAACTCTTTCTAAGCCATGATCAGAATGAGCACTTCAGAAAAACAAGTATTTCATCGATAACTGCTGCAATGTCTTAGCAGGGGAACTGCAGAGCATATTGGAGCATATGTCCCATCAGCCAATATTAAAAGAGCAGCCTTTGGTTTCTAGTGGAACAGACGCTGTTTTCTATTTATACTTTGGACAGAGGCAAAATGAAGACCATGTGGCATTCCATCATTACTCTTTAGAGATCTGAACGTCCTATCTTCTTCAGCCTGGCATCTATAAATAGCAATCAGTGTTTTACACTGCAATTAGGAGCAAGATAGATAGGGTTTTAATCTGTTCTTGTCCAGAATTTCAGTGGCAGCTTCTAACGTAGCCAAAGTTCATGCACTAGCATTGCAAAAATCACCTTCAAAATTTCATTTAAAAATATTTAGTAAATTCATTATTTGTAACAAATTGCATTCATATGCATTAAGGCTGAATTTCCAGGCAGACCACAGAGATGTATAGTTTTCTTTCATAACACTGATACCCCCACCCCCCACCTTTGTGTTTGTTCTGGTTCGCTAAGATTGATCTCTAGCATCCATCATGCTCTCACTTGACTTCAAAAAATGCCATTTCCAAAGATCTACTGTTACAGTAAATGCACATCTCCATGGAATAATTCTTATACTGCATCTGACCAGTCTGAACCAATGCTGATTTTATGAATGGCCAGAGATGAAGATACATTAAACTTCTATGCAACTCTTTAACTGGTTCTGAATGAAATGGGAATTGACCTACTATTTGACTAATCCAAATTAAGCTAATACGTCATTATTTTCTTAATATTAGATTTAGATCAAACCTTTGTTCTTCATTCCAAATTAGTCTTGAACTTGTTGAGAACATGATTTAACCTGTCTTGAATCATTAGCAAGGCCGGAACACAAAAGCTGCAGTTAGATGAAAAGATGAGTGCGCTTCATGGCGCGCTTCTCTGTCCTGATCTCTCAGCCATTCAAATCGGTGTCCTCACTGACTGATGCTTTGTGTAGCTCTTGTTCTTAGCTTATGAACCCATGCACAGACAACTACCCAGGCTCCAAATTTTTGATCTGGTAAGAGGTTGTGACACAGCTGAAGAGTGCACCTGGACAACTGGGAACTCAGAAATATCCTTGGTCCACCCAGCTGAGAAACAGCCTTTGTCTGATGCTTTGAAGACAGAGACAGACACTTAAAAGTGCATCTTTCTGACTTGACACGGTGATATAAAAGAGGATGTTGACAAATGCCAACATGGTGCCAGTGAGGCCATTTCTGAAATATGCATGAAGAGTTTGTGTCACGGCACGGATCATCTCACATATGCAGCCCTTTTCAAGTACAAAATTATATACAAATATAACAGTCCACTTCCAGTGTGTGTGTTCCACTGATATGAAAGCTTACAGAAGATTGGAAGGGAAAAAATCTCTCTTCTATCCCCCTACCTACACTTCCAAGGTTAACAACTAGCGGCACTCCGCCCAGATTGTATTTTTTGAATTCGAAAGTTCTTTCTTTTGTAACTCTTCTTTCTCCCGTGTTACCCCATCAAAGGTTCAGGGTTAACCTGTTAACCTTTCAGGTCTGTCTGTGTCTCTGCAACTAAGGGTCTGTGCACCTCAGCAGTTTACCCAAATTCACTTCCAAATAAGCTGATAATGAAAGATGGATGAGAACACACTCAAGCTGAAGTGTTTGTAAGTGTGTGGATATTCCATGTGTGATGCAGAGAAATGAAAAAACAATAATGCACAGATTAACATTCTGCTGAGCTGCTGTTTGTGCAGAAACAAACTAAAGTATAGTACATCAAAGATATAACATGGGATGTGTTCCTTGGAGATAAAACCCCATCCTGATTTTCTATCAGAACAACTGAAAAAACTCAGGGTTCTTTTATCAGGCATGATGCTTTATAAGCAAGGAAAAAGCATTCAGAAGGATAGTAAACACATATTGCTTCTTCCTTTTTCTTCTTTATATTTTTAATTAGACTGTTAGATCAACTGTAGCAAAAATATGCCTGATGTAAATGAATTCATGACTGGGAGAACATTTGTTTGTTAATCCCCTGATCTTGTAATATTCTGCTAGTTTTGTATTTAAATAGCTAAACAACTGCGCTCCCCCCTAGATGCACCAGCTTCAGCTGCCTGTGTCAGGAAGATGCAAGGTATCAGCTGCAGGAAGACGAGGATCAGCCTGACTTCACAGAGCAAAAGCACAGTGCTGTGGGGTGCAGGCAGCAGAGGTGGGGTGGGCACGGTGGGCTGGGCCCCTGCAATGCCTGATGAATGTCTGACAAGCCAGGGAGCTGGGGAGGGGGCTCAGCTGGAAAAGAGACCCCATCAAAGGCTGGAACTGGGATGTGGGGCTGCCTTCAGGGAGACTTAGCTGAATGAATGACAAAAATCTATTATGGAGGAAGGGGCGAGCATGACTAAAAGGTCTCACAGCGTTTACTCTGACAGGATGATTAATTTCTCATTACTCATCCAGAATGTGACTGTCTGAGGGGAATTCAGGGAAATGTTTGATTCTTTCAAACATTGATTATTTGAAGAGGAGCTTTTGCGTAAATCCAAATATTTTTTTTACCATCTTTGTTTTGAACTGGCACAGCAGGAGCTTTCTGATTCCCAGGTGAAGCCTCTTCAGAATCTCAGCACTATCAGGGCTCCTCCATTCAAAGCCAGAAACCACTACCTGAGGCACCTCAGAGGGTCTGACTTACTCAGCTCATGTTGAACCCTTTGACATCCAAAGGTTCCTCCTCACTCTCCTTGTCCTCCTCAAGTGTTCTGATGCTTAGAGGTCCTGCTGACAGGTTGGGCTCAGGCCTGTAAGTAGACAAGCCATGACTGCAATTGCAGCACAGCTTGGCTCCAGGGACCTTTATCTGATAACCACCAAATAACAATTTGACTTCTTCCTATGTGAGGTACATTACTTTGAATAGGCCTCAAGAAACAGAATTCTGCCTTACTCTGGATGACATCTACCTCATGTGGCTCCAGCTTTCATGTCTTGTATCTCAAGTGCTATTCAGGAAGCTCTGCGTGTTGATACCATCCATCCACAGCGGCTGAGCCTGAGATAAAAAGGGAAAGATGGAACAGTGCTTCCACCCTTCACACAGAGGATCACATACAGCAATGGCTATGCTGAATCAGATGAAAAGTCTTTCTAGTTCAGTAAGCAGTCCAGGTAGCAGGTGCCTAAGCAAAAAAGTCAGCATAAGAATTGGGTCAGCAATGCAAGAAAATTCTCCAGCTTGACTATTTCTGTTGGAGGGGAGCAGGAATAAGAACTGGACACAGTAAGAAAGGGAGAAAATAACTGTAACTGAAGAGAGTTAACAAAAAGCCATTCAGCAAAGAAGTCACAAAGGAAAAGTAGAGGAACTGTAGAAATAGGAGATGGTGGAAGACATAGCCCATGAGGCAGACAGAGCTGCAGGAAATGGGTAGGGATACTAGACTTGGAAGAAGGATGGATGAATGGAGCAGCCAGAGAAAAAGCATATGGTCAAAGCAACATATGTCAGCAGGTAATGAAAATAGCCAGTGTCTACCATCAGCTATGCACATAAGTGAAAGGAATTGAAGAACACACTTTTAAGACTTATGTATCTAGAAAGTAGGGGCTTTCAGTAATTCTGAAACACTCATGATTTTTCATCCATCTTCTTAATCTTATAAATCTGAAATTTTGCCTACATGCCTTTGATGAGTAAAAGCAAACATGGGAGGAACTAGAAGCTGGCTGCCAGATAGCAGCTTTTCTGAGAGCTCTTTAAAATGAATAGGTGATTGCTCCCCAGTCATATGTTAAACTCAGGTGTTTTTCCTAATTCCCCCTGGGGTCGGAATACTGCATTACAGCCCTAAGGCACAGGAGGAACCTCTGTGAAAGAGAGGATGATTTCCAAAGGGTTGAAGGTTTTCTCCCTCCATGATACACACTTCCTGCCCCACAACAATTACGGCTGTGCAACCATTTTTAAAGCAAACTGTACAGGCTAGTTGGAAATGATGGATTCATTTCTGTTCATTTTATTCAACTCTTTTTATTGTCTGCGCAGAATGCTTTTGTGTCCTGGAAAGCTGGTGCCTGATGTTTGTGGGTTTTCAGAATGACTTTGTATAAGACATATAACTCTGCTGACTGTGAGTTCAATTTTATTAGATGATAACAGTACGCTCTAAATTCAATTTCTCATTGGAGAACAGAACAAAAGCAAGCAAGCAACTCGAAAGCTGTGCAAAAACTGCTGTTTCATGGTTTGCACAAGCCTCTGATGAAGGAGCTCTTCTTGATGAAGAGAGGTACGCAAACATCTGTAGAGAAAAGGAGACAGAAACTCATGGTAAATATCCAAGAAACCAAAGCCTTCAGCTTTTTGTTCATTACGATTCCAAGGCTGTGTCACGTGGAAGCGCTATACTGCAAGTTGCTAGGATGTTTATAATCATTAAGTTTTTATCTACTGTGCCGCTGTTTCCAGGGACTGCCTTGTGGCAGTAGTAGGAATAAGCAGTAGTAGGAACTGTACTATTTGTAATAATGTAGCATTCCTTTTTCCATTTACCTGTAGTAAGGTTTTAATGTAAATACCATTCAGCATGGAGTAAAACATTTCAGGTAAATGTAAAATTCACACCAGCCTTGTTTCCTACCTCAAGGCCAACAGCAATGAACATTGGTCGCTATTGAAGATTTGTAAAGATAAACTCACTCTGAGTTATTGTAGCGAACTGTTTCACTGTGAAAACAGCAAAAATTGCATTCTAGAGACAAAGTCTTTTTTGTTGTTTTAGAGACTTTGCCATGAAAGGTCAGGAAGCTCTTATTTGTGCAGATTGGTTTTAACTCTTTGTTGAAAGCGGCATGCAAAAAATATGTTAGAGACTTACTGGAGGATGGGAAGCTCTGTGCAAGAAAGAGGAAAAAGAAGCTAAATGCTTAGATTTAATTCTGGTTACAGAACTTGGTCTGAGGGAAACAACAGCCTTGATTTAGACATTTATTCCCATCCCTATTAAATTTGATTCTCTATTGCATTCATAAAGTGATCTAGTTATTAAAGCCCCGATCTTAAATTAATGCCTTCATATCTTTATGGGAAAGGAGACGAGAACACAACAGTAAACAAAATAGCTGCTTGGTTTCAAATGCAATTTCAAAGACAAAACAACTTTCTGTTCACGACTGAAAAAAACAGGAATGCTTCATTCAGATAGATTCTCTTTTTTTTCCGGTTAGATTGACTCAGTGAGCATTAAATTATTACAAAGGTAGATATCACAAGTATATCAGAGGCTCATAACAGGAGATTATGGCTTTATATATTTAAGGAATCCTTTAAAATAAAAAGATTGGTTTGTGTAGGTGAAGTACTGATACATCTGTTTCCCTGAACAATGCATTTCTTGCATTTAGATTTCATATGAAATTCCTTATTGCAATGTTTTTGTCAGACCCCTTTTTCTATTTGTTTCCTCTGCGATGTAGCTTTTGCTTAAGTACATCTTCATATCTCACAAACAGCATCTTGCAAACATTCATCTACTGACAGAATACAAGAGAGGAAGCTTAGGCTAGACATGAGAGGGCAAAGGGAACCAAACTGCAGACTTTCAGCACCTAAGGGGAAAGCAATAGAGAAAGTGTGCCCCGGTGGCGCAGCGGTAGAATTCCCGTCTGCAACACCAGGGGGCTCGGGTTCGAATCCCCCCTGTGGAGCAGGGGGTAGAAGTGCCGCTCTGCTACACAGAGGGCTCGAATCCCGGGAGTTGGACTCGATGATCTCTAAGGTCCCTTCCAACTCGCACAATACTATGATACTATGATATGAATACTATGATATGAAAGTAGAGCCAAGCCCTTCTTAGAAGTGCTCAGTGAAAGGACACAAGACAAAGGTCACAATTGCTTTGACCAGAAAGGACACCAGAATTATTCCTGGCAAGAGCAGGTCAGCACTGGAAGAGACTGTCCAGAGAGAGAAATCCATCCCTGCAGATTACAGAAGTCAGCCGGGCAAAACCATCTGCAACATGATCTGGCTTTGAAGCTAGTCCTGCTCTCAGCAGGGTATGATTTCCAGGAGTCTTTTCTAATCCTAAAGTTCCATCCTTTCTCAAAATGGTATTTAAAATAATGGTCATCTGATTTCCTCCCTCCCTCTCTCCCTTCTGAGGACAATTCAATCTTCAGAGTATTTGACTGTCAGTTCTATTCATTAGTTAGTACAGTTCATGAGAGCTGGTGGGAGATACACTAAGTTTTGAATTTCTAACATTTATACTTAAGCTCATTGCTTTGCTGAATTTGCACAAGCAATTTGTCCTTTGAACACAGCGTATTTTTGCTATACGGTCTCCAAGATTAGTACTTCAGAGAAAGTCACAGAGTATTTCCAAACTTTCACCATTACCCTCCTTTGGACTTTTTGCCAGTGTACTCCAAATACCGTCAATTAATTGCAATATTTCACACAGAGGTCTAAAGAGCTCTATTTACCTTAACTAATAGCTCAGATCTGCAAATATTTACCTTTGTATATAAGCAGTTAGTTCCATTCATTGCAGTGAATTATTCACCTTCTGTCCTAGTGGAAACCTTAGAAAAGTATTTGAGAGTTTGCTTCTGTTGTTTTAGAAAATTACAGAAGTATTAGCTCACACTCAATGCATTATTCACTGCAACCCAATCGTGTGCTATTCCCTTGCGCTGTAAGTGAATCTGAGCTTACTTTTGTAGATGAACAACTTTGCAGATATCTGAGCTTCATTTTATTCTTTTCAGACAAATTCTTCTTGTTCATCTGTATGGGTATTCTTCAAAATACTTGTGTTTGGCTCTAGTTTTGGTTCAACCATCAAATACATCGGTCGGTGGTTCAAAACACTATGAAGTACTTAGCTATAGGGAGCAATAGGCCCATACTGCTTCTTTGATGTGTCAAAAATCAAGTGAGTGTTGATAAAGATACTGAAAAAATAAATACGTCTAAGGATTTCTGAGTATATTTGTAAGGTAGCTGTGTGTTAGCTTTCAGCTGCATTCTTATTTCACAGAATCACAGGGGTTGGAAGAGACTTCAGCCTCTGGAGATGAGCCAATCCAACTCCCTGCTAAAGCAGGATCCCTACAGCAGGTTACACAGAAAAGGATCCAGAGGGGTTTTGAGCATCTCCAGAGAAGGAGACTCCAAAACCAATTTGGGCAGCTTGTTCCAGTGCTCTGTCACACTCACTACAATAAAGTTTTGCCTCATGGTTCTTGTGGTACTTCTTATGTTTCCATTTATGCCTGTTGTCCCTTGTTATGTCTCTGGGCACCACTGAAAAGAGCATGGCCCCATCCGCTTGACTCCCACCCATTAGATGTTTATGAGCACTGGTAAGATCTTAGTCTTCCCCGGGCTGAACAGCCCTATGTCTCTCAGCCCCTCCTCATACAGGAGATGCTCCAGACCCCTCATCATCTTTGTGGCCTCCAAGCAAAATGACTATATACAACATCTCATGGCATAGAAAGAGGTTGATGATGACTTTGCAAAGTCCACCAAATATTATTATTATCTATCTGCTAATGTAATCCATCAGCTAAATATATATTCTAATAGCACACACTCCAGAACAAGCGCTCACAGGTGAAACCATTTTCATTTTTTACATGAATACACACACAGTGAATGAATATGGGGTGTCCTCTGTTTAAAGGGTACCTAAAACAATGATTTGGTTAAAATACCCTTTACATTTGCTAAACAAAACTATAGTAGCTATGATATTTGTGGGTTGTTTTTTTTTTTGTGGTACTGATTGAGTTTATGTTGTACTACATGAACAATACAATCTGACGTGCTGAAACCTGTGAGGAATCTCATTTTTTTTCCTCATAGCAGGCCTGCAAAAATACATCAACAGAAAGAATAGTATTTTCCTGCTGTGTATCTCATCTGGACTTGCTTCTTCTGGATACAAGACTGAAATATCTTCCTATCCATTTTGCTGGAAGCTATTACAATCTCACCCTGAAAAGCAAAAATCTGGTCCCTACCCTCCAGTACCAAACTAGCTATATGAGAAAAATTCTGCTAGCAACATGATAGTAAACTTGCTCCCCAAAATGTGTTTCTGTAGATATTGGCTGCAACGCTGCAATCCTGTATGATCAATGTGATTTGTAATATATCTTCCCACCCGTACTGTCTACTGAATTTGAAAAACAAAGTTAAGACCGAGTTTGTAAATGCTGGAGATGATCCAGTCATATGGGGTGCTACAGAAGTTAAACTCATTGCGTCACATATTCCATGGCCCACACAATTCTAATAAATTCCAGTCAGATTGTGGCTTGACTAACTTTGATCAGAAAGCAGAGGCCTTTATTTGAATGGTAAAGTATGAGAAGTGGGAGGAGTGCCCTGTTCTCACCTGCTCATGGCAGATAAGAAAATCTGACTTGCTGAGCATCTCTCCTAGGACAACATGGCTCAGATTTTCTCTGGGAGGTACATCCTCTCTCACTTCATCCATTGGAAAGTAGATACCACAAACCATTTCATAGCCCAGAGAGGGGTGTTTGCATGGTGAGAGTTGGGTATGACACCTAATGAAAGAATCCAGGATGAGCAGTGCTAGTTCCTCCCTGTTGTTTACCCTGGAAATTTACCTGCATTTGCTTTATCTCATTCCTTCTAGTAGCCTGTGTTCCTTTCATTTAGAAAGTGCTTGTGCTTCAGCGCTTTCTTTTCACACAACCTAACTCCAGTGTATGTCAGGAAACCTCATGTATTGAGGAAAGATTCTCTCATCCTGTAATATATAAACATATTGATTAGTATGTGTATATAGCACAAATATAAATAGTATACTGCAGACCGAAACCGAAAGCTACATGTAATCTGGGATACAGCATCTACATTCATTACTGAAATTAATCTGCAAATATTAGAAGAAATATTGTTAAATGTGTTACTACCCTATTGATTTTAATACTTCTATATATATGATACAAATGGCAGGTGGGGCCTTGAAATAAGCCAGCACACTCTCAGCTTTCAGCTGGATCAATGCTGTAGTTCAGTGCTTGGTGCTGCCTGGGAACTCGCTGTGGATGCCCTCCCCCTTGCCACTGAGGACATCAACCTTCATGTCAGACTTCATGAGGACTTGGCCCAAAGTGTTCCCAGGGACTGATATAAATAGGACTCATTTTTTGTTCCCCAAATGTTTGATTGGACATACATTTATTATTATTATCATTATTATATGTTTTTTCCCTGAAGTTCTGCTGCATTTAATACGAGAGAAACTCATTTTGTGAAATCAAAGTCAATGCCAAACACAACCAGAGACAGCCTGATAATGCTGTAACCTGGGGCTGATCTCTTCAGCCCTGTGGGTGTACACAGGCTCTGAGAGGAGCTCAGGATCTTGTTACAGACGGAGACACGCAGTTTACCAAGCCACAGACAAACACAACGTTTGCAATACCTTAAATGCCTTCCAAAACCCTTTTAAAATGCATGCAGAAGCACTATAATGCTCTATGCACTGCTAGTAAGCTTAGTAAATAGGGGCAGTAGCAGTCAGTTTTCCTATCTTCCTCCCACACCACTGGCTCCAGCTCCCGTCCTCAGAACCTCCCTGCTAACTTCTCTGCTCCTGTCAGTTTGGCAGGGTCTGTGCAAAGAAGATAATTGCTGCTTCAATCTTCAGCTCTGGGAGGAGAAAAGGGTTTGAAATATTGTGTGGCCTGGAAAGAAAACAAGGTACTGAATGACTTATGGAAAGAGGTTTCAAAAGGAATAAAAGGCTGTTCCTCTCTTTCTTGCCTTTTAGCATATGAAAGCACGAAGCCATATACTTTATACCCAGAGGCTGCATTTGAACCACTTGTATGTATCTAACTTTCTCAAAACACCGTGCAGTGGTAATGCTTAGCCTGAGAATGCTGCTGAGCTGAATAAATCCGTGGTGAACCGCTATGAATGCCACAGCACGAGTGTGGGCCCACCTGCTGTACAGGTCCTCCAGGAAACATGTAACAAATAAAGCTTCCCACATGACAACGGTGTCATGGCACCTCTGGCGCCTGTGGTGTGGAGAGACAGGATGGGTGCCACGACGGCTGGCCTCCAGCCATGGTCAACGCACACGTCAGTGGGCACAGCCTGACAGGGCCGGGACGGGGAGGGCCAGCCGCACGTCCCCTGCATTTCTCTCTACCCGTTGTGTTCGGGCTGCAGGATCTCCAGCGCCGACAGATCGCGGCCCGCCGTAACTTCGCCTGGCGGCGGGACCGCGCCTCACTTAGGGCTGGCCGGGAGCGCCGTGCCGGGAGCGGGCGGCAAGTCGCACTTCTCGCGGCGGCCTGGCGGGGGCGCTGCGAGCCCGGCATTGCGGGCGGAGCCGTGCGGCGCCTCCGCCGGCCGCGGGCAGCCCCGGGTCGGCAGAGCGGGGGCAGCGCCTCCCGCGGCTCCTGGCAGAGCCCGCGCCAAACGCTCCTCTCCGCCTTCGGCTGCTACGGGACTAGGTGCCTCTGCCGGCCGCGTGGTCCCGCGGCCGCCCCAACGCCAACCCAGCCTCTGGCTCCGGGGGGTACGCGGCGAGCCGGGTGGCGGGCGAGCGCAGGGAACGCGCGGCGCGGGCGGCCCCCGCCCTGCCCCGGTCCCGGCACGGCCGCCCCCGAGGGCTGCGCCCGTGCCGAGGGAGCAGTGTGACAGGCACCCGCCGGCGGCAGCGGGAAAGTTGGAAGGGCGGCGGGGAGAGCGCGGGGCAGGGGCCGGCAGCGGGGCGGCACCGCACCGGAGCGCCGGGAAGAGCCGGAGGAAAGCGGCTGGCGGCGAGGCGGGCGCTCAGAGGGGTACGGGAGGACGGGCGGCGGGGGGAGCTCCGCCGCCGTGCGGGAAGAGGGGGCAGGCGGCGACCTGCCGCGAGCAGCCCCGAGCCGCCGCCGCCGCTGCACGAGGATGCCCGCAGCGCCCGCACTGCCCCGCGGCTACCGATGAGGAGAGCGGGGAAAGTTGTGCGCGCCCCGCCTGGGGGGCCGCGGAGCAGGGCAGCGCCGGGAGCGGGGCTGGGGGGGCAGGTTGCGGGCGGAGCGTCTCTCCCCGGTATCCCTGGGGTGGAGGACAGAGGGAAAGTAACTCGGGAAAGTGAGAGCGATTCCTCCTTATCTTTAACCCCCCCCTCCTTTTTCTTCCTACTCCGAAAGGACCCGTTTGAAAGGGAAGCGACAGCCGCCGTGTGCTGACTGGAGAGAGCCGGGAGAGGAGGGCAGCGCGGCCGGCAGCCCTGCGCTGCGGGGGAGGGTGCGCGATCCGACGCGGGGATCCCCCGGCGCCAGCGTGCGGCGAGGCAGCGGCAGCGGGTAACCGGGACCGGCATGCGGCGGAGAGCAGGAAGGTGAGACGGGAGCGGGAACAGAAACTAACACCGAAAAGAAGAGGGGAGAAAAAGACGGCGGCTGCGAATTACAGTGCAAGTGGGTGGATGTGGTGCGGCAGCGACTTGGGATTTAGGGGATGCACTCTTGCACTTGGCTTCTCCTTCGCCCGAGCCGCCCGTCTCCGGTGGCAAGAAGGCAGCGGCGGTACTTGGCGGCAGGAGGAGACGAGGAGGAATAAGCGCGAGGGCTTCGCTGAGCGGTGCTTGCAGTGCCCTGCCGATCTGCTTTAAGGTTTTGATGTTATTTTTTATTTCCCCCTGGTGGATGTTGATTTCTTGACCTTAATTCTGAGTCCTTTGACTCGCATCGCAGTTTCTGGTTGGTGTTTTTATTACCTTCGGTGAGGAGAGGCGAGAGGGAGGCTGGCTTCGGTGCTGAAAGTTGCACTCGTCCTTCTTTTGGAGGCAGCATGTGCACCAACATAGTGTACGAGTGGCTGAAAACCCTGCAGCTCCCCCAGTACGCCGAGTCCTTTGTCGACAATGGCTACGACGACCTGGAGGTCTGCAAACAGATCGGCGACCCGGACCTGGATGCCATCGGCGTGGCCGTGCCCCAGCACCGCCGCCGCATCCACGAAGCCGTGCGGCGGCTGCGGGAGGCGGACGAGCGAGCGGCCGGGCTCTACTTCACCTTGGAGCCGCCGCCCGCGCCTCCCGCTAAGGGGCCCCGCCGCCCACCGGGGCAGGACGGGGCGGCCCCCCGGCACCGGCCTGGCCGCGGGGGCCCGGTGGTCTATCCCAGGCTGAAACTGAAGATCATGATCCGGGACAAGCTGGTCCGCGACGGCATCAACCTGAGCAAGCCCCCCTACTCCAACAAGGTAAGGAGCTCTTGAAGGGAGGTGGTGGCGGCTGGATGCCCGCTACTCAGGGCATCTCCGCCAGCGTGGCACCAGGGTGCAGAGCGGCACACATCGGGGTCGTGGTGTTTTGGAGGCGAAGCACGGTCCAAACTTAGTGCCAGCGTCATGTGCATGGGAGCGGGGCCGTGGCTGGTGAGATTCTCCTCATCCACCACTTCAGCTGGGCCCGTGTGCTGTGCCTCGTATTTACTGTTTCTTATCCGTTCTTTATGTCCAGTCTGGTCTGGGGCGTGAAGGCAGGGATTAACAGGATAAGGTTCTGGATGTTTTTGGGTTTTCCCTCTGAAAGTTTTCCATTGTGTTGGTGAGCGATAGCGTCTCCTGTGTTTTGATAAAGGTAGCGCTGTGCTGTCGGTTCCTGCTGGCAAAGTGGCTCTCGAAGGAAGCAGTAGTGTGGCCTGTGGAACTTCTTGTCCTGTATTTATTGACTGAAGGATGGTAGTGACTGCTGAATGTCAAAACCGTTTGTCAGACACTCCGGGTGCGAGTTGGTTTATGTCAAGGACGTGTTCTGCTGAAAGGCAGAGAAGTGGAGGTCTCCAAAGACTATGTCCCAGTTCGGTGAAACCCCAATATTCGTTTAGTTGTTGTATTTGAAAAGTTTAAAATGTAATAATAACATGGTCTGGAAGGCATATAGCTATAAAATTAAACAGGCAGTGCCATGAATGAGAAAGCGATTTGTGAAAGAAAACAAGGTATTATGATATATGGTTGCTTCAGAGTTCAGAATGAAGCTTGTCAGCAAATTGTTGTGTGACCCGAGCTGCCTGCGTTCTCTTTGATGATTTGAAGTCTGACTCTTCAGTTGACCTTGAGATTGTAGGTACTTTTAACATCAGAATAGAAAGTATGGAAGGAAAGTGATGGAGAGGTCTGCAGATCCAGGTTTCTGGAGATGATTGTGATTGTGAGAAATTAAAATTGAGAATTAATACTAGCAGCAGGGGACCTGGATGTAAGAATAATGAGTAAAATCCAACTTAGTTAACAATGTAGAGGTACACATAATAAGACATACAGCGTAATAAGGCTCTCAGGGCTTGTATTTTTATGGGCTTTTTGATAGAGGGCCAATGGTTGCTTCTCAAGTGCAGCGCAGCCAGCTGGTCTGAGATATTTGTGTTCACCTTTTCCTGAAACATCTGGCTGATGACATGGTCAGAAACACTGAATCAAATCTGATAGGACAGCGGTCAAGTCTAATAAAAACATTCTTGAAGGCATGTTTGAAGTCTGAGTGCAGCATCTTCTGAAACTTCCTGTGTCATTTCAAAGAGATTTCTTTTCCCTTTCAAGTGATACTTGCTTGGACTTAGTCTGACTAAAATCGCCATTAACTGTCTTACATAAGCAAACTTCTGTGAAAGTTTTTGCTTATTAAAGAAGCTACGACTCATCACCCACCTTTGGAACTATGCTTTGCTTCTTCCTTTCAACTTTGTGTGCTCACAGTCACCAATTCCTTCTTACCATCAGAGGGATCCTCTACCTGTCTTCACTACCTTCTATCTTCTCTGTAGGAATTATAAAATTCCAGAGATGCCTGTGTATGACATCAAGGAAATTAAAATCTTAGGCATTGCTTTCTTCTTTAGCTCACCTTGTTTTAATTTGATGGCTTTGATAGTAGTGCAGGTGAGCTGTCAGGGCAAGCTCATCTTACACAGAAATTGTCACTCAGCTTTAACGCTAAAAAGCTTTTTTAAACCTAAATGGAACATTTTGTAGTAGAAGGGGGAACTAAGCTTAATTTCCTTGTCTTAGTTCATCTTGCAATGTCAATATAGTTTGGATGGCGAATGCATATAAACATCATGTTTATTTGCAGTAATTGAAAAACTTTCTCCGTCTTCTTGGTGTGAAGCACTTCACATTGTAGCATGTTGTAAGAAACCATAAGGCTGGCAAGATCTGAATGTGTGTTGCTCAACACGTGTTATTGGGAATGCCACCCACTGTAGCAATCCATCTTGAAAATGGCTTAAAGGGAATACCAAAAGATCACGTCACTGTGCATTATTCATGTGCAGAACAAGAAAAATGAAATATTTTAATCTTTCACTTGGGAAAGCACTGTATTGTAACCATCTCTTTCTAAAAAAAAATCCTTTACAAGATTGTGGCTATAATTTCCTCAACCCGTATGATATATTTTATGGGGGTTGGACTCGATGATCTCTGGAGGTCCCTTCCAACCCCTACGATTCTGTGATTTTTATATAGAATATGCATTGTACGGAGTTCTGCATGTCAGAAGAAAGTAGATTCTCCTCTGCATCAGATTAAGAATCATTTTGAGGTTTATCTTAAATTCTTTGTATGTATTTGTTAAAGGACACATCTGTCTACAGATGGTCATGTGGATAGTGTGGGGTAGGGCACCAGACGTCAAACTTTTGAAGGTGGATTTACATTTGTGCCACTGCACAGCTAACCAGCCTTCTCCTTTCTTGCATGGCTTATATGGACATACAGCCTTCTGATGTTTATGACTGGAACATAACAGAGAGATACATGCTTATGTGTATATGTATGTTAATGGCTGCATATGTACGTAGATGCATTCTCCTTGTTTCCTGAAGAATGCTCACTGCGTTCAGTTATGTAGTTCTCATACAGTATTGGAGTTTTATCTGAAAATGTCCCTGAGAACTGGAAGTGCTGCTGACCCTCTGTCTTGTTTGGAACCTTCTGTGTGCCCGTCAAAAGATCGAAAATGAGTTTTAGGTGTGGATGCTGAGATGTTGAAAGCATCCTTTTGCTGTCCTTCCGGTGCTGTCGCTGTACTTTCTGATGAAAACTACAGAGCATGAGGGATAGGAAAGCATTGGCAAGGTAAACTTTAGCTTGACTTAGCCTGATCACACCCAGAAGAAATGACTAACACCTACTTAGCACAGCCTAATACAAATCTCTTAAAGATGTGCGGGCTTTGAATTCAAGCCATGTGTGTGGGTGACTTCAGATGGGGAGAATTATCGCAAGCCATCTTGATGATTTCCATGAGAATTATAACAAGACCTCACTTCCTCAAACCGAGTCTTCTATATTTTGCAAATATAAACTGAGGAATAGAGTTGCTACAGAGATGAACTCCACTGAGGCTGGATTTTTGTTCGAGGTTGGTAATGTTCATTAATACTCCAAGCCTTCTGTTTCAGTTTCAAACCTGCTGTCTCTGTTCAGCTTAGAAGCTTCATGAACGTAAGAAACATTGTGTGGAAGTGATGGGCTTCAATGCCCTTCACACAACCCAGAGTCAAATGAAATGGCTGTGTCATCCCCAAACATTTTCTCCTTGGGTGTTGTAATTCTGTCTTTAATTAGGAAACTAATTATGCCTGGTGTAGGAATACTCTTAGTGTTCTTTTGACATGTAGACATTTTCTGGATGGGTCTGATGGGAGAAGGGAAAAAAAGAAAGCAAACTCTCAGTTTTCCCATTAAGCTTAACAAAGGAGAGCTCAGCACTGACCTGAACCAGCAGGAACAAAGGCAGTGGAGCCTTCAACGCCACGCAGACACTCTTACCTTGGTGGGCTAGATGCAAACCAGATTGTCTGTGCTGGTTTGGAGCAGGAATAATGTCACTAAATGTCACTGTGGTGTTTGGAAAGCGGAGGAGCAATGCTTTAGTCAATATAAAGACAAGGAGGATACCTCGTTGTGGAACACGTCAGGAGAAATTAAGTATTCTATTTGTCTTGAATACAGATTAAGTGACATTTAATAGTTTACCAGAATTTCATTACTATTTCTAATTGAAATAAATGGCCTGATCCATTCTTGAAGAATTTTATTCAATTTTAATCTGCAGAGAATTGCAAATATATTAAAAATGACTGAAAATATACATTCATTAAAAGGTCCCACGCCAATTAAAATGATTTGCTTAGCTTCAATGTAGTTATACTGATGTAGATTTCCATATTTATTAGAGAGAATAAAACCCTGGTGGGATGTGCGCAGGGGTGTGTGACTTCATTGTCACTCACTGTGCTGTTTGTGGTTATGGGCACGCTTGGAAAACAAGCACTGGAAATTCAGCTGCATTTGAGGTCATAATCTCAAGAGCTAAAGCAGATGTAGAAAAGGAAGGAGTCAGATCCAAGTGAGTTATCTCATTAAAAGCCCGACTATATATTTTTAAGTTCCGTGCTGATGGTATAGCACAGATCTGTGTTTCCGATTAAATCTTTGTTTAATCCTCACCATTACAAAATGAGGAATATCATGCATAAGTTATTTGCTAAGAGGTGAAGATGCCGGCAGTACTGCTTTGTAGCACGCTGATTCAAACTGAGTCTGTGGCTGGGTAATTTAGTTAGTGATTCAGATAGATAGAGAAATGAATGCAGCGAATTAAAAATATTGTGCTTTGAAGAAATGGCAATGCTCACCCATACTGGAATTAAACATGAACCTTTTTCTAAAGACCTGGCTGCTTTGAAATAACTGCATCAACCCTGATTAGCAGAGCGTTCTCAAATATGCCTTGGGGAAAGCTGCCTATTGACAAAAGTACTAGTGCATTAAGTAGTAACAATATTTTCATGGCAATAAATTAGCAAAGCTACAGGCGATATTCAGGGAGTGAAAAGGAATTTTATATTAGAAAGCAATAAATTTGCCTTTGATTTCTTACCATTATTATTATTATTATTTTTTAAAAGAAAATATGGCACCTCATATATTGGGCAGTTGTTTCAAAGTCCTCATTTATTAAACTCACAAAAAAACAACCGGAAAGGGACTTCTCCCTAACAAGAGCATTAAGGCAAATTGTTGCAGAATATGGATAACACAGCACTCTGCTGTATTTGCATTTGAATCGTTCCTGAATATTTTAACGTGTATTCAATCTCCTCTGAAAATGTTGAATGCGAATTTTCCTGGGCTTCATTATGTTTCGCTTTTGAGAGGAGGAAGATCCCATTAGGGTGTATTAAAGGTGGAGTCCTGAGAGAAGCCCCTATCAGCTTTGCATAATTTTCTCTCATTTTTATAGCACGTTCAGCCCTCCAGTGTATTTTCACAGGTCAGGTTGGGGTGTGGGCTGGACAGGGGAGAAGGGGAGTTAGTGGTCCTGAGCTTGGTGGAAGAGCTGCCTTCCCCTGCAACCAGCAACACCTTCAGCCAGCCTCCATATGGCTTTATATTTGGAGGAGAAGCTAAACTAATATTCCCTGGCACAAGAGGAATGCATGCCAGTGTGTGTGCATGTGTCTGCTGCACATCAGCAGGGGTACCACCACTGGGGCAAAAGTCAAACCCCAAGTTTCACTCCTGAATATCCATATAATTGTCTTGTTTTATCTATGTTTGGTGCTCGTGAACCTTTCTGTGGAGAAAACACTTCTCGAGAAGATTTTTTGTTGATGCCGCCCCCAGAGCTTCTGTCTTCTCCATATGTAGGAAAATGAAATCTCACACAGTAATCTCGTGAGCCATGTTTTTAGTTCTGTTCATTCTGTTTTTAGCCAATACCGCCATACCATATTTGCCATATATATATATATATATGGGCAGCAGTGTCCCTCATTTTAGATTAAAGAATTTTCCTCATGGAAGGAAAGTTGAAGTGTTGCTAAAGTCACAGAAAAATTGTAGACAGGCGAAGTGCTGGGACCAACTGCTGCAGGGTCTTTGCCCATATGTTAACATTAAATGTAAACTCCCCCATGTTGTAAGTAGAAAAAGCAGTATCAGAATAAACAGTAGCTTGGATATAATGATAATCATTGTGGAGCAGTGGTATAAGCTGCTGCTTGCGGCACCGGAGGGCTTGGGTTCGAATCCCCCCTGTGGTGCAGGGGTAGAAGTGCCGCTTTGCTACACAGGGAGCTCGAAACCCAGGAGTTGGACTCGATGATCTCTAAGGTCCCTTCCAACTCGCACGATACTATGATACTATGATATGATGATAATCAATTATGCTGTTAATTTTGCCTGTTAATTATACCTCATATGCATATATTGTAATGAAGAGTCCTTACCCACTAAGGTCTATAAATCCATCTGTATGATCAGAGACATACCCACAGGTACTATAGAACCCATGTCAAATGCCATTATGTGGTCTGAAGTGACAGGAGTAATGTTAGTGCAGGTTAGCAGAGAATTTATTGCATTGGTTGCAGGAGGTCGCTTCCTGAATTGAGATTCTCCCAAAGCAGGGCAGGACGGGCTGCGTTGGTAGGTGGAACTTCTACATTTCTTGCTTTGTCAGTTTGAATGAGACACTTTGCTTTGTGTTTGACAAAGCTATCTAGTTCAATCTTTTTGTCTAGCCTAACACGACATCTCATGTTGATGTGCTTATCTTGACAAACGTGGTTGCTTGTAAGCGCTGCAGGAATTGTCATTTCTTAAAAGCACTTGCGGCGCTGTGTTTAGCAGTGCTGCCTTATTTTGGGAGCAGCTCTGCAGCAAGAAGTGCAGAATTGCTGAACCTTCCCCGACGCTGCCAGGCTGCAGCCAGGGTGACACACAACTGGCTGCACCGAGTCATCGAGTCTGCTAGCTTTGCCACTTGCAGAGAGTAACAAACGCCTCTGAGTGTTTTGCAAAGAAGAAGAGGAGTGGTTTGTCAAATGAAACACAACTGTAACTGCCTTCAAATAACGCCTTGTCCTTGTTCTCACGAGCTCAGCAGTATGTGAATTGTGGTGATACATGCCTCTTGACGGGAGTCTTGCTCCTCTACTTGGTTTCATTCCCAGTGAAGTCAGTGGGGGTTTTGCCAGGGATTTCATTTTTTTATGCCAACTTTGGTTTGAAGTGTTCAAGTCTAAGTCAGCTAACAAGCCTGCCCTTACCATCTGTAATTGTGATGGGTAAGAACCGTACAACAGGAGATGGCGACAGAAAATATAGCAGTAGCACGGAAAAAGAGACCAAAATGTTTCAGAGCTTTAAATATCACCATTAGCAGATTGAACAGCAGCAAGGCTGACTTATGATTATAGATCTTTACATGGGAATTAATGTTTGGTAAATAATATCTGAAATCCACATTCATGGATTTTGGCTGCAGTCAAGTAAACAATCGTTTACAATTGTCCCGTCAATAGCTATAAATTAGGAACAAATGATGTATATAAAATAAAACTTAGAACTGCACACAAGTCTTCCACAAGTTTCTTTTTTTTTCTCTAGATGAACTACATTTGTCATGAGTACTCACACCCTCAAGGTAGGGATGTGGTGTTATCATGCTGCATATGACATCAGTGGGAACATTATGGAGAAAGTAAATCCTGTTTTGATGTCTGTGCCCCAAAAAGCATCTTGTAATTTTGGTGTTGTATGGGAAATTGGTAATTACAGCCTGAACCTCTGATTAATCAGCTGAGGCAAGTGTGGGGTCAGCTGTGGGAGCACAGGTGAGAGTGATGTAGCTGTGCTCCTGGAAGGGGTGAAGCTCGACTCCACCTCCTCTAAGACCTCATTTAAGGGCTGACCCCCACTGAGGCAGCATCTCTTGGATATTGCTCCTTAGTGAAGACTGCCCCAGTTTCTTCAGCCAAGGCATTGACATTGGTGAGTTTTCCTTTGTATATAACCTTTGAATATTTACCATCATCTTTGTTAACATCTTTATATTAGCCACCCTTACCGGTGTGTTTCAGGAAAAAATTAAAAAGCCTGAAAAAAATATTGTCTTTCCATCTAGGATAAAGAACAGCTTAAGCATTTTTTTTTCCCCAAGGTTGGCTAAGTGGCCATGATCTCAGTACTCCATAGAGCAATAAAAAGTAAAAATCTAGAAGTGGACAATGATTCTGCATCTGTGCCCTTAGTTTTTGATAGAGGTTTTTGCTAGGATTGACTCTTTGCACTCATCCTTTGCTCTCATCCTTTGGGCTTCGTGTTTCCCAGCCTGGTTGTCTATTAGCCCTCAGACTGTCCCAGAGCTAGCCACTGCTTGAGTTCTGTTAAATTATTTCCTCTAAATCACCCTTAGGGCACACTACCTTCTTCCTTAAGCCCGATAGAGTACATCTCTTGCCTGGGTATCCCTAACCTTTTTCACCCCAGTCTAGATTCACCCAATAAAGCTGGGGAGTGTTACCCACTGTTGCTGTCACCACTACTGAAATTCACACCCCCCCCCCCCCCCCCCCCATCTCACAGTGCTCACATCCACTGTTTAGTCCCTAATTCAGCAGGCATTAATAATGTATTCTATTATATATTGTTAAAATATATAAAGTAACAGTGTTTTTTATTAAGATAAGTAAAAAAGAGCAAGAAAACCATAAAAATGGTGGGATGTGACTCTGTTTTTGTTATACTAACACACCAGTCTGGTTTGATGGCAGTGGTTGCGGTTCTTAGTGAGCTCTCATGGTGCTCAGTAGAGATTTTTGATGGAATTTTACTCTTCCTGTACTTTATCCTTGAAAATAATAGTTCACAAACGTATGTACTGCCAACAAGCAATGACATGAATAAGGTGTGACTGTGAAGAGAGGGGTATTTCTCTCTGGCGAGAGAGACCTTATGGAAGTCTGGTAAAAAGACATATTGGTTGTAGCTCAGTACATTCCATCTGAAAATTCACAGGTAAAGTATTTATGTCGACTGAAACTGGAGTTGCAAATAAACAAAAACATCTGTGATTTTTTTTTCGCAATCTTGGAACCTGTTCTCAAATTTCTTTATCGCAATGGGAATCACAGCTGCATATTTTTCGCTATTCACAGGATTGTGTTTAGCCAGTTTATCAAAATGAATAAATGTATTTGCCATAAATTGAGCTGGAACTGCACTGCGCCCTCCTCTTGCTCTGGTTTCGGTCCAGATGGCATTAGTAGTGACAGTTGTATGCTCAGGGCTCGGCTGGGCCCCTCCACAGGGCAAAGCCTGTGCCATGATGGCATGGGGCATGGGGAGGCCACATTGTGAGCTGTGCTGGGCCATGGGTTGGGCATGCATGCCCTAAATTATCCAGCAATTATTAGTTTAGCAGAGGCTTTTTCCATAGCTAAGGAACGGGAAGTATCAGGATAAGGAGTCATCGAGACTCATTTGCTCTTGAGAAGACCTGTTAGATCTTCACATACTGGCTAAAAAGCTCAACCTGAGATAAGAATGAGTGCCTATTTCTGCTTCTGAGTCTACATGCACTCTTACTTCAACAAGCAGTTGTCATTTTAAGAGGTCATCCTGAATAAACTGAAGGTTTAACAAAGAGAACTGCGGAAATTCTTGAAAGAGAGTCATCAGATATCCTGATTTGGAAGAGAGGTTTCATTCATTTTATTGTGTAAATGTGCCAACAATCAAAAAAGGGGAGAAGCAGAGTTAAAGGGAATTTGACTGAAAGTTTACTAAGAGAGCCGGGAAAGAAAGTTTCTTTCATCTCACCCATATTATTTTGTTTTGAAAGAAGTTATTAGGCTTTTCCTATAATGACTTCTAAACAGCACTTTGCCAAGAGAATGTTCCTGAGGGGGGATTTTGGTAGAAAGGCACGTGAGTGCAGTGTAGTGGAATGATGGGAACTGCTTTAATTGCTCAGGGCTATCAGCTGAGCCTGGCCTGCTGCTGGGCACACCCGTGCTGGTGGCATTTGCTCATTTATGGTGCTTTTAAGGGTCAGTAGAACCTTAAGGAAGATTTGATCATTTTAGGGTGTTTTTACAGTGAAGTTTACATCATCTGCAATACCAGTTGCTATAAGTAAACGTTATGTGTTTGGAAAAGCTTCTGACAGTGGGAAGAATTTATCCTTAGAGGAAGCTTGAGTCTCTTGTTGAAGGGAGCTAGTACTGATGCTTTAGCAAGTATGTGATAGTGTTGGTTTTGTGCTTTTTTTTTTTTTTTTTTCCTTGTACTTCTTCATACAAAATTGGGTGGTTTTCTTGTGAGCTTTAAGTAGTGGTATTACTTCACCTACAAGGGAAGTTGTAAAGGGTTGGGTTATTGCCCTGAGGGACAGTTTCATCATAATGTTGGAAGCTTGCTTGAAAGAGAACTTATATTCTATGTGTAAAAACATTCAGAAGACCTGCTTATGCAAGTATGGGATTCATTAAATCAGTTCCTAGGATGTCTAACGGAAAATAAGGTATTGCAGTATGTTCTTTCTGGGTGTCATGTTTTTGATAGAAGCCTGAAGTTGTTGAGGGGAGTTAATTGCTTTATAGACTTTTAAGTGGGTGAAATGGAGGTGATAGTTTATAGTGTTGACCTGAATTTGGACACTAAGGCAGGTGTTCCTTTGTATTGAATGTACTTCTTTTTATGTGCATAAGGAAATGAGCACCATCTTTTTAAAGATAGCTTTTATTTTTTTTTCTTCCTCATCTTTTTTGTTACATTTGCTACAGAAGGATTTATTTCTCTCATTTGAACTGGACAGCAACGACTTCATCCCTTTAATTAGCATGTTCTAACTCTGTGATTATCCTTTTCCCTGGTACTCTATGAGGAAGTACTTGTATGTAGACTTCATATACTTGATGGGCTTTAATATTAAGTTTCTAGTTCTAGACTTTTAAGGTATATTGTTTTTAACTGAAATGGTAGTCTTTTCCTTCAAACTATGTGAGGTGTTTAAGTTCTGTTCTGAAGTTCTAGAGCTGGTATTTTTAAGAGACTTTGAGCGATTCAGGTGTTTTCACTGATGTTTACTCCTTTATGCATTTCCTCCCAGTACCTAACTTGGCTCTTTAGTACTGAAAGCTTTAAATAAATAAATTAAAACATTTGCTTAAGTGATGTTTTTCCTTTGGTTCCTGCTGAGAAGAAAAGTCTTCACTGCAGAGGGCACTGCTCTTGACTGGTCCTTATTTATTTTAGTGCAGGTTTGGCTTGAAAAGTGATTCACTTTCATATACTTTCCTGTAGGCTATTTCAGATAGCGATAAACAACTACTATTCAATCAACTGTCTATATCAGAGAGATGATGAATAATAAGCAAACAGCAGTGTTTATGGTTTCTATGGATTGAAAGGCTCACAGTCTGTGTTAAATGCTCTTTAATGTGTTACTCATTACTTGTGTCCATACGTAAGACTTAGTTTTGGTGTCAGTGTTTCCGTGCAATGCTGCTCACATTAACCAGCATTAAAGAATAAAAGAACTCTAGTGAGTGTTTAAAACTAAGTTATTCAGATGAAGAAGTATCTCTGATAGCTATAACTTCTAGTATTCTGTATTTTGCTTTTTGTTTGATGGCCATGTGCTTAATCATTGTTGCTTCAGGATGTTTGATTAATAACTGGTATAAGCAAATATGGCAGCCAGTAAATGTAAGTAGGTATGCTTCAGTGAAGCAGAGCTTGTCAGGGGATGTTTGAGTTTAGAAGTTTTTATAGTGCTTTCTAAACAGACATCAGCCCTGGTACTTCTTGCCTAAGCTGTGCTTGGCCATCTCTGCAGTGGAATTTGCAAAAGCATCTCTACATTAAGTTCTGTTGGGTACGTGGGCTCTGACCTCATACAAGGAGAATTGATGGGACTTCAGCTATTGATTTTTGTTGTGAACAAAGGGAAGTGTTTTCTTTTTTTGTTGCTGTTGTCCCCCTTCCTCCCTCTCCCCCCCAGAATCTGTAATTCTGCTTTCAAAGTAATACAAAAATAAAACCACTGTGGTTGCTGGTTTTCTAGACTTTGTTGAACCCTGATGGAAGTAGCTCTTTAAGTGTACTAGTACTAGTTGCATCCATATTAGGTTAAGTTGGTCTGCACCTGTTTTGGTTTTTTTTTTCCTTGTTTTTCCTTCCCCCTTCTTCCAGTCTGGAGATATGTGAAATAAGCCATAGCCTATCAGGCAGTTCAGTGAGATTCTGAATGATTTTCCTTCTTTTGCTCAGAAACAACAGAATAAAAAGATGATGGTTAAGATGCTTCTAGGTATATGGAAGTATTTAGAATGACGGATAATTATGCTGTGATTATTTATTTCTTGATTCAGGGTATTTCTCTCAAAAGGATTGTTCAGCCCATATAAAGTGAATAATGCTATGTATTGATTCTTGTTACCTTACTGGGCTGAAACTGCCAGGTAGGAGCTAAACTTGGGAATAAGATACGAGCTTTAGTAAAGACATCGTAAGAGCAGACAAGTTGAGAAAAATGTTTTTGCACCGTGAGTTTATATAATGCTATATTGGAGCTGTTTACCCAAAGGTGGAGTTAACTCTCAGTTGGGTGATATGGGGAGATTTGTCTTATTTATGTGTTCTGTTATGCCTAAAGGTAGAAATTTAACAAGCGTTGTAACTAATATTTTTACTTATTATCATTTAAAGTAATGTGATTGAAGGAGTTACTGGCTGGCTGCCAACGTGTTTCTTTACATTGCTCTCAGAATAACTGAGAGAATAACTGCTCTCTCATGATAAGCATATGAGTTTTCAGACCTACAAGCCCGTTACTTGTGCCTATGTAGCCATCTTTGTTAGACTGGAAGTGGACGAGAAGGCCCCAAAGCATATGCAAATAACTGTGAAGATGTTGGTGTTCTTCTGGTGTTCCCCAAAACTGTGCATAAAGAATACTTAGACTGTAGCTTTCCAAATACTGTCAGGATCTTTTAAATTCCAGAAGTTGGAAGATAAAAGCTTTGATTTGTTTTTCTTTAATAGGTTCATGTTTAAATTCCAGCTTTAGATGTTGCTTAGACAGCTTGCAGCTGAAGAACATGTTTGAAAGACTCCTTCAGCTTTATGCAAGCTTATTTTTTTTTCCTCTACATGAAGCACTAGTGCTACGTAGTACCGAACCAGAAATGACTATCTCTGGAAAACAGAAAAACTCATGAAATTGGTACAGTAGTTTTAGATGTATGGAAGGGGAACACACTTAAGGTTTGGATAAACTGAGGTTTCTATAATTTATTGCTCTGTTTTCTTTAATAGAGGTTTTGCTGATGTGATATCTCATCTACGCAGATGTCCTGACGTTTGGCTAATTGGTCGTACTCAGTAATTTTTGTGGTTGAAATACTTGTCAGATAGATTTAAGCCTCTGAATAGTGAGATAGGAATGTTTTCCTCAGACATTAGCTTGACAAGCTGTTTCCTAACTTTAAGTAATGTGATCCCTGTGATCTTATTAATACTTGATGTGCTAAGATGTCTTTACTGTTAAAATTGTTTCTTAGCATCTTACCTAATTTTCCATATTTCAACTCATTTTATTTCTTTGTGTTTTCTGTTAGCGAGGTTTAGATTTTTTTAAGGTTCTGCTGAATCCTACCCAAATGTCTGACAATTAATGATCCATTAATTAATGAATTAGTAGTTAATGAATCTCCCTTTTTAGCTTTTTTTTTGGGGGGGGTGGCAGAAGAGGGTGGGCAGATGGCCTTTCTTTCACTCACTGATCTGAAGAGGTCTGAGACCTTGCTGGTGCAGGGCAGAGCATTGGTTATTCCTTCCTGTCTGTAACCCTTTCTGTGCTACTTACATTGTTGTCTCCTGCCTTGGGTCTACAACATTCCTTGAGCCCTTTAGGTGGGAGGGCTCACCATTGTTTGTGTACGCAATGATCCATACCCTGTTGTACTTTTGCTCTTTTGTGCCTGCTGAATAACATCCTTGTATGATCAGACTCCCTCTGTTTAAAGAATGGGTTTATTATGAATCCAAAGGCCAGCCTCCTGTGCATTAGTGCTCCTACTGGTTGAATGTGGCCCACTGATATAAAAATAATTTCATTTTTACCATTTGTATTGGTACTGAAAATGATCATTGTGATGAGAGCAGTCCCCTGGAAAACTTATTATAACTTCACATTTTGTCTTGCGTGTTCTGTAGGCACTTTACAAATACTTTGTGCTAGTTATTTGCATTTGACCTAGTTTGTTGGTATGAATGGCTACTGAAATGGTATAAAAAAGCCTTTCTGAAATCAAGACTAGAGGCATCTAGTTATTTCAGTTATGCTGTGAGTTTCCTTGTGTGATATAGAAGGAAGTTGTGTTGATTTGGCGTAATTAGTTCCTCAGAAATCTGTGTTGTCCATTTGTTTTGTCACCTCTTGATTTGTGGAAACAAAAGCATTTTTATGTGTGGGTAGGGACCAGTAAGATTTTCTCCATGTGACTCAATAGTTTTATTCCAACAAGCACAGTTTTTTTTCATCTTCTGTTGTCCTTCTACATCAAGCTAGTCACTGTTCTTCCTGGCTGTTAAAGCAGGACAGCATGCTTTCTTGGCACACAGCAGCCCATATCCTTGAGTGCACTCCAGCATTCCCTGCCCTCCATCCCTCTTCCCCCTTCACTCCATTCCACTAGTTTAGTGACCATAGCTCTATCTAACCTGTAGGTGAACTCCTGTGCTTGTGCCTAAGAGTGTAAGGCCCATAGAGCACACACAGACACATATGTCTACTTTGTATTTCAGTCATTGTTTCTGGTTTAGTACTGGAAATAGGAGTTGAGAATAATTCTGTGCTGTCCTGTTGTAGTACTTGATCTAGCAGCCTTTGGTGGTGGGGAGTTGGAACTTGATGGTCCCTGGAGTCCCTTCCAACCCAAGGCATTCCATGATTCTGCAGTGCCTAAGGAGTATAGGTCTATTGGTACTCCATGAATGCGCACGTGCAAAAGTGAGGTCTGCAAAGGATAAGCCTTTAGACACCTGCATAAATCCCTTCCTGGGGAGTGCTTTGTGTACTTTGAATGTAGCCACGCGTCTGACCTATGTATGTATGGTATCCATCCTATAGTTCAAGATACAGCTGAAGAAAACAGCAATGTGCCTGGGTCACAGATGAATCAGGATTAAAATTCTAAACCTTAAGACATGTTTTTATTGTTTTAGTCTGACTCAAGTGTAAACTATATGAAACTCTTTCCCTACTGAACATGTTATGTAAAAAAAATGTCTGTTCTGTGTATCCCTGCAGGCACACTGACCCAACTTGGGGTCACAAGGGGTAGGACTAATGCTTTTATTAAGTCAGTCCCTTGCAAGGATTTTATTCTCTGTGAGTGACACAGTGGATTGGCTTCTTCCAAGAAACTCCTCCTCTTCTGCAGGTTTTCTTGCATCAAGACATCACAGTAGATTATTTTGCTCTATTTTATGTGGTATGTCAGTGACAAAGGCTCCAGCGTGGCCTGCTGTACAAATATGAGCAAATGAATGATTGATGTAAGACTAGAATTATAGGGCATACCGCAACTTGTGCATAGCAAAATGGTATTTTCTTCTGTCTGAGTTGTGCATCTTGCTGCTATGCAATTTTGCTAGAAATCCAGATTCATGCTTCTAATCCCCAGGACTTCCATCCTTTTTTAAATCCACCTAATTTGTCCCTTTTGTGGTACAGAAGTTCTTGAAAATCTCTTCCGCTATCAACAGCAGATCAGAAATGAAACCTCAGATAAAATTATTGCTGAAGAGTTACTCTATCTATTAATTGTGTAATAGCCATATGTTTTGAACATTTGTGTACTGTAATGCTGCAAGGGGAGAAGTGAGCAAATGACTATCACACCTGCAGCATTTGGCCTGACAAAAATTAATCATTCCATGACCATAAAACAATTTCTCAGTTGTTGTATGTGTTGCATTCTGAAATGCAGCTTATGTAATAAATGGGGAGGGATGGCGTGTTGAAAGGATGCAGGTTCTTGAAGTGCTTTGGAGAGTTTGAATGCACAGGCAAGAGAAAACCAGTGCTAAGTGACGTTTATGTTTCTCCAAGCCTTAACAATGGAAGGAAGAGATCAGGAAAAGTATCTGTTATTTTATGACTTTCATTCTGTAGTGCCCCTACTTGCATAACTGGCAGATTTTCTGTTAATGCAATGGGAATTCATTTAGTGTCTTTAAGTGTTGTTTGCATTATTGTTATAATGGACTGGATGTGTTTTGATTCACAAGTGCTGATCTTTATGCTAAGAGGGTGAGCGATGTCATCTTGAAGATGACACCCGCTTACTCAAGCACATGTATGTCTACACATAACTGTGTGAAGTTAGGTGCCTTGAACGTTTTATGTCTAGAAAAGTTGGAAACATTGTTAAATAACGCTGATGTAACCCACTTTCAACATGCTGTTCCTGAAAGCAAACAGTACAATATATTTCTTTTGAGGTAGAAAATTTTGCATGGTTGCCTGGGGATTTTGGAAATCTGGGAAGTAATTAAGGGAAAGCTGTATACCAGGAAAATTTTATATATATATACACACACACACACACACACACACACATATATTTTAGTTTAAAGAGTAGTTCTTCAGCTGTGACTGTGGTAATCGTAAGTATGATGATGTAGCCTTGTCCTGAAGCAATTTATGTAAAGAAGTTGGAGAAAAGTATGCTTTCTACTTCTTTTCTGTTCAAGTTTTCTCTCTGGAGGTTCCACGGGATGAATCTATAAATTTTCCTATTGATTTTTGCAGCGTCTGGCAGAAGCCTTCTTAATTTAGGAGAAGCAAACTAGAGTAACAAAGATTGCCTATATTAAAGCAAACATTGGTGTTCAGTGGAAGCAGGCAATGACGTCAGTCTGTAGCCCTGGAAGACTCTAAGAAATCTGTGCATTTCTTCCTGGTAGGAAACCTCATTAAGGTCCTCAACAACTTCTCCTTTTTTAAAAATCAATGCTATCTTCTGCTTTCCAGCCCACTCTTATTAATGATTTATGACTTATTTTTTAGTAGAGATGACTTTTAGCTTAAATAAACTGCAGTGAAATACAAAAGAACAGAACAGTATCCTTGTACTCCTAGATTGAATCTCCAACATGGATACATCTTCACAGGTAGAGATGAATTGGATGCAAGTAGTGGTTCCCTTTCAAAAAATATCCCAGATGAACCAACAATATGAGAGCAGCCATTTCTTCTACATCTTTGCTCTGTGAGCTGAAACAAGAAGGCTCTTCCAGCCTCTTCTTGTAAATTGGGCTGTGTGAGTCTATGAATATTCTGATACCTCTTTTCTGCAGGTCTTTAAGTTTCTCTTATTCTTATTTTTGAGGTCTGCTTTCGTGGACCTAGAAACATTAAAGCGATAACCCTAAAAAAAACCATTTCCTGTTGTGTGTATTACTTAATTTCTGATTTTTCTTCCTAGAGAACTAATACTTTTAGAAGATAATATTCTGTTTATTTCCAAATAAAAACAATAGATGCACATATACTACTGCTAGCTTCATCCTTTTTTTTTTTTTTTTTTAATTTTACTTTTTAAAATATCACACAGAGTGGCACTCCTGAAATTTTTTGTGATCCTTGACTTTTTTTTTTATATATAAATATATATATATAAAGTACTCTAACTATTGTTGTCACTGCAACCAACGCTCTGTTAAGGTAAATGTTTTTAAAGTTGATTCTGCAGGGCTTCAGTTCTTGGCAACAAAGTAATTTTGAACACCAGTGCAGGAATTTATGGATTTCAATTATAGCTTGCACTGTATCATAATTCCAGTTTTATGCCCTGCACAGTTCTGTGTTTTGGATTTCTAATGGGTATGGAGCAGTAATCATAAAAGTGATTCAGAATGCACCCAGTAATTACAGAGATTTGCTGTTGCTTTTGCATTAAAAATGATGATGATTTACAATCAACAAAATTGCAGTCTGTGGTCTCAGTTAAGATACTCGTGCTATTACACTGTTTATTAGTTATGGTCAGTGATTTAAAGCTCAAGAGCTGTATGTTAGAAGATAATACAATTATTTATTCTTTAATAGAAAATAATAAATTAAAAACAGACATGAGATTAATACAAGCTGTGCACATTAAAGAATACATATGTAACCCTTTGTATCTTTTGCTGTTGGAAATTAATTATAACTAAGATGAAGTAGTTGGTTTGTAACAGCTAGTCGTGTGTGTGTGTGTGTGTATTTCCCCTTATAGTTTCTGTTACAGCCCATTAAGAGAAGCTGCCGGACTTGTTTCTACCTAGCAAATAATGTAAACGAGTCCTTTTCTTCTGCACTTCTACTCATACCACAAGTGCATATTTAAGATGGACATGCATTATTGAAAAGGTAGGTAATGCAGTGAGATCATAAGCGTTTTAAAATTCTCTATATGGAGAGAAGGAAGGCACATCTTACCTGCAAATTATTTTTTACGTACCTTCATAGTAAGGTAAGAATATGGTGGGATTTTCTTCATGTTCTTTCTTTGTTTTCTTCCTTTCATAAATATTTTTTCTTTTTCTGATAGTTTGGTGCATCAAAAGTAAACGCAACAGATTACAACCTTTAGGATGCATTGCTTATGAATTAGGTTTTATATTTCGGACTTGAGTCCAAACTTGTTTAAGAAAGACATGTCTCTTTAAAATGTTCAAAAATAGTATCATAAACGGCATTTTCACCTTCTTATTAAACCCGGATTTTAGCTGAGATAAGACGGTGCTCAGGTACATTAGCAGTCAAGTCACGATGTAAAACATACTGGCACAGTTAATGATTATATAGCTGTTGGTTGGAAATGCTAATTGAAAAAATTGAGTCTGGGGAAGTTCCCCAGCTGTTGAATGAGAGTGGTTTGTTGTTGTTTTTTTCTACAAGTTCTCATGGAAAGAATGACTTTTTTATTTTTGCCCAATCCCGTCACTAAATTTATGGTAGTTTATTTTAGCTTGTGCTTTACTGTTGGATAGGTGGCTGAAGTTTTAACAGTTATCTTGTGTTTATTCAAGGCGGTGGGGATGAGCCTTTTTTTTTTGGTGGTGTGCAGCAATAGAACAAGGGCTACAGGCAGAAATTGGAACACAGGAAGTTCCATCCAGTAAAAACACTTACTGTCAAAATGACAGAGGACTGGAAGAGGCTGCTCTGAGAGGCTGGGAAGTCTCCTTCTCTGGAGATATTCAAGACCTGTCTGGACACCTACGTGTGCCACCTGCTGTAGGGAACTGCTTTAGCAGGGAGTTTGACACGGTGATCTCCAGAGGTCCCTTCCAGCCCCTACAGTTCTGTGATTAACAGTTGTATTCACCTTACAGTTGGCAGAAAAAAGAAAGGGGGGTAAAAAAAAGAGCCTGAACTGCTGACCTTTGGAAATTTTCCTTGTTAAAACTCTTGCTCTGCAACAGAGAACACCTCTGTACTGGCTGCTGCAGGATAGGAATGCCAAGGTTCTTTCAGTGGCGTACCTTATTTAGGTGGCTATGATAGGATAAAGTGGGTTGAATAGGCAAGTTAAAGTAGCAATGCAGTTTTATCACTGTAAATGATTTGAGCATTAATAAATGCAAGGCAGGGGAGATAAAACTCAAGTATGTGACTGAAAAGAGGCTTTTTTTTTCTCCTTGTCTGTGGTGTATGTAGTACTAGAGACTACTGGATATTTTTTGATGAGTCTGTAGAATATTTCTTTTGGATTTTTCTAGGTTGAGTGAGCTTTTAGTGCTTGATGAAATTGAACTCAGGTTTCCAGCGGAATCTCTTCAGTCTGTAATGGCAGCCTCATCTTTCCATGTCTCTTTGTCCACTTTGTCTTCTCTGGAAGACTTGAACCCCTGGCTGATATTTGGCCCCTGTTTCTGCAGCTGATCTCTGATGTATCTGTAAGCTCAGGTGGGTTTCTATAGTGAAGGCAGCACACCTACTCCTCAAGTCCAGTGACTGATGTCGGGGTCAGGAGGAGTTTGCCCAGGAGCTATGTGCCCTGATGCCCTCACAGCTGCTCCATCAGGTTGCATTCCTGAATAATTGAAGATGCCTTTAGCCAAATTGGTTGTTAACTATTTTAACTACTGTAATTCAGTGAATGCATTGGAAATACCTGAGTATGAAGCAGAATTAGTCCCTCATTTTACAAGTGGTGTAAACTGGTTGTGAAGAGGCTGTGTCATTTTAATTTCTTTTTTTTAATGTTCAAGTCTGTGCTACCTCCCTTTCTTGGAGAAGTGCACATGCAGTAAGTCATATTTTTGTGAGAAGGATTAGTTTTGATTTTTAGTCCAGTGGTATGGGGAAGTCCACGGTCATGCAAAGACTAGAGGCCCAAGTCTGGAAATAGAGCAGAAGCAGAGATAAGGCCTGGGGGAATTCAAGAGTACTTCTCCTGTCAGTGTCTCTGCTTCCTTACTTTATGTTACTTTATGTAACTATGTATAACTATACTGTGTTTCATAAGCAGGAGCTCTTCAGCAAAGTATTAACCAGAAAGGGCAGTGGGTGCTGGCGAGAAGTGAAATGGCCACAGTAGGATTCTCTGCTTAAGCTGGCTTTTCTTCTGTTTTGCTGAGAGTTCAAACCAGAAGGTTTCAAATTAGCTGTGGATTTGCAGAAATAACTTTGTTGGGCAGAGTTTATTCTCTGATGTGTATAGTGGACTGTGCTGGATGGGTTAATACTTACTGCTCATAATTGAGTGGTTTCTCTGTTTAGACTCAGTTTTGTGTCATACAGGAAGGACAGAAAAAGTAAGACCTTAAGTTCCCACTCAGTCTGTAAAACATGAACATCTGCTGGAACCATGAAGTGAGCATTGACTGTTTGGTAACAGGGCGAAGGCAGCTGATCACGAGCATCCTTTTCCTAATTGCTTTGTCAAATGTCACTGCGGTTCCATGCAGGGAAAGGAGATATTTCCTTAGTGACAAGGAAATAAGATAAACAGCAAGCAAAATTGAAATAGACTTCCAGTTTGCTGTTGCTCTTAGGTATATTTAGTCATAACTGTCATACATCACGATGAATTCTTTTTTTGCTAAGAACTTGGTGCCTTTTTTCTACTGAAACATGTGGTCTGGGGTTTTTGTTTTAAAATCTACTGGCCTTTCACCTTTCTAGTAATTACTGGAAATGAGTATAGGTCAGAGTTTGTTTGGATGTTCTTTTTGCTGCTTGCATTTTCTCTAGCCTTATGCTCACTCACCCACATATTGAAGTTTTTATCTTTTTTTTGTCTTGAATGACATCTTAATAAGTACTTTTATGCAACAGGAAGAAAATGAGATAATACTTGATGCTTCTGAAGATCTCACCATAGTGGGTAAAATGGTCAGACTTCAAATGAATCTCTAAACTGGAGCTTACATTTGGGAATTCTGGCCCTTCAAGAGACGGGAGTAATACATAATCTTTATGTTAGCAAAATCAAAGACATTTTTATACATACTTCAGTGTTAAAAAATGTATTGAATTTTACTCCAAAAGGGATTGAGTATGTAAGCCAGAAGTGTAGTGTATCACACAAACTCCATATTGATCATTCAGCTTGTGAAGCTCAAATAAGGGATCTGTGGTCTGTAATGCAACATAGACCCATGACTATGTAACAGTCACAATATCTGATTTTTGTGAAGGCAAAAAATCAGATCTGTCAGATTAAATATAGTTGGGTGATAGCATGTTATGACAGGTTAGACTTGAGTGTTGACTATAAAATGCTGTTGAGAGTTTCCTGGGCAGCAAGGCAGGTTAGACTTTTGCTGTCCTGGGACTGAGTTAAGTCTTTCTGTTAAGCACTACCACTGAGTCCCCTGAGCATTTTTGGCTCTGGGAATGAGACAGCAGCAGCTTCCTGTGCAAAGTAACTCACTGCAGCTGCTTGTTAACACTTGCTGTAGAAGTGGCTGTTTGCCTTCAGTTATGCTGTATAACGTTAGCCTTTTCAGATGAAATATTCTAAAATCGGCTACATTTAAATGTGTTGGCTACCTAATTAGTTTAATTAATGTAATTAGCTAAAGCTTCAGTGTTTGGCAAAGTTAGACTGTTAGGTGAGCCTTTGGGCTCAGAATGGTCATTTAAAGTACCTGGGTTTAACTACCATAGACAGGGAAGTGCTGCCTGTTTGTTAATTAATAGCAGAAGAAAACACAACATGTAATTTATTGAATGTCCTGTCAGGTTAGACCTCTTAGCAAAGGAGTTTTTTTTCTGTTGGAGATTTACACTAAGGTTGCATGAACTATTATTTGCACAGCTGTTCTTGTGACAAAAACAAAACATGAATTTGAATTAAGTTGTAGTGGCTACATATGAAATTAGATTGCAAGTGTTTAGGGTAGCTTAAAATATCTCAAGAAAACAACTTCTGTAAGTTTTCAAATGTTTTGTTTTTCTTCTTCATGTGAATGATGAACACTGATGGAGGCTGCCATGTTCACTGCTGTTTCAGTTATGGCACACTCATTTTGCTTGTGGTGGAGTACCTTCTCTCTTGCATGTGAGCAGTGCTTGTGAATATTTCAGACTGTACGCTGTCACTGCAAGTACTCATACCAGATGGATTGGAAGGGCTGCCATTACCACTTGGGTGGATGCTGGCGTCAAGCTGTCCAAGGGGTTCTGCCTGTGTGATTTTGTCTGACAGCAATAAATAGAGTTGGGAATTTATCTGGTTGCTCAAAAAATGAGGGGCAAATTTGTCCCTGCTGTAATATACAGAACTTTTATGGAGCCTCTGTAGAGTTGAATCTGGTGTACTCTGTTTCGTACTTCTAAAAGCAGTAACAGTGAGGTGAGCCAATGTTCAGTAGAAGAAATGTAGATTCATGCTTCAGATGCCTTAACTTTAAGCTAGGATACTTTGCAGATAATAGTATCCCAAAAAAGGTTTATAAGGGCTTTAGGAAAATTGATTCATTGCATTCTTTGCTTTTGGGTTAATTCTTTAACTATTCTCTGTATAGTCGCAGTCATACATCTCTGATTCTTGTTTAACTGGGATTTTCTTTTCACTATCTTAGAATAGGCTTTGCAAAAGATATCAGTCCTTTTATATGATTTATGTAATGGTCTGCAGAAGTCTGAGTAAGGAGATAGCTCACACTTCTGTCCTTCTTGCAGATTTTCCTCTTACTGTATTGTAAATGATGTCTATGCAACATATAACATTTTCATTAAGAATAAAGTACCAAAGTATGCAGATGCATCAGACTAGAAACCAAAATGTTGGGGTTTGTATGAGACAGGTTTGAAAGGAAGATGAGGAGTTTTGCCAATTACTTTTTTTCCAAATAATTTTTAATTAAAACAGGGATATTGAGCAATAAAGGCTACATGTATGAAATGCATTGCTTCAACTGGCATACACTTGCATAATGTCAAGTGTGAAATTAAAACTGTCTTGTGATTATAATAAATGCTAGTGTACAGTAATGTTTAGTATCCTGGCTCCTACAGCAGTCCTGCTGTACCTTATCTTTGATGTAGTTCATGGTAAATGCTTTATTTCAGTGACTGTCCTAAAAATAACAAAAATGCACAAGCTTAGAGGCTCGTTTGTAACCGTACACACTTGTGACTGATCAGTCCTAGTGCACATTCAGTATCGAAGCTTGCCATGAACATCTATTTTCCACTCAAAAACCTTGTCTCTTTTAAATGCTTTTTTACTGTGGGAGCTTTTGCTTCAGCAGCACTACTTATTTTCAAAGAACCTTGTAGATAAATGATGAGTGTATACTAGGGGCCATATGGGTGGAGTAGTGGTGTTGAAAGCCAGAGTAATTTATTACAATCAGCTTGTTCCTGGAACAGGTGAGGTAAATCATTAGTTGCCAAGGACATCTCATGAGTGAGCAGAGATGCAATTCATTAACTGAGTGCGGGGAGAGAAGTAGGCCACAACTTTAATCTCTTGACTCAAGCATAAGTGTGTGAGTTAGAGGAGAGTGGTACTAGGATGCTGTGCTTCACAAGAAATAGAGAACACTTTGTGGGTGGTTTTTTTTCTTGTTTTGTAAACTTACATTGCTTTGAGCTACTAAGTTTTATTTGTTCTGATACACAAATGGTCTTTTCAGAGCACGTTTTAGGATTGTGATTGTTTATTCTTTTCATCTGATTCCAAAAACTATTTCTATTCCTCATGCTTCAGAAGCCTGTGGCTTCCCTTGTGCAGATTTTTAGAGCAGCTGTTGTTAAACTTAATTGGACGCTAGAGCTGGTAGGTTGGGGTTTTTTTTTCCTGAAAATATTTTGGTGAAACTGTTTTTGATTAAGTATTATGAGGTCTGATGCTGCAACATTAAGAGAATGGAATGTTTCACAACAAATAGCACCGTTTGTAAGGGTTAAAAAATAAAATAAAATTAAATGATCAATTTAGAGCCCTATATTTAAATGATCTTAATGGATTTTTGTTGTTGTTTTTTGTTCTTACCTTCTGTGGTGGCGAGATGCTCATTTTCCAGAAAATAATCTCGTAAGTTGTAGTTTCCTACTATGATGTAGAAAATTAGCTGGTGTTGATGTGGGACTCATAAGCTAATGAATTTGTGAGCGGGAAGGAGGGAATGTGAAGGCAGTCCCAGAGAGTTGTTAGGAGTTTATTCTCTGCTTTTCTGGGAATGGAGAAGGAAGTGTGGTCAAGAAAAAGGAATACAAAGACTTAAGACTTTTGTTAAGACAAAAGTGTAGGTTGTTACAGCCATGATATACCAAAGTACCAAGTGTAGGACGAGCTTGATTATGATTGCATCTAGGGGAATTTGTTTCATATTTATGGGAAGTAAAAAAAAACAACTGTGTCCTGTCACACTAACTGATAGTTATCTTTGATTTGTTTGAACTGTGATATCTAAATGTCTGGTAGGAATAACTTTGGATAACTGGGATCTTCTAAAGCACATCTACATCCTCCATGCATATTTCTACTCTGATTGTTTGTGTACCTTTATTCACAAGTAAACTTTGGTTTTGCCAACAGGTGATAATTTTTCTGTCTGCTGACAACCCAAAACCCTTCTGATCATGATCTGTTGCAAATGATTTTATACCTTACTCTATGATGAATGGTAGCCACCTTGTCTTTCTTCACTGGTGCTCTCCAAACCAGGACTTTACTGCAGCTGGCACCCACAGTTAAACACGTATAGCTTGCACAGGACTGTTCTCATCATGTTTATACAAGTCTGAAATTAATTCATACCATAAGCGTTCTCTAAAATCTCAAGCTACGATGAGCTTGGAAGGCTGCAATTAGTCTAGTTATAGCTAATCTTCCAGATGTACTGTTAACTTTGGTTTTCTTTAAACCTTCAACCTGATTTCTTCTCTAAGTGATGCACGGAGGATCTCTAAATGGTGGTCCTCTTCATTTAGACTGCTTCAGTAATTGTCCCACTTAGCATGTGCCATTTGTAATGTGATGCAGATGATTGTTGCTGTTGGTACCTAATGAAGGAGTGTAGCCCTACCCAAGTAATGCCTCTTTCTCACTTAAGGTTTCCATTTGTCCAGACAACATGGTGTTTGTGTTCAGGATGAGGATCTCTGGTCCTTATCCTTCCAACTCTTGCCATCCCTATGCAGCCCAGCATACAAAGGAGCTGACTGTTGGATACTCCCTGGCATCTATGAAATCTAGGTGGAGATGAAATCAGAGCATTTGTATCATTTGTCAAAGAGCGCTGATAGTTTCACAGTTGTGCCAATTAATTCAGTCTGCTAAGGGCAAGTATTTTTGTTTTTGTAGCTTTTTTTTCTTGCTTTCTAGCACTTCATCATATTCTGCTTCCTTCTTCACCTCTCCAATTGTGTAATAAGGTGTGTGGATGACTGAGTTAATAACTTGCATCTTCTTCCTGCTTAGCGTACTAATCCAGGTCTTTGAGATTGCTGTGTCCCATAGGTGGTTATGATTGGCTCTGGGTTTTTTTTTCTGAGCTGCTTGGGTCTCACCAGCACTGCTCAGCTGGTGCTTTCCTGCTGTAGTGGAAGGCAGGAAATATAATCTCTTATTGGTGTCAAGAAGATGCAGTGTCCTGCTGAGGACTCTGTCATTAGTCTCCCTCTGTGTCTTGAAATCAGAAGATTCTTTTCCCACTGGTGAAATGTCAGTGATTGGAATGCATGTATGGCTCTGTAAAAAGGTAAGACATGAAAGAGTCATTTCTTGACAATGAATTCAAGAAATATGCTATGACACAGATGGCAGGAGGGCTGTAACAGATAAATGTATGCAGTTAAATTCTATTCTTTAAAAAAAATAATAATTCTCAACAGCAGACTTGGTTGAACTCTGCATTACTGTAAATGTGTGTGTGGGGGGGAAACACAAACCAAGGCTTTTAGAAATGAAGATTATTTCTTGATCTTTAGGAACAGACACTGGAAGCGTTTGCAGAAGTGGACTTTGCATTTTTCTTTTCACATTCTGAGTTATTTCCATCATATTAGAGAATGAAAAGGCACTGTGTTCTTTTGTGTTTAAACAATTAAACTACAGCAATTGAAGCCCTGAAGCTGGAGTCAGAAAAAAAACAGAAGTGTGATTGAATGTAGTGTTTTCTATGCATTTGTTTGTATAATGTGAGTTTGTATAAATCTTTTTTTCTTGCACTATTGAAGTCACAAGATTTCAGAGTTAATCAATGTGTAGAACTGAAGCGATCTGTTGACCATAGTGTTGTGCATCATGTATACTGGTTTTCTGATTGCTGCTTTCCCAGAAGCAGCAACTTTCAGGAGATGGGAAATTTCTGAGGATGATGGAAGGAGTTGGAACTGACTTAATGGAAATTTGCTGGCCTTAAGCAGTGCTGGAGCATCATCCAAGCTTCAGATGAGCCTAAAGGACCTATGGCGTGGGGTGATAGGCAGAGTCTCTATTTTAGTGCCGGGTGTTAATCATTTTGTTAATCAGAAGTCTCTTTATTAGTTCAGTGCTTGGTGCCATGCAGTTTCACTAAGGTGTTAAGACAATTGTTATTAGTTTGTTGTGGGTTTTTTTATTTTGTTTTAATGATTCAAATAAGGAAAATGAACTGTGAATTGAGAAGCTGAAAGGTAGCTGATACTGAAAGGTATCTGATACTGAATACCAGAACTGGGTCTAGGCTTTTTCAAATCAAAACACTCTTCCAACCCAAACTTTCTGTTGATGAAGGGAACTGGAAACCTTCTTCCTAGCTATTCATTTCTTTCTATTTCACCAGCCTTGCATACATATATATTTTTTCCCTTCTGGGAGTCTTCTTTTTGGATGTTTCTCTGTATGTGATCCAGCTATCCTGTGATGCTTTGTCATGGGATGGGATCTTCTGGTGACATGATGCTGCTGTCATGCCAAGCGACGTGATTTTTATCTTGCTTTGCACACACAGAATCAACATGGGAATTTTCCTGTTGTTTTTTTTTTTTTCGTAACTTAGGAAGCAAGGATGGTTTGAGCTGGCTGGAGGCCACAAGCTCCTGTCTGCTTTCTTTTTCAAACCAGAAAACACTGTTATTTTGCTTCTTGCTTCCAACCTTCTTACAGACATATTGCTCGCTTAACAAATGTGAAGTTTTTTGCTCATATGCACAATAATTTCAGCAATAAATATAAATAAAGCACTATTAGCAACAAAATTGCCTTTATGTTTGTTTTAAATAAGGAAAGCTTCAGTATCATCTCCACAGAGATGGGGAGATAACTGCTCTGTAAAAGATAATTAAAAACTACTTTACTGTGTTCTGTTTTTGGCTTTTGTTTCTGATAAATAGCGTTGTTGTCTTTTGTGGTGGTGGTTTGTTTGTTTTTCCTTAAGCATTGCTCAGTATAAGTGGTTTTAAGTTAGCATTTCATGTTCCAAGTTCTTGTGTTTTCTGGGAGTTGAGAAAGAGCCAGTTCATAGTTTCTTAATCTTCCAGTCAGTACAGTTGTGAAAAATATATGCAAGTCTAAATAAATATTTACATTGGTTAATTTAAGGGATTTTATTTTTTTTCTTCCCTCAAGGGATCTATTGGTAATCTAGTCTTAATTTCTAAAATAGTTTTTATGAAGCGCTTCTCTTAGAAAATGAGAGCAATAAATTCGGTAGCATTTTTGGATTTTGTAACCTTTGTTATTTCAGTATTGATCCCTTTGGGAGTGTGGAAATACAATATTGCGTATGTTGGGGCTTTTTTTGTTCCTCTTAATCAGTCGGTGTCAAGGACAACAAATTAAATAACTTACGAAGTGAACTGAAAAAAATAAGTACTCGTTTATGTAGAGGTGGTCTTAAGTAAATCTTGTGTGCTTTAGAAGTAAGTATCATTTGACAGATAGTAAAACGTATAAAGTGGCAAAATAGATCACTTGAAGTTGCTCATAAGATTGGGTGAAGCTTGGGAATACAACTCAGTTTTCCTTTACCACTCTTGTTTACTTCCAAAAAAAGAAAAACGTTTCCTTAAATTTCCTGAAATTGTAGCAAATAGCTGGTGGTTACTAAAAAGCTATAGCAGGTAGCAGATGTGTGTGCTTTTATGGCTATATATAGTCCTTGTCTGCTCATGACTCTTTGCAGACACTAAGTCTTACAATTATCTGCAAGGTTAATATAATTATCTGCAAGGTTAATTCTTTTTATACCTTAAGTGTCATTAATATTCCTAATTACTTGCAGTGTTAATACAATTTTTAAATTCAGGCTCTCGTTTCAGCAGTGACAACATCAGTCTATGGCTTAAAAGAAAATAAACCCCTTCCATTTTCTCCTTCATTATGAAGTTACATTTATCTTTCTCTGCATTTATTTATTTTTAAGAGTAGAGTGCTCAGTACTACCTTTTTGAGAAGACTGCAGGGCTGGTTATTCTTGGACTCCTCTCCCCATATCGAAGGAAGTCATTCTGAAGTGGAATCAAACATATTTCTATCCTTAAGCTAAATGTCCAGTATGTATTGGGTTTATTTCAGCTAAAATGGGATCTTTCCATTGTATTTGCCTTGTTGATAGATCACAAGGTTATATTTGTTTTTCCTCTGCAGTGGCGTTGTCCTGCTGATATTCACAGTTAATTACAGTTTGAACTGTTCCCCTTTTGTTTTAGTATAAATTGGCCTTGCCCTGTGAGGTGTTACCTATTCTTTTTCCATACATTCTTCATCAGGAACGTTTGGTGCTTTTAGAGACTGGCCAGCCATCCAGTGTGTTGATGAACATTTCCTCTTTTACTGAATTCACAAATTCCACTTATTCCCTTGTCAGGAAGAGTGCTAATAAGATCAGCCCCAACTTAGCTACGTTTTTGACAACTTTCATATTCATATTCTAACCACTCTACCATCCCCTTAGGAAATCAAATGAATTTAATGTAAATATGCCAAAAAATGTGAGAGCAAGCAGATTTGGTGTTAACAGTTCACCAGGACCAGATGCCATTCACCAGAGGGTACTGAAGGAACTTGACTGCAAAACACAATATTGTTGAGCTGCTGGCCAAACAGCGTAATCCTGTTTCACATGGGTCTGGATGGAGGACAGGAGGATTGACTGTATGGGTCCCATCCACGGGAGGCATCCTGGAATCTAGAGACCCATTAAGCTGACTTGCATCTCTGATGCAGTTGTAGAGACTACAACAAAGGATTGAATCAGCCGTGGGAGAGGCTTGGCATGGTTTTGGTGAAGGAAGATCTGTTTCAAGGTCTGAGTGTATCTATGATGCTTGAGTGAAGGGAGCAGATCCTGGGGATGTAATCTTAAGGTTTTGAAAGAAACCTTGTGGTTCCGTACCAAACGCTCGTTAAAGTGGCTGGAGTGCCTTAGAATTACAGGCAGGGTTCACTTGTTGGTTAAGGGGCAGGAAACAAAGAGCTGGGGGTCAACAGTCAATTTTCTGGTTAAAGAATTCAGCACAACAATATCCCCCTGGCATTACTGCTGGGACAAGTTTCAGTGTCTTTAGTGAGTGAAGGAGACAAAAGTAAAATTTCTATTCTGTTGGATGATGCTGAGCTTTAGTTCAGTAGTAAAATGCTTTGGTGATGGCGGAGAACTTGAGGAGGATCTTCACAAATTGAACAAGCAAGCAAAAAGGCAGCAGGTGGTTCTAGCATAGACAAGTAATGAATTGAGGAGAAGACTAACTCAAATGAGGAATAAATGTTTCGTAACTTGGAAATGCTAATTACAACTAAGGAAAGATCTGTACCATTGATGTTACTATCATCAGTACAAAGTACAAAGAAAACAAAGATGTTGGGAACTTCTGGGGAAAGAACTGAAAATAAGGTGGAAAGCAGTGTTTAGCTGTGCTTGCATCTTGGGTATGAGCTGCATCCGAAATAGGATATAATGTAGTTATTCCAGGTACCAAGATGAACAACAGAAATGCTCAGGCAGTTGCCCTGTGCAGGGTGCCTAAAAGGGCTGTGGCACTGGCACTCAGAAAAGCAAGAGAAAATGGTATGGAAAATCCATTCCAGAGTGGAGACATTCACCAGGTTTTGTGATCTGAAAACTGCTCTTCATTTGTAACTGCAGTTATATGTTTAAGATTAATTGGATACAGCAAGATCTTGGTGATCTCTGTGAATGTCCAACTCGACATGTGCTGTGAACAGAGCAGCGGTAGGAGTATGTTTCTTGTGTAAAGTTACACATACATATGAGCCGTTGCAGGATCATATTTCTGGGTGCCACTTAATCAGTTACTTGTATGCTTAGCTTAAGCTATAACTTGTTCTTTTCACTTGAAGGCTACTTACCTTGTGTAAACTAATGCAGGAGTTTGCTTCTAAGATAGGTCTGCTATCAAGGTTGAATAGGGCATGGTGAAAGTTCCAAGGGCCTGGAAGGCATTTCAAGGTTATTTTTCTAAAGTAAACAGCAGGGTTTTATTTCTTTGGATTTCATTTATGCTTTTGACTACACAAATGCGTAGTGAAGTGATCCACTATAACTTCTTTTAAGGTATTACATACTTGACTGTCATCTCTCATCACTTTTATTTTTTTTTTGTATAAGGTATGAAACAACACAGTACCTTCTTTGTATTGTATTAAAGCATTGCTATATTATTCCACTGTATTAATTCCTTCGCTATTTATAAATGCAATTTAGGGGAGGAAAAAAATAGCAGACAGTTTGAGGAGATGTGTAAGTGAAATCCTGTGGATTGCTTCTTCCATTCTGTGGTTGAACTTCATGATTTGGTACGATACCAAATCGATGTAAAACAGCCTAATTGTTAACATACTGGCACCAGCAGGCAATGACTTCAAGCGTGACTTTCCTTCTTTAATCCCTCAATTTCTGGTTTTGTTAAATAAATTTACAATAACAGTATAATGAAAGAAATATGAAGGAAAACATGCTTTCTGTAGATCTGGGTCTAGTTTGAAAAAAGTTTTTGTCTCCAGATCACACAAAGTTGTGTTGTTTGCTGAGGGTACAAACAAAGAAAGATCCAAGAATACTTCAGAATTTTGAATTGTTTTCAACAGTGAAATAAAGGGAAGGTGTTCCTGGATTTTAGGACTAGCAAAGCAAAGAGTTATCTAAACTTCTTCCTGTCAGATAACATGGAATCTCTGTGAATTTCACCTCTGTCTCTCTGCTACTGGAAAACTTAATGTACGCTCATAGACTCTTCTGGAGTAGTAGGTTAAAGCGTAGTCTTATATTCACCTTTGCCTGTGCGTGAGCATCAAATATTATTGTGGGTGCCTGGGAATTTGTTTTGAAGCTCATGGGGAGTGGAAATGGCACCCATTTCCCCAGCCTGTCCCTCCTTCCCCTCACACTGCCTTTCTACCCCACATTCCCCAGAAGCATTGGGGTTGGGCTGCAGACTGTGACCCATATTTCGGAAGGAGTGACTCCTGGCCTTTTGGCAGATGGGCAGTGAATTGCAGACTCTCCCTTGCAGCTGATATTGCATGGACTGTAGATACAATGAAGGCAGTTAAAACTGTCAACACATCATGGTGCCTGAAGATAATGAATGTAATATATACCTGGGAAGCCCATGAGAAGCTCTGGCTTTCCACACAGCAGATGAAATCCTCTGAGTCTCTGTATTTCAGGAAACCCTTCTGATCTCCTCAGGCATTCATAATAATGCTTATGTGGCAAAATATATGTAATAAGAAGGATATTAACCAAAAGTTAGAAACACTTAAGTTTAATGTGCTTCAAGAGCATTTCAGAATGTTTACAACTGGTTGCTGGTTACATGACCATGACTTAGTATGCCTTGATAATGCAGCAGCTAACTTTACATGGCTTAATGACACATTCTCCAGCAAATGCTTGGTGTTCCCTTTGGGGATTTCAGTAATAAAATAAGATACTTTAGATTTTTGGTTTTCATTAGCTTGGCTGCTTTGAGTTGAGTGCAATGTAGAGGTGATTTCATTATCAACTGGTAATATTTTAGAAAAACAAAAAAGAAATGCATGAAAAATATCTGTATTTAAGGAAATTCCTTAATTTGTGATGAAGAATGAGACTCGTAAGAATAAAAGATTCCAGTGCAGGAAACCTAGTGATGAAAGAGACCTGGTTTTCAAAATCCTTCACTGAGATGAAACAAGAAAATGTACTATTGTAGAATAAAGTGACACCCAAGGAAAACAATTAAACAGAAAGATTGTGAAATGCATTAAGTAATTTCAGAGAATTGGGCATACAGAAATAATTTGTTTTCTGTCAGTGTACGTGGCTCTAACTAGGACTGAGTATTGTTTGAAGACACGGCTATCACTATCTGCAGTGTTTGTGTGATTTACCTTTTTATATGATTATTGTAACAGCTCACTTCTCAATTAAATGACCCTATATATGATAGGGATTTACAGTCATAATCTATGACTTATGTTGTAGAAATTACATGGTTACTCTAGAATTGTTTAGTGATCATTAAACAGTGGTCTGTATGTATCCACAGATGTATCTTAGAGCTATGTTAGTGTCACGTACAGTTTCTGCCAATAATTAATTTTGCTTTAAGAGGTGGTTTCTCATCCTCAATTTGCTGTCACTTGCATAGGGGTGTGCTCTGTGTCCATTCTCAGGTTGTAGACTGTGTGATATTAGTTGAAATACCAGTGTAGAGTTTGACGGTCAGGTGCAAACTGAAATGCCTCAGCATCACAAGTGAATCCTTTTGCTGAGCTTGTGCTGCTCTTGGTAATTACTGTGGTGTGGGAATCTCCCTCCCCTCCCTCAAATAATAAAAATAAAAATAATAATAATAACCACAAAAATGAAGCTGGAGAAAATTTATACTGGCTATGAAGACAACACATTTCATGTACTTCCATGAAGGTGCAGTTCAAAAAGATTTGCTTTCAAATTTCTCAGTATAGCAAGATTGTTAGAATTAAACCTATGTGCAAAGAAGCACTGTATACCTCTCCATCAGATAGGATACAATACATTGCTTGTCTGCCTGCCAAGTAATTGTACACACTATGACAGTGTAATTGGCCCGTGGAAACTCACCATTGCTACTTCAATTGTAATTTTTAATACTATTTCTGAGACAGAAAATATACGGTTTGTATACAAATTATAAGGATTTTATTCAAGGTAAATACTTGTTGGGATGGAAGCTGTACAGTAGGATTACAGTTTAAGTTTTAATCAATGCTAAAGTTTGTACGAGGAGTTGAGATGTTGCTATTGAGCAGTTTGAAGAAATTCCTCCAAATCTCCATGCCACTGCTTAGAATTGTAGTGAAATTGAAATAGTAAGGTGCATTTCAGCTCTGGTTTGCATGTGAAATATATTCTTTACATTTTATATTGTTTACATCTTTATAATGTAGAGAGTACGTTTTGATAGAAAGAGAGGGATGTGCTAACATTTGGAGATCTGTAAGCAACGCTTACTGTGAAGTACACCACTGTAGGAATGAGTATGTAGCTAGGGGAAGGTACTGTTCTCTTAATAGGACTGGTACACTGATCAATCTTTGTAGAATAAGGCTCTATAAACAGCAGTGGTGTAAGATCACTTAGCTATAAGTGAGCTGTTTCATTTGAAGAAACAGTGCATCTTATTAATATGCCTGAAGAAAACATTCAAATGTTTGAAGAGTTAATCCTATGGAGGCTGTTTTCTGGAGTGGGAGTTGGTATAAAATGGAGACTTTGATATTTTGCATGTCCCATAAAAAAGGCAATGCTTTTTTTTTTCTGAAGGGCAAGTAAGAGTTGCTGTGCCCCTCAGAATAAAATTACTCCAGTGAGTGTTTCTTGGCTGAATGTGTTGCATGCGTTATACTCAAACTTATTTTCATTTCAGCCTTAGGCATCTTCACTTTTGTTGTAAAGCATGATACTAAACTGGACAACACTTACTAATCTAGGTTTTTCTGCTTTGGTCTTGATCCAATAATGGCATGCTATGGTTTGTGGTCAGATCATGTTATGAAACAGAGTGTATTTACATGAGTTTGATAAATGTTTAATTCTAAGCACTATTTCTTCAGTTCAGTTTGAGATTAAAAAGAAAACAACAACAAAAAACCTACAGGATATAAATGTGTACTTAAAGAACCAGGCCAGCAGCAGTCTTTCCCACTGGAAAATGCTATTGATAGTTGTATAAAGAAACACGCTAACCAGCTGAGAGGAGGAAAACAAGTTAGATTCTTCAGTGAGTTTCTAAAGTAATCTTGATTCTTCTCAGAGGAGAAGGTATCAAAATTCAAACTAAAAAAAGTTGGTTGTTTTTGTTTTTTAAATTTTTTTTCTCAAACTTGTAGCTTTTGGAAGACCTTTATTTTTAGAAAGTTATAAATATTAGCATTAATTTCCAATTGGAGACAAATGGGTTAAATTCAACATTTAGGTCTGGTTTCTGCTTTCCAGCTAGTTCTGCCAAGAAGTCATTCCAGTGGAACATTAGGAAGGAAATAAACTTTTAAACATAATTTAGGACCGGAAAAGTCTTTTATGGATGTATTTTGTATCATGCCTTTTTATCTGGAAAAAAAAAAAAAGGCAATATTATTTCAGAAATAAAACAGCCTTTAAAATACGTACAGGATAAAAGTGTATCTCTGGGATCAAATGTCAGTCTTCAGTGTTTTGTTTTTATTTTAATGGTGAAATGTATTTAACAATCCTAGCAACAATTTCATACACAAATGGCTTAAATCAGTAAAATTGTCAAGGAATTACAAATTGTGCCCAGTCCCTGAAAAGTCATTGAGGCTTGCTCAACAATCCAAGTGCTTATGTAAAAATTTGTGAGGTCTTCACTTCATTAAGTGTTTTTAAAAGTATTTTCCTCTTGAAAATTTCCTTTGAGGAGGGAGGACTGGTAAATCTCAAGTGTCATATTTTATTCTTTTCAGCAAGCATAACCTCACTTGTTTACAGTCTTTAAATTCAAACTGTGATTACATTAGAACTGCATTTGATGCTGTTATTTTTTTCTAAATAACACCTTATCCTTGAGATATTTCCAAATTCCATCTTTTAAGTATCTATTTATAAAAAATAAGGATCTTCAGTATAGTTTGAGTGACACTTCAGTTTCATTGTGCCTTGCACCATTTCAAAACCTACCACTTTTTACCCTTGCAAGACCAATAAATGAGTCCTGTGGTGGCAGCGATTGTTCCTTTCTGTTCTTTAGAGGGAACCTGCATATTTCAGGTGGCTGTCAGAACTTCTGTATACTCAATGAACAAGGAGGTGACTGTATTTAGGAATTTAAAGAATTCAGTTTTGGTCAGTGAGGACATTCTGAAAGAGTCTTGGAGATTTTTATTGGTTTCTCTTGAATAGTAGATGACTTTCCACAGAAAGGAGATCATGCTTGTGAATAAGTTTGTGAGCAAAGTAAGTGTGGGTTAATGGGATGTGTCCACAGCTCTGTTTCTGCTCTGGCCAAGAGTGATGTGGGAGGCCTTGTGTTTATTAACAAAAAGGTACATGTGCCAGATGTTAAAATTAGCATTTAAAATCTTGACTGGACAAGGTCAACCACAGGCTTTTCCTCTAGAATGACAAACTAAATTTATGTTAAATGATCCCGTCCCATTTCAAAACACATCAGCTAGACTAAGCATGGTCTAAATGGGACTAATTCTTCAGCAGCTCTTCTGGCTGAAGGGAGTCTTCTAATGCAGTATTAAATTTCTTTAGGGTGTATTTGTTCCTTATGTTTTGTCTTTTCTCCTCTTCTGCTTAACCTGCCCTTCTGAGACTGAGGTTGCAATTGTTTTTGTTTGTAGATTGTCTTCCTCTGTAATAACTCTGAGCTATAGATCATCAATCAGCTTTCTTTTTTTGTTTTTTTTTTTGTTTCAACTTTGTATATCAGAAAGCTTAAATCTTTATTGAATTATAGATATTTGGGGAACTGTAACTGTGTACTTCATGTTTAGCGTAGCTTTACAATCATTTTAGCATGGAACTCACTTCATTTTTCTTGTTTTCCGTAGTGATATTTGACAGTAGTCAAATGAGTGTGAGCTACAACTTTGCAAAATGAGCAATATCCTGTTGGAATGGGTCTTTTTAGCCTTATTTCTTAGGTGTTAAAGTAAGTAGAAATTCTGAATAAGATGCTGCATGTACTTTTCAGATCCTCCCAATCTATTTTCTCATCCACATTGAAGACATCTTTTCCTAACACTCATTATTGTATATTTAATTTGGCATAACTCAGAGTCCTTCTACAGTCAAATGCAGATGATTGAGGCCTAAGTCCACTGTGAAGCTAAAATATTGAAGCTGTCATATTTTAAGCTGCTTGGTTACATATGTGGGGAGAGAAATCATCTGGAAAATATATAGGAGGCAAACCACAATTCCCAGCCTTTCAGTGTCCCAAGAATTCTGTTAAGTCTATAATAAATTATTTGCTTTTAACTAGAGGTGAAACTAAGTGGTTTCATTATTTATTTATTTTTTTTATCCAACTGGAATGGTAATTTAAAAAAGAAAAAGTTAAAACTGCCACTTGGGCTGTAACTACAGTGAGTCTCGTAACACCAGTAACAGCTGTTATAGCAATCCTTAATTAGTTTAATTAGGAAGAGGGAGAACTAGTTAAAGAATATATTGCTTTGCAAGTACTGGTCTTTATGATTTGTTCGATCTAACATCGTGCATTTGTACCTGCTTTGGCATGCCCCATATACTTACACTGTGAGATGTTGCATCACCACGCGCTCATTCCTGTGGCTGTGTGTTTGGTTATATCCAACTGGATGCATCTGTAGATCCTTCCTTTCCAGTATGAAAAGCAAAGAAACTAAAAATCTTGAAACAAAAGTCCAAATCTTTTCAAGGACTCGAAGAATCTGCATCCGAAGAAATGGTCGACAAATGAAGTGTGACACGCAGCGCTGTATTCTGTCATCCTTCAGAATGGAAGGGGTAGAGACTGAGAAGAGAGCTGTTTGAAGAATTAAATCTAAAAACTCAAGAAATGAGAAGCATGGAGAGCAGCGAGGAAAATAATTCAAGGTTCTCCATAAGAAGTGTGCTATGTAGTAGAAGAAAACAGCTCCGTGTTCAATAAATTTAAGTGTACTGAAGAATATAAGTATTTATTTTGCTCTCTGGACTAATTGGAATAGAAAATTAAAACATGTTGGAGAAAAATTGTTTCATTCAAATGCCACAAGCGCATTCTGCATCCTTTGCTATCCCTTTCCAGTATTGCAAAACAGATGATGAGAAAATCTGCCTATAGAAAGGAGCTGAAATGTTCCATGAGAAATTGTGAGGAGTGTGTGTTACACTGAGATGAGAGTTACAAAATCTATCTGAAGCTTAGCATGTGTGGGATTTGCAGAATTGAGAAAACATGCTTAACGTTCTTGCATTAAGATGAGATTGACTTTAGGTGACGCACTTGAAATGGTGGTTTACATTTTGCTCCCATCGTCCTACTAGAATAGATGCTGCTATTTGAAAACAAAAATTAATAAGCAAGAACAAACAAAAGAAACCCACCGAAAACAAATCCTGCTCAAACAAAATGGCAACGAACCAAAGCTAACCCACCAAACAAAATGTGTAGAGTAAGCTTGTTTTATATTAGCTTTACTGGGTACATCCTTTACCAGCTGGATGAAACTCAAGTTTTCTATGAGATTATCAAATTTTGTTTCTAAAACAAGTTTCTATAAATACTGAGTTCTGATCACTTGAACATGTGTTAATCTAATTTTATTTTATAAATAGGCATAAAATAAAACGGCGTATACGTTTTTAGTACTTGTGGAATAAATTATTCTCTTGATTAAGATCCTTGCAAATCATATGGCTTTATTTTTTATTTTATTATTTTCTTAAGCCAAGTTTTCAGAGAAAAATGTTCTGCAAAATCCACTGATTTATATAATTTTGTCAGTAACATAATTTATGGTCTGACCTCATAGCTCAAAAATGGTTCAGTGTTACACTGCTACGTTTAATATGTATTCTCCTCGCCGTTAGAAGGTTAATTATAAAGAAGCAGCCCTGAAATGATTGTAGAGGTGATTATCAATCATTTCTCAGGCTGCCTAGAGGCGGTGTGCATCCCTGTAATTAAGGGTGTGTATTCAACCACCACAAACACAGAGCTGGGGGGTGCTGGAGGAGGAAGCTATGTCTTAATACTGCGTTTGTACTTTGTGAAGTTGTTTCTTTTTTCCCTGAACTGGATTAAATATACAGAGATACTGCACAAATCAAGTAGTAAATAAGCATTTCTTAGGTTATTTTCATTAGCATTGGCTTTCATGGGTGGAAAAAAACAAAACAAAACCAGAGGTAATGGAATAAAGATTTAATTTTACAGAAAAATTTCATTGTAATGCTCTCTCTTCAAAAACTAAGTGAAAGATGGTAGTTATTAAAGAACAGTTGCAGGTGATGCTGAGAAATTCAATCTTAGCTTTGTGGTAAAGAAAACATTTCTGTTCAGATGATGGAAGAATAAAAGCTCACATGTTACACTGTGCCTGCTCTTGAGACTTTGTTCCTACCCCCAAGTCTTTACATCACTTCACCCAGATTTTAAATGACACAAAATGGTATCTGTCTGTTTTTGATTAACCAGGGGCAGATGATCCATTCTAGAGGCTAACTCAGCCCCTGGGCGCTTAGGCTTGGACCCACCGGAAGGGCTGCTGGTGTCCTGGGTTTCTCCCCACTTTCCCATTACAACTCCCTATGCTATTGTCTGCTACACCGAGCAACTTGATCTGGCTTTGTTCTTTGAAGTAACAACAAGTGTATTATGTTGTGATCTGACCTTCCTGAACATCTTTGCCTTCTTGGTTAGAGAGAACTTTTCTGACTTGGGGGTTCAGCCATGCTAGCGTCTAGTGATTGTTATGAAAGTCTGCTTCTTCCAAGCAAGTTTTATAATACAATCAGGTTAATTAGATATTTTCTCAGGCTCCTGTTGCATGTCCGAAACAGTCAAATTGGGTTTTCTTGTGTTAATGTAGATCATCCTTGTCTCAGTGATCGATGGATACTGGGCATGGTTACTGCGCAATATTCTCTTCTGTCCTTTTTGCCTTACCTTTTTAGCTCCTCATTGTTCTGCTAATTTATCTTTTCCCCACAGTTCATCCAGAAGTCATTTCTGTATTTGCTGTCTCTGAAGATATTATTCAGGATCATAAGATCTAATACCAAGCCATGTCTGCTTCAATGGATATAACGTGCAACCTTTTTGCTAAACGTTTCCACTGAGCTGTAATAATGCAAATATATTCAGAAATATGCCATTGTGAGTCTCCAACACCGTGTTGCCCTGAATATGCTCATCATAGTTCTGCTGCCCTTTTTTCCATTTAAGGGGAGTGAGGGAGGTAGGAATTTCATAGAGATGGGGTGGGGGGGGGAGAATGGTTGAATTTAAATCCATCCAAAAAAGCAGAGTGCAGCTAAAAAGACAACTGTGGTTGTCTACAGCATTTTATCTGAATGATATGAAAAGCTGTTGCTTGAATATTCCCTACCTAAACTGATAAAAATAATGAATAATCTTTCCTACTTTAATCTTCCTCCTCATGTACCGGCAAAATGTCACAAGTGAAGGAAATCTAGCTGAACAGTCACTTGGATTCTTTGCAAACTCTACGTTATTGCTTCTTGAACTGTATGCTTTATGAAAAATTTGAGGCTGCAACTTTGATTAAGAAGGGCCTTTTTCTGTAGTAAGATGGGAAGCAAATGGAATATCTGCTGTTAATAATCAGTGCAACTAATATCATGTGAAGCTGCAGCACGAAATGAATATAAAATGCATGGATGTATATTTAAAATGATGCATTTAAAACATAAGCTAATTTAAAATTATCTTGTGCTGTGTACAAATAGCATAGAACAGAAAGACCCTTGAGATCCTTACAGTAACGTTAAGTAAATTATAGCAAAAATGAAATGCATCAAACTAATAGATCTATTAAATGAATGTCAGTTCGGGAGATAATTTGTGCATGTGACAACCGTTTACTATGTAAAGCATTCTGAAATATGGCTGTTTGCATAACTGTTGGTATGGTCTCTTACCTCAGTATTTCTAAACGTATAAAATTTTCTTCTTCTGGTCTCCCGCTTGTCAAAACGTATTAGCTGGTATTTGCCTTTGTCAGAAACTTTGTAATCCTGCTCAGTTATGTGAAGGTTTTGAAGATAGTTAATAGGGAAGCTTGCGATATAGCAATATTTTATTTCTTGTTACACTGTGCTGTACATGTTATGTTGCCAAAGAATTTTGAGTTATCTTTAAGATAATCTTAATCTTTAAGAGTGTGGGGGGAAGCATCTCAGAGAATTTAACTAAGTCTCAACTCTAGAAATGGAAAGCTGTGCAAGGCAATGATGTGCTGTGATAATTCAGTGATTTACTTGAGATCAATGGGGCGTCAGATTTATCAGGGTAGGTAGCTATAATAAAACTGAACTTACTGAGTTCTACTTTCAAAAAGTTTTCTACTAACAGAACTTGAAAAATAACTCAATTTCTCCCTTTTTCTTGAATTTTGTAGCTAAAACTCAATGTGTTCTGTAGTAGGAAATACTGTTTTAGATATGAGAGCTTACATGTGGAAATGTTGAGGAAGAAAGGCATGTGTGTACCACTTAAGAGGATGGAATAATGCATTTGATATGCTTCTGACTGATATCCTTATAGTGGCTGTAATGTCTTCCTTCTGAGGCTGTTTAAATTCTCTTTTCATTATCAGAGGATGAAGAGTTGGAAATACTAATGAGTAAAGCAGTGGGAGAGCTAAATGAGGTGGTGGCAGATTTCTTGTTTTTCTTGATCTACATAGACCACAGAAGTACTAGGACACCGTGTAGGCCTAGTGCTGCATCTGGGTGGTGTCCACATCTTGTGCTGTGAGCTCTGCTGTGGGAAGCCTGGCATGTGGTCTCAACCAAAGCTGCTGTGCTGAGCGTGCTCAGAAGTCATCTTTAGATTGAAGTTGCTCAGGACCCGGAGTGTTTGGAGCAAGTACCCTGGTGCTCCTTAACCAAAAGAGGCTGTGTTGAGGGGCTGCAAGTACAGCACATGTAGGGTTCTAGTAGGTTGCACTTACCATGGCTACCTGAAAAGCTTAATGAAACCAGTATGTTTCAGGTAAGAACACGTCTAGCTGCAGAAGGCGTTGCTTTCCAGTGGTTCCCTGTGCTAACCTCTACATAAACAATGTTTTGTAGTTGTTTTCTTGAAGATCTTCTTTGTTTTAAGAAGAAGGTGCTTCTTCACTGAACTTTATCTCAGGCTGTGCTGTTCGTACTGTCCTTCTACATACACAGGTGAAGCGAGGGCTTGTCAGCAGTAGATGAACTTGAGAGGTGGAGATTCAAAACTTAAACTTTGTCCTAAGTCTGTAGTGGGAAATAGATGTATCTGAGGGGACTATACAAAGTGGATGTGGGATCTCTTAAATTGTTAGTAGCTTTCATCTATATAGGACAGGGGGAAGCTTGATTTCCCTCTGCATTAAGTTTAAAAACATGCATCACTTGCCTGTTTTCTCCCTGGATAAAAAGACGGCTTTTAAAGCTGTAAAATCTGTGTCTTCCTAGTACTAAATTCATTATTATAAAAGGTTTTTATAAAAATAAGGCCAAACCATTTACTTCCTGAGCTGTGCGATCTGCTTATGGCTTTTACTTTACATCAGTAAATATGAATTCCCATCGGTGCATTACTTCTAAAATTTCTCAGATGCGGGGGAAGGTAGGAAGGCATGCGTTTACAGTGATTTGGAAGTGTGTAATAAACATACTGACTGGTTTAATCTTATTTCTAGGGATGAAGGAGAGTACAGAAAGCTGCGAGCCTTTGAAAAATCCTTGAGTTCTTCTCCTGGTGTATGCTAATGCGTAAGGACAAGTGAGGGAGAGAAGTTGGGTTGTGATGAAAGAAGCAGTGTTTGGTTACCCCGGATTGTTTGGTTTGGCAGCGCTGCTTATGATGAGATATACGTTTTTCCACTTTCTGTTGCACAGCGTGTAACATGTTTTCTTTGGAGCTGATAGAGAAAAGTAAATGTCATAGGATACGCTGGGCAGACTAGTGTTCAAGCGCACTGCTAAGTTTCTCAAAATGAGAACAAGTTGTTAAAACGTCTACAAGTGCTGCGTGCTTCTGTTTTAAGGGAAAAAAGTAGTCAAGTAGTGTTTTGGTTTGGGTATTTATTTATTTATTTATTTTTAAAGCCAGTTAATGTTCTGTATGAGTATTGCACAGAGCAGAAACTGAAGCAGCAGATGTTTCAACAGATGTCACTGGGGCCTCTGGAGGGAATGGTTGCTCCATTCACATGCAGTATTAGAATACTATTGAGAGGGGCAGATCTGAAGCCAAGTAGTCTGAGGTCCAGTAAGCTAGAACTCAAACAGGCTGAGAGATGGCAGCTAGAAAGAATGACAGTTTCCACTTCTATTTTAGTGTCAGGGTGCAAAGTTAGAAACGTCCATCACTGACAGCATTTCGGTGGAACTGTTAGCAAGCATCCCAGTGGCCCTCTGCAGGCACTTGTGCGAAGTGCCCAGTCTCAGGGGCATCTGATGTGGGATCCCCTGGCTTGTGACAAGAGCTGTACTGGAGCTGCCGCAGATATTTGTTTAGCAGAGGAGCTGCCAGAAGGAAATTGAGCACAACTGTGTGCAAGCATGTTTTTTGGGAATGATGGCAGCTGCAGTAGTAAGGGAGGGGAAAAGAAGAATAGAAATAGAAAGCAGCCTTTTAAAATAGAGTGGGATACAAAATCTAGAATTTTTTCCATACAGTTAAGTGGTGCCACTTGCAGCATTTTGACAGCTCTAAATTGAGACTAATTTAATTTCACAGCAAGGGAGGATTGCAGCGACCTCCTCATCCTGCCTTGCAGTGCCTTACTCAGGAAACAGCTTTCTTGGCACCTTTCTCCATTCCCTCCCTTCCCGTCTTTTTTAATCAAAGCAGTTCTAATAACCATGACATGAAGGGGAAAAAAATGGAGTTAAAATTAGAAGCTAGGCAACTCACTTATCTTTATTCCATAATGTGCAAAGATGTTATTTATTCACTATGTAAACATCCACTGACTCCAGCAGTTCTGATACAGCATGGTTATTTGTAGGGTATTCATGTTGTGAATGAGGCTCTGCAGACAGTTGTGGAAAATCTCATCTTGCTAATGAGTACAAATATATTAAGGAAGAGTCGGTTTCATTTGGGAATAAAAGCTTTTGTCAGGGAGGCCTTTTAACTTCTAAGCACATCCCAGTCTTCTGTGTGAACGACGCAAAGCTGCTGGAGAAAATGGAGCGATGGGTCTTAGAAGTCAAGAAAATCTTTCAAAATGCAAAACAAGCCTTTCTCTTTTTAGCAGTCTGCTCAGGATAATTAAAAGGAGTGGGGTGATGAAGAGGGCAAAAGTTAAGGGAAGGAGCTTGTGATTTTGCATAGAGCTGACTTCTTGGCCCAAATCTGCAGAGGCAGGAAACAAAGTTTTCTCCAGTTCATTGAAGGCAGCAAGCTGTCAGTCAGATGCTTATGAGGCAGATCATTTGAGAGGGCACATGCTGCAAGCATGCTTTTGCAGCCACTGTTGGCAGCAGTTAACACAGTGGCACGTTGCTTTAATTCTTTGGACTTACTCTCCTGTGCTATCAGCAGTTATCTCAGAGGGCTACAGAGCACTCCAGGTTGAAGTATTTCCAGGAACAAAATATTTGCGTTATACTTAATAGATAAATTTAGCCAACTCAGAGTTTGCTGAATTTTGTGAGTTACTGCTTCTAACATATTTTTTTTTTATGGATAATACTATGGGAATGCCTATGGTACAGAAGTAGATCAATTTCTCTGTATAGCCATTCTGTTTTCCCTGGTGCATGTGGAAATATAAAGAATGGCCATCATCATACTTCAAGGGGAAAAAGGGGAGATGAGATGAAATGGGAGAGCAGTAGTTTTACTGGGGGGGGGTGGAAAATGCTCCGAGATGGCAGTGATGACCAATCTGTTAGGATACAGTGAAGGTTCATGGTTAAGTGTCACAACATCTGCAGGAATATAATGTTATGGTGCAACCATTATGAAAGATTTGTATTTCTTTCCATTCTGGTAGTTGGTAATACAAATTCTGCCAGATTTTTAGCTGCAAGAGTGTAAATGGCTGGAATTATATTGAAAAACATGTCTGCCATTCTCTTATATTATTTATCTTGTCTTGAAAGAAGTTTATTATTTTTTAATAATCTTTTTCTTGCTTATTCAGAGGCCTTGGAGATCCTTGTGGCTATTTTACCATAGACTATAAATCTTGTCATTTGTACTTCTAGGCAGCAGGCAGATTAGCAGATGTAGAGATGTGAAAGTTGTGGAAAGAAGTGTAGAAGAGTGATTGGTTTAATACTGTCCTCAGTTGAACTGAAATAAATTCAGAGTAACTTCCCCTAAAAGTAGTAGAGCCTTATGACAAACTTATTACCATACCTTTTTATCTCCGGTGATGTTTTTGTTTTCCCCTTTATTACAATCTGTTCATCAAGAATCACTTTACTGAGACTACTAAAAAGGGAATTGGAAAATAAATGCCAGGTATTTGTGGCTGTTATTTTAACACCTCTTCCTAAAAGCCAGACTGCTGATCTTGACATATTCCATAGTGAAAATGCAGGATAGAAAGTAAGTCTTATATACTGGAGATGATACAAATGCTTTTGGATTAACGAGATTACACTGATGTGCTGAAGTTGTTGATCTGTGTAGCCATAATAGAGCAGAGCCTTGAAGAATGCTGATTTTCTTCAGGAAGGTGTCAGTATAGGTTTAACTTCCTCTGTGAAGGTGAAAAATACAAACATTAAGGAATCACGGTTGTTACTTCTAATGGTGGTTCTGAAGTTTTACACTGTGTTTGTAATTTGAATGTGGAAAGTGCAACTATAGTGATGTTCACATTAAGGAAAGCACCTGCATTGTGGAGGTGGGAACATGCTCATTTATGATGCAGCTTTGATTTGTCTTTTGACATCTTTGACAGAGCGTCCCATGGAAAAGTGCAACTTCTGAGATAAGGGTCCACTTGGTGTAGTGCAGTGAGATGCTTCTTTTCCATTGAAAATGACAAGGACTTAAGTGTATGATATGCACTATGTACAGAGAAGTCAAAAGTTGAAATATGTATTATTTTTCTCTTCTGTGTGAGCACTCAGAGAAATAGGGAAATTGATATTAAAGCACAAGATCAATTCTGGTTCTTTCAGATTCTTCTGAAATGTCTGTTGCTTTTCCTTCTGTTCTTAAGCTTTTCACCTAGCTATGAAGCACATCGTTTTAGAATAGATGCTCATTGGATCATCACTTTTCCATATGCCTTATAAAAACTAAAGTGCTGATAGCACTTCTGACAGTGCTGTAGAAGTTGGCAACATGCTCATATCCTCTCCACATTCTTGACAGAGAAGGCAGGTTGACTTTGACACTGATATTTTGACACAGTAAAAGGTTTGGCTGAGATGGTTGTTGTAGGGGAAAAAAGAACCGTAAAGAAACAAACCTTCAGTTCGTGCACTTCTGGTATGTAAGCAAATAACTCGAGTTGAGAATCGTATTTAAAAATATCAAAGTCACAAGATTTTCATGCTAAAGCACAGCTATAAAAACTCACTGTCCCAGTTTTCCCTCTTCCCACGCAGTGTAATACTCAGCCCTCAGTTTTGTTTTTCAAAGCTGTTTGGTCTTCTAAGACTTTTATTTTATGATCACTGCTTGTCCCCTGTGTAAATTGTTGCCTTTTTTTTTTTTTGTATGTTATTGTCATAAAAATTTGCCAACAGAAGTTTATTGTACTGATGAACGTGGGTCTTACTGTGCTTTATTAAGCAGAGCTGAGAGTAGGAGTGCAAACGATTTAAGGAGGAAGCATTTTTATAAACAATTAGTTCGGCTACTAGAGGTATTCCAATAACCAATTACAACAGTACCGGCACTCTCTGTCTGTGCTTTAAGTAGTCATTATGGAAATTATTTGAGATCCTAGCAAGGGCATATAGCTTTACCTAGCTGGCAGATTGCCTACCAGCTGCTGATGCTGACCAGTTGCTAATGATCGGGTGCTGCTGTGTTGCAACATTACTAAAAGTGTTTTCTCTCCTGACACTTCAGTTAAGGAGAAGGGGGGAGTGTGTGTGTTTGTATCTTAATTGACTTAGTCTATACCATTCTAAATAATTACATGGTTTGAATTAATGTTTTTTTTAATGATCAAGGAAGTAGAAGGAAAAAAGTGAGAATTAAGGGGCAACACAGGTCTTTTTGGGGTTGCCAATAGTGTTCTTGTACTCTTTGTTCAGGTCAGATAATCCGGTTCAGTGTCCTCCTTCATATTACTTTCCTGTTCAGATGGACTCTTCTGTGTCCAGAAAATAATCTCCTTTTATCTGATGGTTACAATTGAAGTGTCTGATTTGGTAACTGTTATGTTAGGATGTGCTTTTTGTGTGTATGTGTGCACACCAGGTAAACAGAATCCTTGAGTATGTGTGATACTTTCTCAAAGGCATCAAGTGGAAAAGGTGTCAAATGCAGAAGAAAAAGTAATATGAGAAGTAAGAATTTAAGCTGTGGCAAAAGGTTATTGTTTAGACATGCTGTATCAATGAGTTACTTTCAACCAGTTGATCTTCCTTGATCCCTCTTTCTCCAAACTGCTCAGTTATTAATGTAATGCAAACAGTAAGTCATTCAGTTCTTCTTAGTTCTCTTTATGCTTGTCAGATGTATTTCTGTACAGACTGTTTTGGCAGCAGCAGTGATGAAATACATTTATTGACTACATTTGTGGCAGTCTAAATAGGTATGTCTTTCCCAAACACCATGTAAAAGGAATTTGTGGGTTATATACCTGAAGTAAATCTGCTTAGAGGATTAGTTTTCCTAACAGGCTTTAGCATTTTTTTGTCAAGTGCATTTGTGTTAACTTTTGCAATGCTTACTGAAAGCAAGAAGGTGCCTTCTCATAACACAACGCTCTGTTGAGCATTCCTTGCTCTATTTTGGACTTGTCGGTTCATAAAACTCATGGTGAGTTTTTTCTTTTCCTGTCAGTAAAAACGATAACTCACTCTTTTCTATAAATGATTGAAGAGAAGCCTGAAATAGTTGTGGAGTTGTTTTGTTTTGTTTTGTTTTTCCTTCACTCCAGTGTGTGATTGATCTCATTGTCTTAATTCATTTTCTTCCTCTGCAGGTTATCTAGGGAACTTTTTCAGCTAGGTCCAGTTGTCATGGGAATTATGCAATAACGTTAAAGCAAGTTGCTATAACATTGAGTTTAATGTTAAGCAGAGCATTTCTCATGGTTAGCCCGTAAACTTGTATGGAGAATTCTTGAGTGTTGAGATCTCTATTTTGTTACCTGCATCCATATTTTCTATGAGACGGTGAATTGCATCAGACAGATAATTCTGCTATGAAAAGGCACTAGAGCAGAGAGCAGTGGATGGATACTCATATCAGATTGTGGACTTGATTGTATTTTCTTTTTTTTTCTGTGCTTGCTTCATAACCTTAATCTGAATGTTGCAGAGTTCAGAAAGGGAACAAACTGCTATTAAGTGGTCTGCCCTATGACTGAATTACTACCTTATGCTTTAAGGAGCTGAGACACATGGAAGAGAGCAGAGGAAGCACAAATAACTACTGATGAAGAACTTGGTGCTAAGGCTCTTCAAGTACATTTTTCTTGGGTCCAGGCTGGGAGGAAACTAGGAGAAAATGAACCACGTTTTGTCTGTAAATGATGGGGAGAGGTTCAGTTCAGGTGTGTGTGACTGGATGTCCAAATGAATCTACTGCCCAATCTGCTGTCTAATCCTGTAGCTGTGACATTGTGCAGTGCTCAGTAGGACTAATTATTAATGGATACTATGCTACAAGCTGAAATTATTTGATGAATATTCTATTACAAACTTCTGATTTATCATAGAGGTGAAGAGTTGAACATTTGAGCAGGAATTTTGGTAGTAATATTCAGTGTTACATTGAATGTAGAGTAAGCACACAAAAAAACCCTACCGATGGACAGTATCTTCTGTATGTGTTTATATTATAAATTAGGTATTTTTCTCGCTGTTGTGTAGTCTGGTGTTAAGTGTAATAATGTGACACATTCATGAATATATTTGATCATGATGCCTTTGGGCCAGAGGAAGTTGGGCATAAAATGATGTAGTGGAACTTTCAAAACATTCTTTGCTAATTTTTCCCCATTGAGATTCTCCCGGGCAGCTCTGAATTTTGTTTGAGCAGGTTGCTTTTATCATCTGTAGTTTATCATGTGTAGCTGCTTTCAGTCTTGGACTTTAGAAGTATACCTGGTGTTATACTTCAGCATAGCATGCAAAGACTTAATCTTACAAAATACAATAGGAATAAATATTTCTCCTGCAGAATCAAGTACCTGGAACTGAGAAAATACGAAGTTGTGGCTACCTGTGCTATTGGAACTTCTTGACTCTTTCGCCTCTCCTTCCATCTATCTGCTGTTTCATAATTTTTTTAAACTGAGGCTTTTTTCATTGCATGAGATGTGAGATCAGCAAAACGTTACTTCTTCCTTGCTCTGCCTCTAGAATGCTTCTTGTGTGCTAATTAAACTGTATTTAATGCAAAATCATGTAATTTTCTATGCTCCTTTTTAAGGTGGAACTCAACAAATCACCTTTGTACCTCACAAAATTCATTCATTTTTTCACAATACCTTCTGGTGTACTGTCTCCATTATACGCTTGGGTAACTTACAAAAAACAGAGTTTTTAGCATATTTAACATTGTATAGACATACTGTCTGATTCAGTTATGATGACAGGAATATTCTGCCGTGAGATTTTTAGTTCATTGTTAAACAGCACTCTAAGATAGCTGTAACTTGTTTTGGATGATCATAGTTCATACAAAGTACCTCAGAATTACAGCCTTCCCTTTGTAAAAAGGAATATGACCATCTTCTTGGTGAGATAATGAAATTAAGTAAGATTATTCATGAACGCTGCAGCCTTGCCATGGCTTGGGAAGGTTTCTCATCGTTCTTGTTGTAGTGCTTGTGCACCTTGATAACTGTAAATTTAGTATTCCTTAGCTGCCTTGTGATTTGATGTATGCCCTCACAGCCTTGCTGTTTGTAATTGGTTTTTTGCATATTCCCACGCTGGTGCCACATTTCAGAATGAAGAAATAGGTAAATGATTTTAATAGCATCTGTCTGCATTAGCATGTGTGCTTGAGGCTGGAAGTATCACTGGCTTTAGGGCTGCTCTGGTGTTCCCACTGTACATAGGGTCTTATACATCAGTCAGTAGTTTAGCTGTGGCCTAGGGAGAAGATGATCACACAGATGAGCATATAGGAAATCAGCATTTTCTCAAGTATGTGAGTTTGTGATTATTTCTTTTAAGACTAATTAGTAGTGTTCTTAATCCAAACAAGTTCTCTTCTAATAGTTCAGCTGTATAATGAATCTATTAATTAATCAGTAGATTCTCCAGATGTCTGCTGAGATACTGTCCCTTGGGCAGCAAAATTAGTTGGTGAATTTTTGTGAACTACTGTGAACTACAATCTTTCATTTGCTTGATTGTGTAGTTAACAGGAGCAAAAATTATTCAGGTACAGTAGCTGTATTTTTTCCTGAGTAAAAAATCTATCTGTAATGGCCATTGGTTACTGTTCCATTCAGCCACCTGACATACTTGTGAATAGATAATGTCTGATTAAAATCTAAGGAGCAGTTACTCAAATACATTACTTTCCAGTGACCTAGAAAAAGCTCTCACAAAAATGAATGTTACCACATAAACATATAAATAGCTTAATTGATTTTAGTTTTAGAAACATATTTACCTTGTGCCAGTCAATCATGATCTTGCCACAGTACTTCTACTGAACTGTGGTATTTTCCTGATTTGTGAGTGGGAACACATTTGGGTGCTGAGCCAAAGGCTGCTGCTTTTGTACAAAATGAACCATTTTTGTATAAAGAAACCATTACCACAGATCTGCTCCACCTGCTGTCTTCCCACACGCTACTCTAGTCCTCCTTTCAAGCTGTGCTATGCAGGGACAGTGAAAGTTACTGGTTTCATCCAGAGACTAAGGGTAATTGGTTGTGGATATAGGGAGACCCACTAGTGTGGCAGCGGCACTGCCTGAAGGGCTGTTCTGGGTGGTGTGCTGCCTTGCTTGAAAATGGGCTAGTGTTCAGGTCAAGCACACAGGATGAGTATTACCAGGCTTGAATTGGATTGATACTTGTTATCCCCCATGAATGAAAAGTGTGGTGACCACACACTACGCACATCTTAATTTATATTCTGTGAAGTTATTTGTGCATGGGTTTGATTTTAAATAAAGAAGTGTCTTCGGTGTACTGAGAAAGATGGAATATGCAGCATGTGTTTGTGTGGAGTGACTGGTTCATAATTCTTGAAAAAGCAGGGTTTCAAAATTAAATGTTATTTCTTGATATTTCGAATATTTTGTTTCGCAACTAAAACAGTTATCAGTTCGTTCAGTACAGAAATATTACTCATCTTAAAGTAATGAAACTGATTATCATGCTTCCCTCCCTGTCTGGTGGAAGCCAAGGTATACATTATCCAGTCAGCTCTAATCATCATATAACAGCCTAGAAGGTAAATTCTAAGCTGCCTTAGCTGTATTTGTGCTAGCACACTGTCTCCCCCCAACAAAAAAAGAGCCTATTTCATTTCCCCTCTCACTTCTTTTTCTTAAAACTCCCTCAGAAAAAAAAGAATTTAAGCCTAAAGAAATCTATATTTATTCAACTTGAAATCCAAGAATGCAATCCACTCCACTTATATTCCTGTGTTGGTGTGCCATGAGACTCCAAAAGTAGCTACCCACAGATGTCCATGTTGCTGTGTTACTGGAACAGATGCAGAGCTGGCTGCTTCTCTGCGTTTCAAGTGCCAAGTGTCTTTTCTGACAAAGGTGTTACACTGGGAGAGGACAGTGTCAGAGGAGCCAAGGGCATATGTTTTCAATTGAAGTTTGTCCATGGTGACATAGTACTGTGGACTTACGCTGTTTAGGATGGTGGTTTTACTGAGTTGATGGGCTGGGGTTTTGCCAGCTGGCTTCAAATTTTGTGAACTCTTGGCAACAAGAAGCAACCACTTTGAATAAAACTTTGCAGCAGCTCAGGGCTGAGTTGCCGAGGAAGCCTTGGTTCTTTCAGCTGCCATCTATCTAACCTAGTGTTAATGTTAATGTTTTAGGGATATTTGAGATTACGTTGGCTCAGTTTACATCTGAGTTCTGGGAACTGATGGCTGAGCATTGGTGTAATCCTGTTTCTAGCTATAGACTGAGCTAGAGAGAACTGTTATATGTTTATTGTCTGGACTGTCTTGTGCAGAAAGCTTTAGTTGCATTCTATCAATAGTTGTCTACTTGTGGCTAACCAGACAGAGAGGGTCCACTGCAAAATAGAAAGAATGCCGAACAGCCATGGAAATAAATCCTGAATCTATTAAAGGAAGAAAACAGAAAACCAAGTTCTGAAAAAAAAATTCCTCTGAATTCAGCAGAGCCTCAGTCTGCTTCAAGGGCAAAAGCTTTATTTACTTCATCTTCGTATTTATTTATTTTTCAGTATTGCCATAAACTGAATTCTTTTAGCTATAACCCTTATTAAAAATCATGAAAATACCCTCAACCAATGATGGACAAGTTATTTTGTTTTGTTTAACTGCGTGCTTTTCACCAGTGACACGGGTCTAAGAAAAAGAAAAATGGAATGAAAGGAAGGAATTATGCATTCTTTCTCTAGAAAAGAGTAACCGCCCCTAAAACAAATGGTCGTATTCCTGGAGAGCTTGGTACAGTTGCATCTTACATATTTGCTTTCACTGAAGAATCTTTGGCATCTGGCTAATCAGAAACTGGAAAGAAGTTTCTTTTCCTCCCTCCGATCCCTCTCACCAGCTCCCTCAGTTCATTACTTAGTTTTAAATTTTTCTGGTCACTTGATGTTGTGTCGGTGTATGTTCAACGGATTTGAGGTGTCAGTGCTCGAGAATCAGCTTTAAGTAGCAATGTAAAATGAACAAAATGTACCGTTTCCCTGTTTTTATCACAACTTTCCAATGTGTCATAGAGGTTTTTGCTCTGTGGTTAACTAGTTATTCATGGTTTGGGATGCATATGGCAAATGTGGTATCCTCAGAGAGATAACTAATCATATGGTTTCAACTGTCCTCGTTGTTTTTAATTTTAAAATAGCGTTAAAAGAAAGGCAAAACCACATTGCTAGCATCGCTCTCTTATGCAGGCAATTTAGGTAGTCACTGAAAAGATACTGTATGTCTTGTGAATGGAAAAGAGAAGTTGTCTGAACCTATGAAAGGAGGGATGTATTTCTAAGACATACAAGACAGTATTAAGCCAGTCTACAATAAGAAAGTATTTGGGAGATCCTACCATCCACTCTCACCCTCAACAATTTCATTGACCAAGACTTAAGGGTAACCAGTGCTGTCTGAAGGCTTTTTCTTCATGGTTTTCTTGATGTCTGTTGTAGTTCTCCATGTAAAGATGTGAAGTGCTTAAGAAATGTGAGTTTATGATCCCCACAAATAGTGAGAAACTTCCTTTTAGGATGCACAAAGTAGGTAATTTGTTGCTGTGAAGTCTACTTTCAACTAGGGCTGAGAACTCCATGAAGAGCATAGGCTAAAAGCATACCTTACAGGTGAAATTATTTCAAGAAATGATAGTCTCTTCCTTCCTGCCAGACAATTTGAGGCACTTGTGTTTCTCACTACCATGCTCTATTTTATTCCTTTGACATTAGCTACTTGCAGTGCTTAAAGAAACTTCTACTTTTTCTAAATGGTCTTGCATATAATACGTGCTTGCTACAGAAAGAACAAAATGCTTCAGAAAGTATAGAGACAGTGATAAACCAGTCAACATTCTGACCATAGCCTGCCTTTTCAGAAGTGCTGAGTATCTACAAAGCTCTGAGTCACTTTGCAAAGACTCAGCATCTTTTGGAGTCACACCTCCAGCAATGACAAAACTGAAGTATCCAATTAGGTCATCTCATTTATAAGTCCAGTTAAATTACAAATGTTAGTATACTTACAGACGCAGGTAATCATGCGAATGCTTACCCCCATTGAAATCAATAAATGTTAAATTACTCAGTGCTTTTGCAAATCCCATTAGGTACAGAGACAGCTGAATGACTTTAGAAATCTGATGTATGGGAACATTATTTTATGCGTACGGCATCCATTATGTTAGGAGGCTGTGCAAGAAAGCTGAGCTTTATAGAGGGAGTGAAAGGAATTAAATGCCCAGTCAATGGGGCATTCAGTGGCTAGCTGTCCTAAGCTGCTTTAATGCCCCAGATTGCAGCCTCTGCTTCCAGAGGTTTATGGCCTGTATGTGGGAAGAGAACAACTTGGCATGTGGCAGCACTGAAACCCAGCAGAACGTTTATAATATTCAACACTCTGTTGCCCTTGGCAGGGAAGTCTAAATATTGACCTACTGCCATACTTTCTAACCACTCTTGGCCAAATTCTCATCTCAGATACTTTTATGTAATGCTGTTAAATTCAGTGGGCAGAACTTAATAAACATCAAAAGGGGTAATAGCTGGAAAAGCTGGCATTCTGTGGAGTTCATTGTTATTTTGGTAAAGATGTATTTCACTGGATTTTTTCCTCCTGATCTTGGTGAGGTATAAGGAGGTAGGTAGTCCTTCTACACTTTCCTTCTATTTTGAAAAGCTTGTGTGTAAGAAAGGGTGATCTCTTACAGACAAGAAGCAGGAGTTACGGACTAATGATAATATGGCTGAGTAATAGTGTTCCAGTTACAGTGTTGGCTTGGGGATGAATAGGCACTTAGGCGGTATGAGTCAGAAGGGATGATACCAAGTATGCAATATCAGTCATTCGACAAATGTTCGCAAAGTAATTTCAGCGGCATGCCTAAATGCCTTCTGTGAATGCAGATGTATTAACAGTGTTATTTCTGATGTTTGGGAGTGTTTTTGTGGTTGGTTTGTTGTTGCTTTTTTAACTTTAAAATCTACCACTTGGCCATCAGCTTCACCCTGAACTTTCCCAAATGAGTTACAGAGAATAGCAAGACATTTTTTTTTCATCAGATCAGCAGAAAAGTAGAAATGATTCTTAGCTGTGTTTGATTGAAGCAAGTAGCATAAAGTATTGAAAACACTGTTTAAAATTTAGTTCAGTTGTATATGCTATGTATAATATGCTCCTAAAAATATCACTACAACCCTTATTTTTATATATTTCTTGTTCATTACTATTTTTATTTCTGGTTTCTATAAATAAACTCATTTATACTCAAATGTTTGAGTGATGCATTTGTGTGTAGAATGTGCTTCGACGTAATTTATCTAGAACTTGACAGGGATGTCATTCTTGATGATTAAAGAGGCATTAATAAGATGGGTACTTGTCAAGACTGGATTATAGCCATCTCAGTGTTTAGTTAAGTGGCAGTGGGTTGACTGCTGGAAACAAATGAGAAGCACACATTTTTGGAATGAGTTATTGATTGTACTTGGTAGAGGAAATAAGTTAAAATAACTGGACAACAAAATATAAACACTCTTTGATATTTTAATCAGGCATATCATGAAGTAGTCAATGTAAGATGAAAAGCTGCTGATGTGAAGTCATTTCTCCTTAAAGAAGTCTAATTTCTTTTAGACAAGAAAAAATGAACGTGGGTTTTTTATTAAGCTATAACGCAGTATGGCTTATGCAATCTGTAGCTAGTTGGTTTTCAACATGCACATGGAAATTTTTAATTAGGTAAACTGATAATAATTCAGCAAACTACTAAGCATATGGTTGACATTACATCGATAATAACTTTGAGGTTAAAAATTTAAGCATATGCTAGTGCTGCTTTAACTTAGATATTTAGTTATTCTAATTTGACAAATTGAAGCAGGTGGCATCTTGGGGAAGCAAATCAAAATCTGATATGGAAAGATTTATTGTCTTTAAGAAATGCATTACAATGTTGTTCCGTGAAAGGCTCTCCACAGATTTTTATCTTGTAACATCTAAACAATGGGAAAACAAGCATTTCAGAGTGCTTCATCTTTCATGTCTTTCAACAAGCTCATCTATATATATATATATGGAGGCTTTTAATATGTATGTGTGTGGAAAGACATCCTGCAGTGCTGCTGCTTCTTTATGGGGAGTAAGGTTTCAAGAAAATTGTAATCATGAAGGTTGCTTCAGCCCTGCCCAAATCTGATCTGGAAAGTATGTAATGTGAGAGATAGTAAACATTTTCAACTCACCATAAATTTGTACATCTCCCAGCATAAGATGAGAAAAATATTTTATGGCTTGGCATATGTGGGATTTTGCATAAACACATGGGCATACTTTAGGATAGATTGTTTTCTAGAATTGGCAGAATAATAATAGTAAAAAAATCTTCAATCTTTTTATATCTCATGTTTAAAGAAAATGCAGGGAAGCAGTTTTAATAACTCTTAATTCTGTAATACAAATTTTACTGTTTCTTTTCTGTATATCAAATAAGGGAGTCTTTATCCACTTTTTCTGTCCTTTACTGTGCCAGTGTATTTTTCTATTTGAAATGTTAGGTTCAATTCCATCTGAGAATGATGATCTTTCATGATGAATGAAAAAGCTTGAGCTCATAACCCTTGATACAAGAATTTTAAGAAGCCTATGTTTTTATATCTCATTTTGACATTGCTGCTTTGTTGCAGTTTACTACTAGTTGGGAATAACCGACACTGACAGGTATGTCTTGTTGACAACCAAGTAACCCTGTACCTGAAGTTAGGCAAACTCTTTTGTTGGCACTTTGGGTTTGGCACTCTTCCTCCCTGTCTGAGAGGCAAATATGGAGCAAGGTGTTTTAGCTTTTTAAATTTTCTTGTTTCTTGATGACAATAACTTGGAAAGCCCCTCCCTTACTCATGGCGTTTCTTCATTACAGCATATGATTTCTCTTAAAAATATCTAAGCACAGATGCCTTGTGTAAGGCACTTATGGATGTAAGCATGCCAAAACACTCTAATTAGTTTACTAGGAAGCGTGATCATCATGTGTACAAACAATATCAGGTACACGAACACATGTTGTGACTTTAACTTCCCCTTCTTTGGCAATAAAGAGATAACCTTCCTCCCTTTGAGCAGTGCAATGGAAACAAACACTTTCCCGTGCCAGCCATGCTGACAGAGGAATCCACTTAATTCCAGGTGAAATTGGGAACAATTTCCAAGCAAAGCCAGCCCTCCCATTGAAGGGAAAAAGGGTGGAGTGGAGGAGAAAAGACCGTTTCACCAAGATAAGAGTTTAGTCGGCTGAGATAGTATTCTAGCTAATGGAAAGTGACTTCACTGCCTATTCCAGCAATAAAGTACCTCTTGGCAGAAGAGCAAAGCCCAGAAGTCTTCCTGGCTGTTTTGGCTGTGCCAGGATGCAAAAGGCTACACTTCAGATACGTGGAGTAAAACCCATTCTAGTGCACATAAGCTTTTTATTGTAAATGTTAACTTAGGGTTGTTGTTTTTTTCCCCAAAATTGTTTTGCAAATATGGAGTTTCTGCATGTAGAGAGTGAGAAATATCTGATTTTTCCAGTTCAGTGATGCCTTGGTAGTTTACCTTTATGAGCAGGGTTTTTTGTTTGTTTCTTGTTGGCTGCACTTGTGTCTGAGCCCACAGTGTTCTCTCACACGTTGACTGATGGGAGATGGTGTGTGTCAGCCTCACACTGGAAGCCCTTCCTGGACTGGGTCTATTCCCAACAGAATTAAATATGATTAGATATGGAGGAGTCTGCTGTTCTCCTGCTCATCTGAATCGATGTGTGAGTAGATGTGGGTAGGAATACAAAACTAAGAAGTTTATATCTTTAGGTTAAGATGCAATGACAGTTTTACCAGGTCTGCTCTGAAATGACTATTCAGAGAGAATAGTATTTCATCATCAAACCTGTTACACATTAATGTAATTTAATCATTGTTGAGAATTCAGCATAGGCAGTGAGTTGGGGAAGGCTTTTTGTCAGCGCTGTGCAGCTGAATCAACAAAAAATGTTAGACTTTCAAGAACTTAACACATGCCCTGATAGAAAGTGAAAATTAAGCTTTCCTATAGAAACTCAAATTTTTAATGGGGGTGACTTGACTATTAGAAGTTGTTAGGTCCTGTGCAGTTGAAGAGTATTATGAACATGTAAGTCAACAGTGAATGGAAAAGCTGTGAAGAAAATAGGTTTAAAAGAAATTTGGAGCAGAGGTTTATGTTATCATTTATTGATGGTCTTTTTATGCTTCCATAACATCTTAAATTTGAATGTCTTGCTGCCTCAGGAGGCTAACTCATTCCTCTGTAGGTGCTAAAATTTCCATAAACGTATGATGTGAAATCTGATAGACTTATTTTGATTGAATTGAAAAGTAACTGAGGCTCTATTAATGTGTTATAATCCCTCTGCTAAATTGGTTTCTGCATGTTTTCTTGCAATTAAGTTTTTCTATGTGCTGTACATATGGCAAACGTGCAACTCTACATTTGAATGGGAATAGTTGTGAAGAGGTTGTTATGGTCTTTCTTGCGTAAGTAATACATCTTTAGAAAACAGAATTAGGTCATTGGCACACACATTTAACAGCAATTTGACTCAAACAGAAGGACTAGAACTATTTCTCTGCCTCCTGATGTGCAGAGGGTTTTGCTGTGAACTAAGGACCTTCTTCAGGCTATTCTTTTTAGATCATGTTCTGGTTGCTGTCTTCTCCTTGTAGGATAACTAGACCTCTTTATATGAGAGGTTTTGTATGAGTGCCTCTCCAGAAGTAATGCCTCCTGAGTTTATGATCTTGGCCCACAACATCAGAGGCAGACTGTTAATGGCATGACAGCAGTGGTTGAATTTTCCCACCAATATTTTTAAATGTGTTGCCATGCAACTGATGGGAGCAGAAGGGCAGTCAGACAAAATGGCCTCTGACATGGAAGTACAGATGAAGCAAAGGTGTGTCACTGAATTACACCATATGTAAAAAATTGGGCCCACTGATATTTGCTTGAATGTTTGTGGAGACCAGCCAGTGGATGTGAACACAGTGAGGTGGTGGGTGCTGCATTTCATCAGCAGTGTTGTCATTTTAGCTGTGAAATGGTGGGTCATCTCTGTGATGATTTTTATGATCATGGCATGCAGGCTCTTGTCCCTTCCTTGTGGAAAATGCGCAACTAATGATGGTGACTGTTTAAAATAGAAATAAATATAGAGCAAATCCTGCTCTACATCTATCTATACATGTTCTGGACTGGCATTGACCAAATACAGCAGAATTGTCACTTTACTGCTTGAGTATTTTGTTTTATGGTTACTATAAAGTCTCTTGACAGAGGGGGAAAAATGTCTTTGTTAAAACCAAACTTGGACTGAGGTAGTAGGTTACATAAGGATCTCAGTGCACTTGAGAAATAAATACATGAAGTAATGCTCTATGTAGCAACTGTCGTATGGTTTAATCGTGGTTTAATACAACCAAGTTCAGCCTGAGTCCAAGAGGTAGTTATCCTATTAAAATTCAGTGTGATTACTGAGCTGTTTTCAGGAAAGTGGGAAAAGGATCTTGTCAGCTTTTGGCAGTACTGAGGTGCTGGACTTTGATCAGAAACTTTGATTCCTGTGACTTCTATTACACAGGAAAGAAACTAATCTTGGCACGTGTTCTGACAGGTTGTGAAAGATCTGTTGCTCATGCCCACTGGAAGAAATTAACTATCAGACATCTTGGTTTCATTAAACAGTTTTAGAGAAGTCATGAATTAGAACTTGAGCATTCACAAAAATGGTTTTAATAATGAGTTTCCAGGCACCGTATTTATGAAGCATGAGAGAATAGAACTTCCCTGCCTGCCAGATATTTGGAATGACAGGTTTATTGGAGGTCATGAGGTACTGTACTTAACTGGAGATTAAAGCAGGGTGAGGGAGTGGAAGGTGAGAAGTCATCTGTAAATACTAGTATGAAAACTAGACACTACTGTAGATGATTTATTTTAATAAGCATATTAAATGATATGGATGTTTAAGTAGTTTTATGTTTTCTTAGGTTTTACATTTTCTAGTAAATTTATGGTTGGTATGACTTCATTCTCGTGCTGAAGTCAGAGTAATGCAGTATGTGGTAAGTTTTTAGTATGTTTATTCCATAAAAGCTACTGAAGGATCTGAAATAGGTTCACATGCAGTCACACCGGTGTCACAAAGAGTAAAGAGAGAAAAGATGCTGAATTTGTGTTTCTTTGATAAGGCTGAACACTGCATGCACTACACGGAATTTTACAGGTGAAAAATGGACCTATATGAAAAGCTGTGTCCCCATTTTGAAAAGCCTCTAGGCGAGCATGGATTGACTGAAATGTTCTGCTTCAAGATGACTTGGCCATGTAAAATGGGGAAGTCTGTGTAATATTCCCAGTTACAGACCAGCCCAGTCCACATCTAAAGATGCAGCTGGACACCTACTGCTGTTTTCAGAGATAGGGAAGGCCAGCTGGCTGACATCAGTTACATCCCAGTTGTCAGCAAAGTGGTACCTTAACGTTTGTGAAAACGTTGTGTTTGTGAAAATTCAGCTACCTTTCCAAGTGTTTTTCATTATAGTATATAAGAGTATCAATTTAAAACATAGAGATGTTTGTGATCAGCTCTATGTCCATACCCTAGCAACAGGTAATGCATGGAGTTGATCAGAATCCCTTCCATATACTGATGCAGACTGGTTCATCCAAGGTGATGGCACCAGGAAACACAGATGTCAGGTACTGTAAGTTCAAGTTTGTAACCTTAACTTTAGTTTACCCATTTGTCTTTAAATGTAGCTATTGTTGTTGATAATGTAGATAGAGCCCATGCATCTCCCTCACACCTGAGATGCTCTGAGGGTATCCCAGCCGGATGTGTAAAACTAGCCTTTCTTATGAGACAAGCAGGGTCTGCACAAAGGCCACTGGAGTATTCAGTGTTATTTCACTTGCATTTGCTCTACAAAATAAGCAGGTGCTAACTCAAATCAAATTAGATCCTGGGCTCTAAGCCACACTACCACCTGTGCTAGTTAGCCAGGAAGCAGGCTGTCCAGATTGAAGTTAACTTCTTTTCTCTGTGAATTTCAGAGTTTTTATCTAAAATTCAAGGAAGAAGTTATTGATAATAATAATAAAATAAAAACCAAAACCCTCCAAAAAACACCAAGACTTGATTCATTTTTTCATTCAGTTTCTGAATTGAAATGGTTTGTTGGGTATAATTCTTAAATCAGTAGTAGGGGGTAATTTACAAACAGCTCTGGACTTGATTTTCACTTTCGGTGGCACAGTTCTTGCTTTAACTAGATAGCTAAAGCTGTTGTGATGTTTAAGCCAAAGATGTTATACTCCTTTTTTTCATTTTATTTTTATTTTTTAAGGCTGAGAAATATTAAATAAGCTTGTAAGTTAAAAATGTGGGATTATTTCCCCCAAAATATATCCTTTCTGCCTTCTATGCCATAATTTCATGTTTAAACCAAAATCTAGCATACTTCATTGAGTATGACGTGCAGATCTGTGGTTTCCAATTTTTAGTGTTTGTGAATCCAGTTCCACCATCATGGCTTTTTTTTTTTTTTTTTTTTTCCCCCATGTTTTTGTTATTGTGGTCTATGAACTGTGAGAATCACTGAGTTTGCAGACTATGGCTATGGGAAAACTTCACTGATGAGGAATGAGCCCTTTGTTTGCAAGAATACTATGTCCCAGTGCTGCCTTTGCTGGTGTCCTGGCTCTGGCTGGGTAGTTGACAGTGTCAGATAGTAACTGGAAGTGTTATAAATAGCACTGTGGGCAGCTAATTACTTCTTCACAACTGTTCTGTCTTTAAATATTTGTAATCAGGATGATAGAAAACAATAACATGTGAGAGTCTAATAGCATTTCTTAACATTCTTTTTCCACAATATCTGAGTATCCTTAGTGTGTCTGCGAATCACATACAGCTGTCAAAAATGCAGATTTATCCTTCAGTTTTTTTGCTGTCACTTTCTGATGCAATGAATTTCAATCTCATCTCTAATTTTAAAACAACCAAAACTTTTCTGTTTCTGAATTTGTTTGCCTGCATTTTCTTTGCACAACTTTGTTCTTGCGTTTCTAGGCAGGTGGCTGATCCTAACGTACCTACTCCATTACTATTTTAACTTGATGTGATCTGCTCTTACTTTATTGTTTGAGCAAAGTGAACTTAAAATTGTAGTCATTTTTGTAGGCAAGATTTGCTGGTTTCCCAAAACCAGAACAGCAAATATCAGGTGAATGGGTGAGCCATTACAGAACACCTGACGCTTCTCTGTGTGAAATGCCTCTCCACTTCCCTCCTTGTTATCTCCTGTTCTTCTGACAGGTCACTTGTTTATGATTTCCTCATTTTAATAGCATTGTTTTGGTCCAGGGGTAGAGATTTTAAACTGAATTTTAAATGGTGAGCCTGGATTGCATAGTTGGTTTTATGGATATATTAGCTGATTGGTTTACAGTCTGAATATGCAACTTCAGTTTTAGCAGGGAGCAGTGGGAAGAGAAGTTAGTAGTCATGAAAACAAGTTTCTGTAAGTGAACTGCTTCTATACAGATATCTGAGAACAGTCAGTGGAGAATGACGAGACAGCCAAAGATGGCTATGCAGCAAAAAGTAAAGGGAAAAGGGCAATTTGAGAAAGGGGGATTATTTTGTTGAGGGAACGTGGAGAATCAGATGAAGCTCCTTGATAGGTTTGTCTGATGAGCTTTCCTACAGTACCTTCAGACAGCAGTCTTTGCATTGTGGATGATTTAATGTAGGAAATCTTTGGAATCTTTCTTGGTGACAGTGTGAATGCCACTTGTGCTTTAGAAGACTACAGTTGGTCACTTCTCACAGCTACAAGAGGTCTGACTTGGCAGAGCCAGATGTGTGAGGCCTGCAGACACAGGTAGCCAGTAGGAGGGCGGTTTTGTGGTAAGGCTACCTGGATCTGCTGAAGGACATGCCAAGTTCATCAGGTTTCTCGGGTATCTCTAAGCCAAACTGAACACTTATCCATCAAGATGGGAGTGGTGTTGCTGGAGAAACGGAGAGGGTCTTTAGGTAGGCTACTTATTTGCTGCAGGCTGGAGTAATTCCATGCATGGTGCCTTTCCTCATAATCTCCACCAACCAGTCTTGTTTCTTGCAGATCTGGCATTGAAAGGATGCAGCAAGGCCATGGGCTGTTTTTCAGTCCCCAACAATCTGCTGCTGTAGGCAGTTGCTCACATTGCCTTTAAGCACAGAGGATCGGAAAAGGGTGCATGGAGACCCAGCTTCCTTGCTGTGACAGCTGTAGGTTCTGTCAGATACCAGTGAATCCTTAGTCAGAAGGTAGCAAATGAGGTTTGAAGAGGAGTTGAATCTTATTTTATCTTTTCTCAGTAGGGCAGTCTAGGTTCTTACGTAAATATATGAAATAATTAAGCTAGAGGAAAGAACTGTATAGAAAGGTTCCAGGACTATCACAGGTACCTTAGCAGAAATTATCAGCAGAGTGTTTTGGAAAGGTGATTTCTATTAATTTATAAGATAGTTCTGGTGGGGAAAACAACAACAACAAAAACCCCTCGAAAAACAGGCCAAAGGACTGTACTCTTTGGTACTGCATACTCTTTGGTATGCTAATAATGAGATCTTTAACAGGAGTTTGTTGAGGGCACCTAAAGTTATTTTGCAGGGTATTTATAAATAATTTTGTTTTACTGGTATTTGTGCCTTGTCCTGTAACTTTTGCTGACAACTGTATGATACTTCATCAGTCCTTCTGGTAGAACCCGGGATTTACTGAAAGAAATTTTCTGGCAGGATTGTAATATATGTTTCAGTAAATGTTCTTTACGGTTAAGACTGTGATAAAAGATCTGATAGAATAGCATATTTTTTTCCAAATACTTTGCCTAGATTAATTTTTTATTCCCAGTGAGTCTAACAGCAACTAGCAGTTATGACTGGAGGTTTTTCATTAAGTTGCTGGAAATAACTGTATTGTAGCAAGTGGTAAACATGCTATATTACTTTGAAAATTCAGCACTGTAAACCATGAACATAATTTTTTTACTTATTAGATACTTTCCATGCTGTGCACAAATCTCTTATTATGTGTCTCGTGTTGCAGTTGTCCTTATTTTCATTTAAATTTATTGCATTGCTTTGTCTGAAAAAACTACTTTGATTGGTTAGTAAACATGCCACAGGGGGTAGATAATATACATGAACTGGCAATTCTGTTGAAATTGCTATTCAGCGGTTTAAACTATTTATTTTATCCTCACTATAGTTAAGCTAAGGGGAGAGAACTCCCCAAAATGACACCTAGCCCCTCCCCTCAGAAGTTCCAGAAATGCAGAATAGGTGGTTTATTTGCTTATTTTTCTAAGGGGATAACCTGGTAGGAAAATAATGGAGTATGGCATGTTATTCTCTTTGAACACCCCTGTAATGTGCCTCTATTTAAATAAGCTAGTCTAGCCACTGATGCTGTTCTTGTTCTGCTATAAAGCTAGATGGGACAGAAGTTCATTATTAGTAGCTTGAAATAATTGAAGTTAATTTCTCTATTATTCTAAGTAGTGCTGTGAAATAGTACTGGAATGCCAGAACAGCTCTATTGACAAAATGAAGCAATGAAAGCAATTGACAGTGGATGGTCATGTATCAAAAAAGCTTTTTTCTCTGAAACATGAAGTTTCTTTAAAGGCTGATCTTTTGTTTTCTTCTGTTTATATCTGTTAAGAATTTGATAACCGAGTCATAAGTAAATCTGTAAAGCTACCAAACACCGCAGGCATAACATGAGGAGATAAGTAAGGCAGGCAGGTTCTTGCTGTGACCTAGAGGCCCCGTAGACAAGTTGCGCAACCTTGGGCCTCAGGTTCCTATTGTTCCGCAACTGCAGGCTACCCAAGAAAATGTTTTACCTTGCAGATGGCACTAATCTAATCCGAGAGGCAGCAGTTAATTGAAACTGTTTTTTTGCACACAGAAGCGTATTAATTCAAAAACCAATAAATTAGAGTTTAGATTTTTGATGCTTATGCACCCCCTTATTCAAGCTTTGGCTTCTGAGGTGCCCTGTGGGGAACTTCCTTTCCTTGTGAATGTGGAGAGCAGCTCACGTCCCAGGACTGCGAGGCTGCTGTGATGGCATTTGGTGATGCAATCCAGCCAGAAGATATTACAACCTGGTGTGGGTATCTTTCTCTCCAGAGAATGTGTCTAAGAGGAAAATAACCTTTGTAACCATCATAAATAAGGATTTTAAGCCTACCTAAATGAATCAGTTCCATGATGAACATTAGTTTAGGTCATTTCCACATCTAAAAGCTGCAAAAAAACTGGCACCAGAACAAAAGCAGCTGAATGTGCTTAGCTTCTCTGTGTACAACACAGTGGTCAGAGAAGCCAGAGATTTTACTTTTTCAGTTGGCCTTCTCTAAAACACAGTAGCTCTTAAATCCTATACATCTGAAGAATTAATAGTAAATCTTGAGACCAGCTGTAACTCATCTGAAGATTAAATGGGGGAATTCAGGGACAGAATAATTCATTCAGTGCTGAGCCACAGATCTACAACATCCATTTCTGTTGTATTTCATGATTACTGTGCATGGTTCAGTGCGAGATAAACTCACAATCCAGAGTGTATGAAAGAAGCTGGCTAGCTTTTCACTCGTTTTGCAAATAATCTCTGTATAGATAAAATCGATGAATTAAAAATCAAATAATAAGGTAATATTGCTTTTTACCATGACAACCTATGTGCAGCTAGTTTGTCTTTTCTTTTAAATTCTTCTGATTTGCTGAAAACTGTTAATTTACTACATTATGTGTAAGCTCCTAAACTGTACTGCACAGCTCATTGCAGTTTCTAGTACTGTTGAGTTCAGAATACTGTCTCTATATTGTGGTTCTGTAGTAAGAATACTCAGAGTCATGTGAGTAAAGGCCAGGCAGAGCAGCAAGTGACACCAGAATTTTCCTGGCTTAAGCCTTATTAGGAAGTGGTCAGGAATTTCCTGCTTTGAAATGTTTTTGAAGTTCTGAAATTGTTGTGATATTTACTCAGACGGAAGAACTGGAACTATTTCTCTGACTCCTGAAGCAAAGAGCATTGTCTGAACTAAATACCTTATTTATGCTCTTCATTTTAGGCTATGTTTTCTAGTCACCCTCTTTCCTATAGAGGATGATGAGATCTCTTTATATGAGAGGCATAGTGTGAGGGCTGTTCCATAAGCAATGTCTCCTACTTATTCTTTTGGCTCATGATAATCAAGGTGGATGTTGGTGGTATGGCAGTAGAGGTTGGAGCTTCCCTGCAGTATTCCATTAGCTTTTGTTTGCCATGTGACAGTTGGCAACAGAGGGGAAGTCTGACAAAATGGTGTCTGACACGGTTAGTGTGTACAGAGCAAAGGTGTGAAACTGAATATCTATATGTAGAAAGAATGGCACCCACTGGCATTCACTGATGCTTCCTGAACATATAGAGAGACCAAACAGTGGATGTGAACACAGTGAGGTAGTTGGTGTTGCATTTCAGCAGTGGTGACAGTGATGTGAAAGACATGCGATGTTCCAGATGGCCATGCACAGCTGTCACACCATGAAATGAAGAGCATCTATGTCAGCTCACCCATGCAAATCGGTGGATTAGACCAGAGAACTGTGTACAGAGTTGAATGTTGGTTTCATTGCACGGCACTGGGGTGACATTGGAATATCACAAAGTTAATATCAGGTAGGTCTCACACAGGAGCAGAAAGAACACTCAATGCAAGTTAGTCAGGACCTATTGAACCAACACAAGACTGAAGGTGGCAGTTTCCTGGGTCGCATCATTATTGGTAATGGGCAATGATGCCATCCATGGCAGCTTTGATGCAGTGAGTAACCTTCGCTGGTGCAGATTCTTGCAAATGAGGCAAGCAGGCTTTTGTTCATCACTAGCATAATATTTTATTTATTTATTTACAATTTCCAGTTATACAAATTGCAGTTACCAGAATGAAATGTTTCATCTGATTTTAGGACTTACTTTTTCATCAACTTTTGGCTTGAGGCTGTATTTGGATTTTAGACATTTTATCCCTAGCTAGGAAGAAAAAACCCTGAAATTGTGTGGCACCAAAACTGCTTTCATCTCAGAACAACTTTAATATTGTATTAAGCTAACTTTTTGTATTAGAAATGGTGAAAGCAGGAGTAGTATGGTAAGGCTATAGTTCTTGGATGAAAGAAGTCATTAAATGACTTGAAAGGACTGCTAAGTCTCAGTTGACAAAGTTGTAAATATTTGAATATGTTTGCATATGCTCTAGCCTTAAAAATATTTTGAAAGCAACAGCTACCTGTCCACTTGTGCATTTCTTCATGGCTGAAATTTGCTTATTATCGCTCACTTTTCTCTTTAGCTTCTTTTGTATTCCCATGCTCATCCAAACAGAAACAGCTAAGTTTGGCTGATGTATTTTTACAGCTACTGTTGCTTTCCTGAAATGTGCAAAAACTCTGTAGCTGATGAATATGGAGCCTAGTAATAATTACGATGATGAAGACTGCTGTACTATTTGGCCCTCACTGTGATCTGATGCACTTATCAGAGTCTGCTTTTAAGCTTCTTCCTTCTACATTACTGAATTATAGGCAAATTTAGTGTTGAGTGTTTAAGAATTTCCCATAGATTCTGGATGCATGTGTGATTTTATTGGAGAGTTAGTATAGGCCAGTGTAGCCACCACTGTGGTAAATAACCTACCAACCAACCACTTTATTTATTTATTTATTATATGCTAATGTATTTTGAGGGATCTATTTTTGGGAATAGCTCGTCCAAATGAATAGCATTGAGCAGTTACACTTGAGTTACAGAAGCGCAGACAACTTTGTGTGTGCATGTAGAGGGATTCAAAACTGTGTGGAACCATGCAATAGCAAAACCTCATTAAAAACTGCAGCTCTGCAAAACTAGGATGTAGTTATCAAAGAGAGCTAATGCCAGAAAGCCAGTTATAAGCCACAGCTGGGTGTAGTGATGGAGGGCAGAGGGAGCGCGCCAAAGCTATGAGAAAGAAATCACTTTTTTGTGTAGCGTGCTTAAGAACTTCAAGGCAGCTTCCCCGGTTGCTGGAGAATTGGTTATTTCCCCACCTGTAAAGCAGAAATACAGCTCCTGGGGAAATGGAAACAATCAGAATACTATCTAGTTGTTGTTTCACATGGCTTAGAAAGAGCAGTAGCCTTTAAAAGGCAAAATTATTGAAAGGTGATTTAGAGTAAGAGAGGTTTGTAGGTTCAGAGGAACCTCTGGAGATTCTCAATTCTCTACTCCGTACTGACCAAACTAGACAAAGTTGCACAGTGCCTTGTCCAGCCCTTTTCTGAGCATCTTTAACAGTGATGACTGAACAGCTTGATGAGGTTTCTGTTTCAGTACTAGACTGTTTTCCTTATGAAAACTTGTTTCCTCATACCTCATTGGAATTTCCTGTATTACAGCCTGTGTGATTGTCACTCATCCTGTCTCGGTGTACTTCTCAGAAAACCAGCTCTGATTATGTGGTCTGTGTTGCAGTTTATCACATTCATGCTGGCAGTAATGGAAAGAAAAAGCAAGCAGACTGATTCTAAGAGTTGCACACTGAATGGGAAATTAAGAATACAAGCTGACATCTAAGGGGCACCATTTTGCTTATAAGTCACTTTAAATATCAGTAGCAATAGAGCAAGAATTTTCAGTCTGATGTTTTCATGATTAAAAATAAAAAAGCATGTTCTAATATATTTAAAAACATAACCCACATCCATTTGTGCGGTGGGTTATTAATAACAGAGCTTAGTGCACGCTTCTTTTTTGTGATTTCAGGTCTAGCTGTGTTGATGCTAGATATTTACTAGATAGTAAATGACTTCTTCAATTCACCTTATCTTCACATGTTCCTTGATATCTACCATAACTGGAGCGCCCTCTCAGTGATTCTTTTGGACAGTCCTTTGCCTTCACTGTTGAGCAGCTGCAGAAACTGACAGTGTATTTTCTGTGCCACTTTCATGAACTGTGAGGTTGTGAGCTCCTAACTAGCAAAGAATATGTACAGCTGATCGCAGCAGAAATTGATTAGGCCAGACGTGATGAAATGACGTACAAAATTGGTGCCTGTGTGATGCTTTGACTGAAGGATAAGTACATAATATACTTGTATGCATATAACTTTTGCTTTAATTCACTGTCTAGTATGAGTTTTGAGTTGCCTAAATCTGACTGTCTGGACAGGCCTCTCCTTTGAGCCTCTCCAAACAGCAATTCTTTTAACACCTCCAAAGGTGCGTCTGACCCTTTCAAACAGTTTGTTGGATTTTGTTGTTGTTGTTGATTTGTTTTGTGTATTTTTGTGGCCAAAACTAGATAGATAAATCTTTCCTCTGAGTAATTTCTAACCTTGTGTGATGCTTCACTTCCCTTTCACAATAGCATATGTCTTTATTATCTTCTGTCTATAATTTGTGGCTTTCAAAATATAGTGGAAATCGGTAACAATATTTTACGCTGGTTTCTAGGTGGGAACCTGAAGCATCGTGAGCTGAAAGATACAATACAGTTCTATTTATGTCTTTCTTGCTTTCTAATTCCCAACGAACCTCCCTAACCTAGGACAAATGGTAACTTGAGTCCCTTAAGCTCTTTTTTCAATAAGTCCTAGGGCTTGGAATTAGGTTTTTTTGATAATTTTCTTTTCCTCCCCCCCCTTTTTTTTCATTTTAATTAAACACTCAGCTGGAAAATATAGAAGTCACCACTGTAGATGTATTGAAAAAACACCAAAAGACTTTAGATGTAGTCCCTAAAAGGCAAAGATTGACTATTTTTAAACATGCTCTCCTGAGCCCCTCAGCAAATGCTTATGATTTTGCAGCATTTCTAGCTCAGTGTCTGTGTCTGCATTTAGCCAGCACACAATGCTCTGTTTATGCGGTGATGGTGGCAAACAGTGATAAATATATTGCAGAGTAGCAGGACTTTGCAGGCCAGAGAGAGCTGTAGCATTTGTCTAATCTGTCTAGCGCATAAGATGATTCAATATGGTAAATGTGGGTGGTCTCAGAGCTGGAAGGAAACAATAGCCTTTTTTAAGTAGCTATATTTTAACCAGACCACTGCTTTGCTTTTTACTAAAGGGGAGGGGAGACGAGGGTTGAAGGAGTAAAAGGAGTAAAATAGTTTGATCCGCAACCAAAAGCCAGGCTAGACTGGAAGGGCTCTCTTTCTAAATCCACAGTTTTTCAGTTCTGTAAGCATAAAGAAGAATCGTGCCGGAAGTCTTTATTGAGTTTTGGTCTTATGCTTGATTTTTGCATCATACTAATGCTCAAATGCAATGATGGTGTTCTTATGTTATGTATAAATGAGAACCTACAGTACAGGTCTGCATCTACTGGTTGTAGAGTTATTAACAGTACAGAGCCGTGCAGCTGCTTAACTCTGAGCTGAGGTCCATGAGACCTTTGGTGTTATTAGAGTTAGTTGCATAAATCTACACGGGAGGATGTTATCCCATAGAGAATACTACTTAAACGTGGGGTTTTAGTCCTCTATGAAAGAATTTAGCAGTGAAGCTGATTAGGATTAATGAACCGAGTAGGTCAAAACTATTTTTCTGGATGATTATCTTAGACTAAAGGCAATATGATTTTGCTAGTGGTTTTCACTCACCTGCAAGTAGACAGTCACTGGCTTTATGCTTAACATACTATGTAATAATGTTCCAAGTGATGTTAAATAATGCTAATATCCTGGGCATAAAAGAGATAAATACTGTGAATATGAAAAATACATCATTCTGGTAACCCAGGGTGATGGTAAAAGAATGTAGAAGAGAACACCATAAGGAGTTCAGAGAGGTAAAGATTAGCTCTGTGTGTGTTCTAGGAAAAAAATCTAGTGAGGAATACATAACTACTTCTGAGGGATAAAATATATGTGCCCTTGTTGTCCCTTCAACAAATGTATGTGCTGTGTTTCGTTAAAGTGAAGCTACTGCTTATAATACAGCAAAAGTAATGGTTAAGTAATATGTAGGACAGTATTTTAATTGAGTTCAATTAAATCTATTTTTTAAAGTTATAGTAGGCTGAGTTTCTTAATGGCCTCTAAAGAATGAAGAACTTGTTTTCTGCTGAAGAACGAATGCTTTTGTACACAGAAAGGAAAAGCCATGAAGCAGCTTACTAAACCTTTAAAAGCCGGTTTGATCTTTACAAAAGACAATCTAAATGCAACTCACAAGTGTGCTGCCAGCATATCGAGGGAATAAAAAGGATGACGCTGAACATCATTGTCCCAGTTGGAGAAAACATAAAAACAGGAACCTGTATTCTCAGTACCTCTCACTCTTTTGCACATGCACGTATGCCAGTGTTATTTGGGTAAAAATAATCACCAGCATTTCTAGTTTGAGTGTGTTGTTCCATCGCACAAACTTGAATTTGATTTAGATACTGTTCTTTCTTTCTCTTGGGTAAACATTGGCTGTCCGCCTTCATTTCTTCATGTCTGAGTATATGGTGAGTTTCTGAAAACAGTGCTGTACTTTGGAATTATGCTTTTGGTAGCTCATATTTCAGCAGAGATCTTGAAAGAATATATTTACTATTATTTTAACTACAGACTACACTGTAGAGAGTAATTTAGGGTTGCGGTATTACACTCCACTACAGTGCTATGTACAAATGTTAAGTAATGGTACTACCAGGCACAGTGTTTTCAGAGATGCTTCAAAAGAACACTTAGATTTATAAGGCTCTGAATACATTTGACATACAATTGTTCTGAAACCAAATTAAAGCAGTAGATATTACCTACATCAAGATAGAGTTCATTTCAGTGTGCTGCAGATGGGAATATGTGAGCAGTGGATACGGGACAGGGAATCCATATGGTCTTCACAGAAGTGAAAAATAAATATATATGAATATATATATATGTGTGTGTGTATATATAATATTTAGGTATAGTTTATATATTTTTTATGTATTTTTATATATTTGATATTTAATACCTATCTATATATACTGTTGTTGCTGCTCATTACAGGAGCATAAATCTTTAAGTATTCCTGAAAGGAGAAATTTTTGTCTCTCATCAGTTGCCTGTCTTTGTATCTGGTCTGACATGCACCTCGTCACCTTTTTGCAGCAGTGTTTGTGCCTTCTCTGGCTGTGTCTTCTTGTGAGGTATGAAGAATCCTTGTCTTCCTTGGCAATATGGATTTTACTAGAGAGGTGCTGCAGAAAAGATGAATCAAAGAGGAGTTATGCATGTTTTGGTATGCGGTACATCTTTCTAATGAATATCAAATAGGTGGTAAATAATGCTGGTGGGCAATCTAAGATGTTACATTTGAGATACTGAAGAAGGAAGTTAAAAAAAGAGTTTGTATAATTTTGAAACAGATGATTGAGGATTTTTGTGCTTGGGTGCACGATTTCCTTTTTTTTTTTTCATCATTCTTGTAAAATTGTGTATGAAAATACCCTCCAAAATCACAGGAACAATTGAAGAGTGAGGAATTTTTGTCCTGAAGGATGATCTTCCTAAGAAAATGTATGAAAATCCTTGACATGAAGACTAATGTTAGAAGTAACTCCACAATCATAAGTACAACATTTTCCTTCTGATGCTAGAATCTGTGTGCTGGATGTAGCAAACGACTGGGTTTTGTTTGGCTGTGGCAGAACATTGCTGTTTCTGTTAACCCTTCATTCAGGTGGTTTTTTTAATAGCAATTACTGCCTTGTTCTTCTGCATCATTGACATTAAGTATGTGATGTGCTGCCTCACACTTACTCGCAGATTCCATAGAAGTGGTATAATGTACTTCAACACCAAAGCTAAGTTTTCATCTTGCTGAGTAATTGGCAAACCTTCATGTGCCAGGGTTGGCTTCAGCATTTCTAAATATTAAATTGATGCTGTGCTAAATTCATTCATGCTGCGACATCATTGACTTCAATGATATTACACCAGATTTGAGGTTAGTCTGTTGTACTTCTGTTGCTTGTTTTTTTCCAGGCACAGATACAGGAAGGAACAGGGTGGATATAGAAATATTTGATATCTTCTATGCCTCGCCTATGATTCATTTTCCTTATAAATTACATTCATTGCAGGATATGATATAACATGGCAGATCCCTGGCACAGTTCTTTGTACAAACAAAACACATTATGGAAAAAAAAATTCTTCTTCTGCAATAGTTTTGACAGTATTGTATTCACTAACCATGTTTGACATCTGAACATATAATGGGACTGTTCCATCTGAAGCAAGGAAGGGGCAAAAAAAAGGCATTTCAAATAGGATGGCAGTGACCAAATAACTTTTAACAATATGCGGTTTTGTTTGCATTCTTTTTAGATGTTTTGTAACATTGTGGTAATCTTTACAAAGTTTAACCAATCCAAGGGGCTTACATGGTGATTTTCTTTGGAGTATTTTCAGTTTATGTAGGATGCGTAAAGTAGAAAAGCAGGCAGGTTTTGTCTATGCAGCAAACTTCATCTAACCTGATGATTGTTACCATCATGTCTTATGGAAAGAAATTTCAGAAGAGGGAAAGCAACTTAGGCCTGGAGTCTACACTGTGAGCAAACAGTGAAGTGTTTTTTGGAAACAAGGGATATCTCTTCATGTTTTGCTTATTTGTTTTCCGTCAGTGTTTCTTCAGCAGCTTCTGGAGCTGGCAGAAAGGAGTAGGACAAAATTAACACACATTCTGCATCTTTTTGTCTTTTTTTGTTGTTGTTTGCTTTTTCTTTTTTTTTTGGGTACTTAGCCTTCTCCATTTGCCTTACTTGTCTTTGCTTCCTTTTGGCACTGCTCTTGCACTGACTGTGTCTAACACAAAACTGCTTCCAGGGAGGTCATCTCTTCCCTCAAGTACATCTATGATCCATCTTTACTGCCCAGTTACGAGATCCTCATATGAACACCTGTAGCAATTTCTCATGTGTGACTTTCCATACTTGGCTGGAGTTCATTGTGAAGCTCTGCAGAACTGTTTCCCTGCTCTCCTTCACATCCCTCCCTTATGCAAAATGAACCTGCTATAGGTGTCTGTTGGACTGATCAGTACTGCTCCCCTTGAACTTCTTTTGCTTATTGGACTTCCATCTCTCTAACCCACCTGCCCCTCCTTTTCTGTAGGTAATATTTAAAGGGAAGGGTTCCTTTTGTGTTGTGCATTCTGTTTTCTACAGCAAGATTTTGACCCCTGACTAGACAGAAGGTAAATTGGCCTTTGTGAGCAAGGAGGATAAGGGGGCAAGACAGAAAAATCACTGAAACAGAAATAAGTCTGAAGTCTTGAGACCAGTTCTTTTAAAACTCACGTCACATGGCACCTGTTACCATGAACTAATTTATTTTGGGACAGTTTTTCTTGGTTGTTCTTTCAATTTCAGTGTTGGTATCCTGAAAAATCTTTTTCTGTGCTTATAAGAGAGATTTCTATTGTGATTTGGAGCTGGCATGCAGGTCTTAAAGCATATGAGACATAAAGCAGCTCTTGAAAGCAGCACATGTTTGAAGTAAAGTTCTTTTCTTCCTGCAACTCTGTTAATTTAACACACAAGGACCAGTCTGTGTGCAGGAGAGACTAGCTATGATGTAAAATGGTTTGGGCGAGTACTGTGGGGTAGGGGGAGAATCTTTGGGGTGGTGGGAGAAGGGCAGCAGTGGGAGAAGTTTTGACTGCAGATTCACCTTATGTCCAGCCTCCCACTTTGCTGATACTATTGGTGGGGAACTGGTGGAATTTTCTTTAGCACTGTTTTTTCAGGGTTTGTGGTAGGGAACGTCTCAAGTGCTTCTGAGATTGCCCAAAGCCTTTCACAGAATCACAGAATCATAAGGGCTGGAAAGGACCTCTAGAGATCATTTAGTCCAACCCAAAGCTGTCTCCCTAGACCAGGTTGCACAGGTAGGCATCCAGGTGGATCTTGAACGTCTCCAGAGAAAGAGACTGTCCTTTCTTACAGTGTTCCTCTATGGGAACCATATGTTCTTGCTGATTCATGTTTTATATTCAAAGGTGATTTCAGCTGATTCATTGCTTGTGACGTTTCTAGCTCTAGTGTTCTGTTTTATTTTTCCTGGTGTTGTTTATGCAAACGAATATGCAATTATGATGGTAGGTTGTTAATTTTTGTAGCGTATATCTACTCTGTTTGGACCTAACACATCCCTCAGTATTTTTAGGTGTGATGCCCTGTAAGTCTGCTGTTCATTTTTACAGCCCAGTGAAGAAACACAGGTGTTTAGGATCTACTTTAACCATTCCAGAAAATGCCACAGACCAAATTCTGTTTATTATTAGTGTAGTGCAGAAATTAAGGATTTGATGGCTGAAAGTGGATTTTATCTATTGTCATAGATGCCTTTGGATTGTTTGACTTAGAAAAATTATGTTAAATTAAGCATGCTAAGAAAATAGAGCACGAAACAGAAATAAAATCCTTCAGTATTAACTTCTACATTCCTTTCCATTAAGTGCTAATAATAGTGATGGGCCTGCTTTATGAAAAAGACAAAAGTCACACTAAAACAATTTATGCATTTTCTTTATTTTATTTTATTTTTTCTTTTAAAGAAAAGTCTTTTCATAAAGCTCCAGTGTGCTGACAGTGCTTTAAAAGAGGGAAGGGAAAAAAGCCTCAACAAAATGCAGAACTTGTCTTCTAGCTTATTTCTTATTTACTGCCTATGAAAATCAGGGTTTAGAATACTTTCTCTGGTGGAGATGGAACTTAACGATGCATGTGACATTGTGATTTACAGGGCCTTAATTGTCAGAGGGAAGATGCATTGTTCTTCATGTCAAGCAACAGGGCATTTGTTTGGTAGCAGAAGAGAAGCCGTCTTAGCGTCAGCCCTGCCCTCCCCAACAGGTGGGCAGCTGAGAGGGCTGCTGAGTTTGCTCGTGGACTGTGACAGGTGAAAAATGCTATTTAATGAGTTTTCTTCCCAGTCAATTAGCAGAAGGAGGGAGCTTTCCCATCTGTGCCTGAAATGTGGCAACCGACAGGCCTTGGTGGTGTCCTTTGTGTGAGTGACGGGCGATTCATAGGTTTGAGTAGTGACAGTTACACTGCTGGCAGCAGTCAGTCTCGCTAACCAGTCTGATCTGTTTAATCATTTAAATCTGAGCTTTGTTTCTGAAATACTTCCCACTGGTGAGAAAGGGCAATGCAGAGGGAAGGTTCTCACAAGGACAGTGCAGAGCTGTAGCTGGGCTGCTCATGCCTCGCAGTAAAATAAAGGGAAAGCAAACAGCAGCTCCAAGGCTGTACTTCTGTTCTCATGCACAGCACTGAAGTATCAGTCACAGATGTGTATTTATTTGGCTTGCCTTCTATTTGCAAGAGCTAGTGGTAGTCTTATTTTACTACAGTGGGCTTTCTTAGAGAAATAGGTTTTACACAGATGACTAATATTTTTCTGAAGTCTTTAGCAGTCTTTTCTCACCCCTTTTCTTTCTGGGGGTAACACAGTAAATAAAATTTCAATCTAACACCAGAAAGCTAAAAAAAAAATAATCAGTAATTACCATTGACGTGCAAGTAGATCATCTAAGGTGCCTTCCTGTCTACACTGTCCTCTCAATTCAGAAAGATTTTTCCAACTGTGTATTTTATGTTTCTAGACTCTATTAATCATCCCAATGTACAGAGTTGAAATTTATTCACACATCAGTTCTGCTGAACTACTGGGAATTGGAGCATGTTAACGTATTACATCCTACTGCTGATACAATGCATTTAGCTGCAGCAATACGTAGACTTTTCACAGCAGAGAGGACAAGACAGGTAGCTGTGCTCTCTGTGTAGCAAGTCAAAATCTCTTTGCAGGATTTCCTGTTGGGTAAGATTCATAGAAGATTCTCAGCTGAATGCTATTTACTTAATATTTGTGGGTGTTCAAGGACATGGTTTAGTGGGAGCTGTTGGTAATAGGTGAACGGTTGGACTGGATGATCTTTTAGGTCTTTTCCAACCTTGGGGTGATTCTGTGATTCTATGATAATAAACTGAATGACATTCGTTTGTCTGGTGGCAGTGTTATTCTTGTAATTTTTAATTTTCCAGTTATCTAGTCTATTAGTATTTATTTTTCTCTTTCTACAAACCCCTTTTTTCCCCCTTGTAATCTACTTTGAGCAGTTCTATGTCACGACTTACTGTGCTTTCATAAAATAGCATAACTACACTTTTGAATGGAGGGGGTTGCTTTGTTTTTCTTTTCTTTGCTTTCTTTTAAATCTTCAGTTCTGTGAAATATAGCCACCTTGGGGATTCCTTTGAAAAACCTGATAATGAATGTAAGATGTGAGTGACTGGTGTGTGATTGTGTTGATGTTTTCCCTTCTCTTGAGCCCAGTTTGAAATTCAGCTCTGCACAGCAGGGATTGTCCTCAGCCACATACGACTATTTTGAGGGCTGTGTGCTCGAGTAGCTGTGCAGGCTCTGGGCAACTGGCAGCAGTTAGTCATGACTGCCTTTAGGCTAGTGAACCTTGGGGATTTTAATCCCTGTCCTTCTCTGTCAATCAACTCCACTCCAGTTTTTAATGTGGTATTAAATAATTTCAAACAGTGGTATTTGCACTACAGCAAGTGCAAAAACACCAAAAGGCAAAATACATAATGTGGGGTTTCACCTATTTTCCTTGGCTGTGTCACTGAAAATTATTTACTCTGTGATATAATTGTTTATATTGAAATCATCAAGCTCACTTGCCTATTTTCTCATTGTTTTATTTTGATTGAGTACTTTGATGCTGTGAATCCTGGCTGCATTTAATTCATTATAATCATGTGAAACTAAGTCCTGAATGGCTTCCAAATGAATATTATTTAATTTTCTTTGGCATTCACACAAGCAGCTTCTTTGCCAGCTGAGTAGTAAGTACACATACAGTTTTTCACTGGTGTGATGTGGTCAGATTTTAGAGCTGTTCTCTTTTCAGTTTCCAAAGTATGGAATATATAATGCTTTGAATATTATTGTTAACATTTTTTCCTTCCTTTTCAGTTTCAGAAAGTGATAACTAAAGAGTCGGTAACCTTAATGAGTTTTTAATTTGTTTTGTTTCATTTTTGTTAATGTTGCAAAAGTTGAAAAGGGAGTTTCCACAGTTAATAGGCAGGTACTGGACAAAAAAAGATCAGACATAACGAATATCCAGGGAGAACAAACTGATGGTTTTGCTCTACATTTTATTGTGCTGTTATATAATATGGAAGAAAAAAAACCCCACACAGATTTGTACTGCTTAAAACTTAAAGCCACACTATTAAATTGCAAAACCTCCCACTGTGACATTGACGGGATTCCAGAGTGAATTAGTTCTGATTTTAGGCTTCTGTGCACCCTTGCTTCTCCTTTGCCAAGGCAGTGAGTATAATTTTTACAGTGTCCGTAGACAATTAGTGCTAAAATGGTAGAAAGCTAATGGCAGAAAACAGATTATAAACAAATTGCGCTCTAATCTAACTGAATTCAGGCAGAGTCTGATGTATTTTTATTATCTGATGTGACAGAGGGATCTACTTTCAGAGGCTTTTGTGACAGCTGAAGTCATAGAGATCTATCAGCAGCCAAGACATGGAAGGTTGCTCACAACAGGCTGGTGGAGCTGCCCTGCGAACTGTAGTATGCTGAAATGAAAGCAAGGAAACCCAGCTTCTGCTGGGTTCTCACACTGGAAAATAGGCAAGGAGTCTAAACTGTGGGGCTTTGGGTAATTTTTTCCAAGGGAAGGGCACTGTAGCTCTTGTTCTGTGGCACTCCACGTTGTTGGTGTTTTATTTTCACAACTTATGCACCTTTTATACTTGGATTTTACTCATCTTTTGAGAGTTTGTTACTCTATTTTAGAAGGGTAAGACTTTTGGAAATGAAATGCAGAATCATCAGTTGAGAGACCTCCCTCTCTTGCAGCAAGATTGTATGGGAAGTAACAGCTTTCATGATATGATAATGTGGCTAATTCCATGGTGCCTTTCTCCTGCCTTCCTCTTGAGTACCTAAAGCTCTAAAGAGGTAAAGAGGAAAAACTGCACAGTGGATTCCATGAGGGGAAATGATCAGAGCATGGAGGTCCTCCTTTAACATAGGAGTATGCGTGCTCCTATATACAGTTATCAAATGGGAATCCAGAAGTTAAGAGACACTCACAATAGGTGAACAGAAAAAAATAACAGCAAAATGGAAGTGGAAGAAAGACACTTCCTGGGATGTTGGAGACAATGCTTCATTCTATTTCAGTATGATAGTAAGGAGGTGTGTAAAGTACAACTTTCTGCATTGGCCCCTTTGTGTTCTGCCAGTCTGAACAGGTATCTGATTGCTATCTGATTGGTTCTGCTTGCTGGCCTGAGAGCTGAATTTCAGGAGAAATGCTCTTTAACTTGACTGTGTTTCCTCTAGCTGGAATTATTTTCTTCAAGACCTTTTTTTCCCCTTGTAATTTCCATGCTGATTTTACAATTACCTTCTCAGTCACCTAAACACCGTGCATTCTGCACAGTTTTGACCCAGTATTCATCAGGCTGTCAGACTCCCATGGTACAATTACAGAGTGCATGAGGGAGGTTTAAAAATGATTTGGTCCCCTAGTTTTTAACAGTTCTACATATGATTAACTGCTAACTGACTCAAAATGCTGCCGTAAGCACCGTCTTTATATTCCACTAGAGATGCGCTCTCAGGAGAACAATGATACATTTATGATATTTGGGTGGGAGGGAGATTAGAAAGTGTAAAATAATTTCTTACTCATAAACTCCTGATAAATTATATTTTCATTTTGTAATAAAGCACTTAGTTTCAATAAGGATATACATTAGTGGATCATCAGAAAATGGTAATATGTTACTAATCCTTACTGAAGGATAACAGTGTTGTAATAGTCAGATGGTTTTGGAAATTTTCTCACAAATATTTGGATCTTTATTCATAGGAATTTTAGTACTGAACTCCTTCATTTATATTCTCCTTTCATCTTCTCACTGTCATTAATTCAGAACCTCACATTGCAAAGTCTGCTTTTGTTTTCATTTAAATTGCAGAACATTAAATAACAGTGATACATTATACACAGATGGCAGTACCATTTTTCTCCTTAAAATAAAAGAAATATGACCAAGGCCTTGTTCTTCCTCTGCCTCGAAAGAATAGATGGTCCAAGTTCAGCTCTGGCTTCCTGCTCCCTTTATACTCTTGTGTCGTACTTGGAAGATGACTGAGTAACTTTCTACAACAGCCTCACTGTGTGCCTTTTTCCATGACCTATCTAGTCTGAGGCATGCTCTTTGAATGTACTCACTAGTCTGGATTAATTTCATATGTAGAAAGATAATGAAGGAACAATGGATGCTGTGGACTTTGTAGTAACTTCTTCCTGTCTGAAATTTCATATTTTATATTCAGAGGTGATTTCAGCATAGGGCTGCCTGGACAACTCATGTGTTTCTCCTATGATTCAAGTAATTTGGCATTTTCCATTTCTCTTTTATTGCCCTTTGAGCTGGATCATCATGTTGAGTCTGAAAACCTGTCTTGTGTGTTTGACACTCTTCAGGTTTAACCTGCAGAACAGTGTCAGAGGCACGAGGCAGAGATATGACATCCTTAGGCACAGAGGTGATTCCAATTAAATCTTTGTTTATGTATCACCCTTATCTTATGGATCTTTGCCTTACACTCTTGAATTTCAGAAAGCTTGCCTGCTACACATCTGGTTACAGTTGATTCGGGATTTTCAGTGTCTATAAAACATGCATTTGATATAGCTCCCTACAGTCAGGAAGGACAAAATTCGGTAGATAAGCTGAAGTGCATGTGATATTCACAGTGAATAATTTAGCTGTATTTACTTCATTCATTACAATCTTTGTTTATCAGATATAATGGTATTTTTGCTGATATTCTTGTGACTTGTACACAGCATTCTGCATTAAAACTTGTCAGCTGTTTTCATAGTATCATAGTATCATCATAGTATTGTGCGAGTTGGAAGGGACCTTAGAGATCATCGAGTCCAACTCCCGGAATTCGAGCCCTCTGTGTAGCAGAGCGGCACTTCTACCCCCTGCTCCACAGGGGGGATTCGAACCCGGGCCCCCTGGTGTTGCAGACGGGAATTCTACCGTTTTGTCTCCTGCCATTCAGTTCACACTAGGGGCTGAAAGGTGGAGAAGTGCATTCTTGTCAAGCACCTTAGAAGTATGGAGTTCTGCTATCTGAGCTGGAAATAATGTTTTGGAAGTATTACTTCCACAAATGGAAATAGATGTAATTTTACTTGTTTAGTGGCTTTTGCTGATGTTTTGATTTCTAGCAAGGTAGCCTTTAACTTCAGTTTTTTGTACCTCTTTGTTTGACTCAGATTCTTGATATTTTCACTTAACAACCAGGATTCGGCAGCCTAAAATAAAGGACATGTGCGTGTTTCTTTTTGACAGGTACACATCAGTATGCAGTCAGCTGTGATGCTGAGCTGATGCAGATGCTTTGGCCAAGTGACTGTGTCCATTGTTTTTTGAGGGATGTGCAGTCCCTGGATGGTCTGTGAGTGCTTTGTTAAACTGGGAACATTTTGAATGGACAGAATAGAGTTAACAAAATATATACTTTTCTAAGGCAAGTTAGCTCATTTGTTTCTCTTACATTTATGAATTTCAAAGTATAAGGGTAGGCTTCAAAGAGCTGATCAGCTTGCTTAATAGGAAGAACTTGCATAAATTAGATACCTGTATTTCTAACGTTGCCTCTTTCAATGCAGTCTGAAAAGAGATGTCCAAGAAGTAGTTGGCATGCTTGAAGTAATAGCCCAAGGGAGTGCTCACAACTGAATACTTGCTCCAGACTTAAACAGAGCTAAGTACTCAAGGTGTGACATGCTCTGGGCTCACTGAGTATTGTAGTAGATACATGAATAGATACAGAGCAGTCATAGCTCTCTTTTCTTTCTCAGAAGCCCAGACAGCTCATTCAGCCTCATTCATTTCTTTACACTTGTACCTTGGTTTGTAAATTACAGAACTTCGATAGAAGTCGGCCAAACACAAGTACTATATTCAGGTATGAGGTAGTAGAAACTATTCTGCTATATTATCTTTGCTTTCTTATGTATAAAGAAATTCTCTATGGAATTATTTAATTCTCCCCTTTTATATTTATTTTTTGGTCAGTGATTCCACCAATTCTATTCTTCAGTTTTTTCCTTCATTTTTAATACAATATATATTTATAAACTGGTAATACATACTTATAGGTTGCTTCTGAGACAGCAAGCGTTTCACACATTGTATAGAAAGTGACTGAGAGGGCTCTACTCCAGTTTTCAAAGTTTGGTGAAATATCTGTGTTGTTCTTCTGAAGAGAGACAGCCTTACCAGATTTCACCATTAAATTGTAAAATAATAATTAAACCACATCTGTATGGCTACTAAGACCTTATTCTGTATAAACGGTAGGAATTAAATTGCACTGAAATAGATGTGTATATTATTATTATTATTATTTTTCTTCCTGCCTCCCCAAAGCACAAGAGATAGAGAAGGGCTGAAAAGACACGCACAATATGGGTAACTGGCTTACCAATCTTGTTGGACAGTTCCATGCATTTGGGGGAAAGGCTGTGGACCATATGGTGGTGTTGCTCTGGCTGTTTTTGGGTATTAATCTGTCCCATAGTCATGAATTACAGAGCAGCCTGTAAGTATTAGACCTGTAGGAAAGAGAAAGGTGACTTGTGCACCTTTCTTCTCCTGGACTGAGTCCGCTTGAGTATATTTCTTAATTCACCCAGCACAGCTTATGGATCAAACTGTTGATTTCTGTAGCTCTAATTCGACAGAACTCAGCTTCTTAATCTGAACCAAACTCTTTTCATATATGTTCTTGTGTCTGTTCTCTTTATATTAGCATATTTCACAAAGAGTTCAACAAAAAAATGACCAGAGGGAAAATAAAGAGCAGATCCCCGGGGAGCTGTCACAGAAGGAAGTTGTGCCGGCATTTTAAAAGCAGCTAGCAATGGGAAATGGTCATTTCCTAGACTTAGTGTTCTGCTTTCATAGTGCCGTATTACTGATTGCAGCAGATTTTATGTTGGTTTTCCTTAAGGGGGGAAAAAAAAAGTTGTCTGATTCTTTAGGGATTCATGCTTGTAGTATGACTGTCTTAAGCTCAGGCCTTGGTACTGTGACCAACAGGATGGATCTCACGTAAACAGGAGTTAATAAGAGATTTGGGCTGCTGTGGATCTTGGTTGATGAGATTATACGCATTCTGTCTAGTGAATCTATGCCCTAGATGGCAATATAATTTATATCAGATTGTGAAACCCTTTAGAAGATTACTTTAGTTGGCTGGAGATGGCTTGTTTGAAAGAGAATAAAAAAGGACAGTCTGAATGGATTCACATTATTGATCACACACATATGTAATGTATTAACTTTTCAAGTACATGAAATCAACCTCTATAGAAGACAAAAGAAAAAAGGAGAGCTTTAGTGGCTAGTGGCTGATGTTTCAGGTCATTATTAGCTATATGACTCTAATGAAGCTCACACAGCACTTCAAAAAGATATTTTCCTCGTGCATGCAATTCATTTTCATGCAAACAGTAACATGAGGGACGTGGCACTTTTGTCTTTGCTGAAGCTCAGGCTGAGTAAGTGGAGAAAGTGTGAAAGATGAAAGGCTGTTTCTTCACCTGCTGAACTGGAGTCTCTTAGTGTCCCAGCGTCATGTTGGAACAAGTCTAGACCACGCTAATTCCTCCTACTCTTATTGCTCTTTTTTCATCTTCTCCCAGAACTCGTACGGGCTCTGGTAAGGTGCCCTTCACTTAGGCAGTCTGCATGACTAACAGGTTTCAGTGCAGGTAGGAATCTCCAACTGCCTTGTTACAGCAGCACCAAAAGTGCTAACCATAGGGCTACAAGGAAAATATAGTTGTAAAGAGATCTATTTATATATTATGAAACCCTCTGTATCTGCTACATCTCAACAGTTTTACCTTTTTAAACTTTTTGTGGGTTGTTTTTTTTTTTTATTCTTTTTATTATTATTTTAATAAGTGCTTTTATTAGTTTTCTGGCGACTTCACTACTATAAAAATGCTCAAATGGCAGAGAAGAAACACTTGAAAGAAGATCAGAAATAAAAAAGTGTTCAGAATCCTTTTTATTAAATAAATTCATTTAGCTTTGTGAGGTCCTGAAGTAGCAGGATTGCATTTCCAGCTTTGATCGTAGCTAGCATTCCCATTAAGAGGAGTTTTGGAGGCTTCTCTTGTTCTATTCCATTTCAGTAAAACTCATGTGTTGACTTTGCTAATCGTGGTCAGTCAAAAGAATTTATGGGAATTAGTGTTCTGTACTCTGTAATCAGGTTGAACAGTGACCATTCCCATTGATGAGAAGACACCTTTAATGTGGTGGGAGCAACAGCTGATCCACGCTCCCTCATCACCGGATAGACCAGAGTTCCTCATTTGGGAAGAAAATTGGATACTACTACAGTTCTGCTTTTGCACTGTGTGTGGTTGTTGTCTAAAAGTGAACAAGTATTGTCACATTGAGGGGGGAGAGAACCTCAGTTGCTGTACTTTACTTCAAAGGCATAAGTGGAGATAACACTTATTCCCAAAACATACATCCTGTCCTATGTGACTGATGACTGGAGAGAGGAAAATGTCACAACAAAGAAAAGTTATGTAATTTAATGTCCTTGACTGCAGCAATACCATCATGATGAAACTGAAAATAGAATTTCCTGTCCCGTGGCTTGGCACACAGTCTGAGAGTGTAGTGCCTGATATTAATACCATGGTTACTAAAATATGTAGAGAATAACTGAGCTATGGTTCTCAGTGGTGTTTCAGGAATCAGCATCTAGACAGAGAGCTGCCTTCCTTGAGGTACGCCTGCATGCTGGCCAGTCAGCAAGGTGCTCATGGCACAGCTGAAAAAGCACAGGTAGCAGATATTTTTTGTTTCCTATTGCATTCAGAGGAAAAAATACTTTTAATGCTTTAAATGGATCAGAACATAAGCTTGGTAGGTGTTTCTTTATTTAATAAGGAATTGTTGCTTCATCTTTTTTACTTTTACTTTTTTTTTTTTTTTTATAGAGTCTCTTGCATGTAGCAATAGTGGAGAGCTTTGTAATACTGGAAACACTGCCATTGGTTTGTGATGTCATTGTGCTCTGGGTAATCATCCTGTGCTGAGGATGATGCTCATGAGCTGGCCACTGAGTTTTCTTAAGGCTCTTAAGTTTTCTTAAAGCTGTCCCACAAGAAAGTCCTTTTCATTTTGAACAATTTACTTTGGTGTTGGTAATTCAGCATTCTTACTTCATTTTAATGGACCTAATGTAATGTGTCCTCTCATCTTCCCTCTCCCCCCAGTTTATGTTCTCTATAGTGTGGTCACACATTTTTGCTTAGTAAGTTCTGTGTATGTTTTTGGGTGGGGATCCTGTAATTTAATCATCTGTGGTGTGCACGTCCGCATTAGAATTCAGCCACTTTTGCAGTTTGGAGAAGTGGCACTTCTAGAAAATGATTCACACGTTCATCTCTGACAGATGTCTGGAGCTGATCGAGTGAATCACAGCCCAGCAATGCCCTTCTCTCATGGTGTGTCCAGGCAGCTAGCCAAGATGGCGATCTGTCTGCACTGTAGTAGTCTGAAGTTGTGTCCTTAAAATAAAATGTCATTGCTGTCATTTCCTGAACAAAGCAAGCTCTGGCATTAGGTCGTTTGCTAATTGCTCAAAAAGTGAGATGGGTATGACTTGGGGCTTATGCTACGTAACAGTGAAATTTATTTTACTGTACATATTATTTTAACATCAAACATTATAGAAAATATCTAATACTCAGTATTTTGATATATAAATATTTTAGTATTTATATTTTTATATATAAACATATATATATTAGTATGTATATTGTAGGCATACAGAAACTTTTGTTCATTTACTACAAAGGCAGACACTCCCTCTAGTGACTAAGACTATTTTCTTGTAACGGCAAAGCTTTGCTGGGCTTTCTGCCATGTTTTACTGTCTAGTTGCTTGAATCCCTCAGATCTCAATCTTAAAATGAGTAATATGCAATGGGGATAAAACATCAAGTATTGTGTGCCTCCCTTATCTCTCCCCTTGTGTGTGTAGCAGGAGGAGGCAGAACATGTATCAAGATAGAACATAGAAGAAACTTAAGCTGAATATATTCTTTTAATTAATGTCAAGGTTTTCATAGACCATGAATCAGAAAACTATTTCTTGAAGTAAAACCTCGGGTGGAAAACTGTAGCACTCGTGAGACTTCTGAACCTGGAGATGCTCAGAAATTCTTTGCATGCTTTGAACAGCAGGGTTTCTAAAACGTATGTGGGCACTTCAAATTCAGGTCACCATTCCCCCTTTGATACTTTTGTTAGTCTTTTGAATAAAGTTATTACAGGTAGAAGGCTGAAGGTATGTGGCATCCCAAAACACTTTGTAACATCATTACATGGATATAAGATATCCGCAAACTCTAGATAACCACATATATGCACATATGCACAGTGAGAGGGTACCAACTGAGCATCTATTGACAGCATCAGGAAGGAGGAGAGGGGAGAACAGAGTACACCTTTGTGGCACACAGGATTCTCTGCAATGCATATCCTCCTTCATTGTCAGGCTGTGGCATCTCTGCACATAGTCCTTTCTGAAGCAACCACAACAGCAACAAGGCAGCTTTATGATGCTGTGTGTGTTCTAAAGATCTTAAATATTATTTTTAAAGTATACATTTTGCAGTTTTTTGTTTATCTGTAAATCATGCTCAAAAATAAATATTAGAAATAATACATACAGGCAAAAAATAAATCAGTGTATATGCCTAGCGACACTCTATAATGAATCATGAAATCCAAGGCTATTAATAGTGCTGCAATAATGCTCTGTCTACACCATTGTCAAGCTCAGGTAGTTCTGACAGCAGAGGATTGTAAGGGGATTTAGAGGAGAGGATGGATAAAAGGGGGCAGGGGAGGCTGAAGAAATTTCTCCCAAATACCGTGTTGGTTTCATGATCTTGGGCTCTGTATTTATTCTGACTAAAAACAATATGAAATGGTAAGCTTCTGGTTTCATAGTCTGTGTGTCCCTTGTCTCTCCTTTTCCTTTCCCCACTCTTTCACCCCACGAGGGAAACAAATTGAAATCCTGTTGTAAAGGCTCCATGGGCATCAACATTTAAAACCAAGAAAAAATGTACGTAAGTGAAATGTATGTTCCACTTAGCTGCACTGGGAATATCAGTAATATTTTTTCATTTTGTAGCTTGTATTTGTACAGCTGAATGATGCAGTGATGCAGTACAATTGGAATCAGCAGCAGCCTCTGTCCCTGTGCATCTTCCTCTTTTCCAGGGGAAGTGAGCAGTGGAGAATTTGTGTGTTTCAGCAGCCTTCCTTTTGAATGTGTACGCATGGACAGTGTAAGAAAAAGTAACTGAAGGTAATTAACTATGCTTGATTACATTTTAAAGTAATCTGAAACTGGAGATGAGCCCAAAACACTTATTACAGTTGTAACTGATCATCTATTGAAAGTTACTTTCTTAGCATTGCCTTTGGCAAAACCATTTGCCTGCTGTAAATATCCATTTTCTTCTCCTGGCATTTTCGCAGCATTAGTGGGCATGATTGTGAGCAGCAAAATCATGTCGTTTTAGAGCTAGACGCCAATACAGATAACCCATCTGTGAAAGGATGCCTCTTAGATTACCTCTCTTCAAGTCTGACAGGATATGTTTACATACTTGTTGATGTTTCCATATGCCTTTAATCATTTGCAAGTTTAAATATTGTGTACTTAGTCTTTTGTTTCCAGCTGTGCATTGTAGATTTTGTGCAGGAAAATGTTCCACTTGTCTGCTTCAAAATTACTGGGTGAAACTAAACCCTCAGCAACTGCATCTACGTTTTCTTGTTGTTTTGGGGTGGTCAATAGCGGGAGGTCCAAAGGAGGGCAAGTTCCGAGGAGGGGAAATTGGCCTCTACTTTATTATTGCGTCGTATGCAATTAGCTTTGCTGAGGTTCTCTCAAGTGAAATGTCATTTGTTGGTCATTACTGTGCAATGTCAATAGAGGCAAATGTGGTTCAACCAGGTTGTATTTAGGAATGTTGAAGATCAGTTAGATGTCAACATCCTGAAATACAGTGTGGAAGTGATCCTTCCTGAGGATACTGTTTGCATGCAAATATCTCATCTGTTTGAGGAAATGGGAAAGAATTTATCCACCATGAACATTTCAATTCCTACTTCAAAAAAAAGTATTTTTTCTTCAAGCTGCATTGAATCAGCAGGATGCAACCCATCCATCCCTACAGTTCCTTCCATGCTGCTGCTTCCCTTTAAGACTGTAGCAATTAGTTGATAACCTGTTACAATAGCTGATCATTACTCCCTCTCCTGCTGGCTCTGCTTAAGGAAGAGAAAAATATTTTGGATGTAAAATGCTGATTTATCTAGTTTTTATTTGCTGATCAGCACTTGTATCTTCAAAAGATGTGGGTGCCATATCAGGCATGTGTAATGAAGCAGATTTTTCATTGTGATCCATCTTTACTTTATAACCATTGCTGTTGCAGAACCAAGGCACTTAGGTTTGTGATCTTTGGCCTGCTTCTGCTGTAGTGTCTGTGATTAGCTTTGTGCTTCTTAGTTAAAATCGTGATGATGATTTTGAAATGACTGAGAACAGAAGTGCACAGCATGATGCTGCACTGATGCAGTTATTATGATTTCTGTCTAAATATCAACTGCGATAGGATTCAAATGGGAGCAAGATTTTGAGGTTTGTAATCTTATTTCTAAAGGGTAAGATCTGCCTTGAAAAAGAAAACTCAACTTTTTTTTTTTTACTTTTTTTTTTTTTTTTTTTTTTTTTTAGCTCTATGTAGTAGTTTTTCTTCAGGTAAGGAGAGAAGAATTTCCTATAACTGAAAGTGTACTTTAAAAAATGGTTTCAGAATTACTGCTTGCAGCTGTTTTCTTTTTGCTTCCTCAGCACTGGGAATGCCTAAGCAGTGGAGCACCAACCTGATCTGAAATTCTGTCAATACTTCAGTTCCCATCATCTGATTTAGATTGCTACTGTAGTTCAGTCAAGCCATCAACAATTAGAGACACGTGTTGTTTCTTTTCTTACAGCTTTTTAATACTTCTTGTTAAACTATAGAAATCTTAATATTTCCTGCGAGTTCTCTTCTTCTGAGTCATCCTTCTCCAGAATGCACTGCGTGAAAGCTGATTTTCTGATGATATAATGTAAGGGCAGAACTTAGCTCAACTTTGTTTTGTTCTAGTAGTATCCTGATTAAAACAGTAAAGTATAAAGTATCTGTAAAGTCAGACCTTGTTTCTTACACCTTTGCATTTCCCCTGGGTTTTCTCAGAAGATAGACCTGGTGGAAAACAGTCTGACAGAAAAGCAGGAAGATGCTGAAGCTGTATCAGACCTGTACTTATTGCAAAAAGGGGCAGCCATGATAATGAAACGAAGTGCTTTCAGCGTTACCCCCACATTCCTTACTTGAAGATGTAAAATAGAGTCATTGCTATTTATCTTGGTTCTCTTTTGTAACAGTGCATCACTTCAACAATCTCATTAACAGTGTGGAGGTTTCAAGTGTCTGTCTGCTACCAGTGCTTGCCTTTTAACTATAAATCAGGAAATGTTTCCAAAAGGCCTCATTGTGGTGGATGTCATTTTGTAAATGTATTGGCCGAGCTCACCTCTGTATAATTACAGTGAACAGGAAGTGTGAACTGCTGTGTTCTTGTGCTTCAAGTTGCAGTTTTTTCTTTTCCACATTTTTGTGATAGTTGACCTGCTTATCTTGTATTCTTTTCTCTGATTTCTATGCTTTTCCCTTTTCCAACCGAGTGTTTCAGGGCCGCGTGCGCTTCCTGACAGCCAATTAATTGGCTGCTCCTCACGCGGCCCAGAATAGAGGCAGCAGTGCTATGTGCACCGTGCTTGTCCATCGATGTGTACTGCAGACATCCTCAGAATGGGGACACGTTTCCCTGGTCTCGTGGCTACATGCTGTTCACATCAATTTCCCATTAAAAGGTAATTTAAAGGTATAGCCCCAGGCAGACTCAGGAGAGCGTTATAAAAAGAGTTTAATTAACAGTTCAGAGTAATATAATCTAAGGTTGAATAGTCTGCAACCAGCTCTTTTTTGTTCGCGTTTGTCATTTCCTTTACGTGCAGAATAGAGGAGATTTCCTTGTTTGGTAAAGAATGTGGCAAAATAAGTCTTTGAAGAAGCTTTGTTGTATGTGTCCTGGAGTGAGAGCCGTGCGTTATCATGCACTTTGAAGCCCTGCTGCTTATCTCTGCTCTGCGTCAGCTCACCTCTGTGGTCAGCGCCTTTGGAAGGAAAGGATTCAGGGCACCTCACAATTGGGCCATCTGTGCTTTGCAAAACCTTTACTGCTGCTCGGAGATGTATTGAGCCAACATGTTCCAGAGTACAGAAACAGACATTTTCATGTGGGAAATTCTGGTAGGAAATGGGACTGGCAGAAGTGTAAGAGGGTTTGTAATCAACAGTGAGATCTGTTGTCTCTCTTTCCTCTTGTGCTTGGCTGCATTTTTGACAAAAATAATTTGTGGGGATTTTCCATCTCTTCTTGTTCCCTTCCACCCCCCATGTTTTTCATTGTGAAAGTTTCTGCACGCATCCAGCCTGGCTGAATAAAGCAGGACATGTTGCTTCCATGACTCCTAACAGCTTTCAAATCAGAATGATTTTCTGTCACAGTGGCCTGACCTTTTCCTGGAAAAATTTATTGCCTAAAAGAAGGGGAAAAAAAAGACATATAAAGGAATCTGAAGAAGTGTCTTCCTTGAGGGCTAAAGATACGCGGTACTTCTTGTCATTTAACTGTCCACCCCCCTAATTCATTCTAAAATGCCAGCTACAAGTGCAATAATTTGTGGACATGACATATCTTGTGTGCTTGGTACATTAGGACTACAAGTCTGACAATTTTATTCTCTCACAGAAATCTGTCTTGCTTTCTTGGATCTGCCTCCTCCTCTCTTCCTGTGGGAAATACACAGATTTCATAAACTTGTTATTCACATAGCTCATTTCTGAGAGTGGAAGCAGTGACTGAACTCCTGCTTTGCTCTGTGGATGAGTGCGTTGAATCACTCCACAATTAAACATGACTGGGGCGTATTCTGTACGACTTAAATAAGCTTGACTTGTCAAGTATTGAGTTTGTTTTGATTTCAGAGAAAATGAGACAAGGAGCGGTTCCATCTTTATCCTTTTGTCTGGCAAGGTTTTAACTACATTATGACAATTAAAAAAAATCATAAAACCATCAACAACCATAAATTAAACAAAAAACCAAAACATTTCACGAGACAAACCAGGAATCTTTCTACGTAATTAACAGAAAGACCTCTTAAGAAATGCTTGAAGTGACTGCCTCAGTGGAAACTGTTGTGGTGCTAAATCAGCTTTTGCGGTATCTAATTAGCACTGCCACAACATTCAGATAGTTTGTTAATTACCATTCTGCTTCTCCCTGTAGTCACTGTGTCAGGTAAGAATGCAAGTTAGCACCCACCTCCATACTGTGCATCAAACCTGCTCACTTTCATCATATTCTAACAATAGGAAGCCCTAAGGGTGGTTAAAATAAATGTTAACAATTGCCCTTCTGAAGCCACAGTAAGCTTATAAAGCAAATGCTAACTTGCATGTTTAGTTCAAACATAGTAGAGCTGAGACTAAAAGTAACATTTTTCGAGCAAGCCTGAAAAGCTGCCATGGTGCTGACGTCAGGGACCTCACAAACTGACTGTAACCCAGGCAGGCTCGGTGTTCTGTGCCAGGAAACTTTGACTTCAGGGGTCTCCAGCAGTCATGAGTTCCAGGGAGTGGGTGAGGGAAGTGAAATATAATTTAAAATGGAGCTGTGCTTCTCAGCTGTATTGTGGGCACGCTGTCCTATGAAAATCATTGCTTTGTGACTCTTTGGTTGCAGTGTCGGTGCTCCTGATCTGTATCTGTCCTGTAGAGACCCTGTGTATCCAAAGGCAAGATGTTTGTTTGCCCTTTAGAGATGATAGCACTACTGTGAAAACAGACCCCAGCTTTCCTCTGTGCTTGAGTGCCACAGGTGGTGTGAGCAGGGACAGGCACATCAGTCAGCTGTGTCTTATCCTCTGCTTTTCCATTGCTCCCAGGTAACTGCTGACCTATACAAACTGTGTGTTGCTTACTGTGCAGGCCTGGATAGCACACAGCATTTTGGAAGCGAAGTTTTGCCTATCTGCAGTAACCATCTGCTCCATGAGAAACAAGAAGCAGCAGCCCAAACATCTCCTGTGATGCAGGCCTGGGAACTTGATAGTCCAGATTAAGATGAAAAGGAAGAGATGGGAACCTTCTCCAGAGCTGCACAGTAGAAATCACTGCCTAGCTCTAAGTCACACAGTCCTGAAACTACCAATTTCCAGGAAGGGCCTGTGTCAGACTGTCACTCCATCTTGCACTATGCTCTCCGACTTGTATTATGGCAAGAGTCATGCCCAAGACAGCATGCTGCAGACAGTTTACCTGCTGAGAGGAACCCTTGACATCTCGTCCCTGAGAGCCTGAACACCAGCTTGGCTTGCCGCTCACGAGTTGGCCTAGCTAGCTGGGAGAGTGAACACTCTGTGCAAGTGTCACTGATAACTGATGACATTCCATGGAAGCGTCACTGATAAGTGATGACATCTGACACTTTTCTGCCTAAATACATGGCAGAGTGGCAGTCTGCATTCAAAGCATGGTTGGCTATATCTGTGCAAAGATGACTAGAGAATAAGAATACAATAGACGCTTTGTCTGCTCAAGAGCATTAGATATTTTTAAACCCGGAAAGAATGAAATCAGACAGGAATTGGCAACCTCAGCATATTCATTAGTACTATTTCTGAATTAAAATTTCCATACTCTTTGGAATATGATGGCTGTGATTAAATAAACTCCTTCTTCAGCTAGAATGGGTAAAATTAGGAACAAGAGGAGCTTGCACGCAGGTAAGGACTGATGAAGAATGAGCTCAAAGCAGCACCAAAGTATCTGGAGGAGTGAGTGAGATCTAGAGAGAGGGGATCTGTTAAGTGCTGCTGGGTCTGCAGACAGTTAGGCTGTACAGAGGTGGATTGGGCCATGCTGTCGCGCTGAACTTCTCTAAATGAACGTCCTTAATTACCACTAATACAGCCAGGAGGAAAACAGCGCACTGCAGTTCTAAAATATGCTTGTAGTGATCTTTCATTTCATGAGCTGTTCTGTCCTTTGTTGTAACTTCCAAAGTTTTAATTATTCTTGCCCATAGTTAAAATTGTGCCTGTGTGAGTAAACGTCTGTTGTATTTTATGTCAGAGATAATTGGTGGCTGCCTCAACAGACTAGATAGATTCATTATCTCTACATATGGTAGGAAGAAAACTGTCGGATTTTATTCAAGCTTTGAAGAGGCTGCTGCAAAAAGAGTTTGCTAAGCAAGGTCCCACATGTTGCTACATAGTGCACTTTAGGTTGATCCATCTTTCCTATTTGTCTTACAAAGCATAAAGGATTTATGGCTCTCTTCCTGATGCCAGCAGATGTAAGTATGTAAGTATTTCTTATCGGACTTTGTCATTTTGAATCTATGGGAGGTCTGTCAAATACAGTGAGGTGTTTTCCATACAAAATCTGTGATGCATCTAATGCTATCACTTGCTAAGGATATGGCCAGTGAAGGAGAAAGTACAACTGCTCAGCAAATGTTACAAGAACTGTGTTCACTTTTGCACATCTTATGTTATCTGTTACTGCACTTTTCTGTTTTGATAGCACTAAATGGTCTGATGGAGTTTGAAGTTGTGCTGAATGGGGTGTTCTAAGAATGTGGGTGAGAGAAGCTCCTGGTTCAGAGAGCCAGCTGCTAAAGATCATATTAGCACCTAGCGGGAGTTTCACATCATGGAATAGCTGTCTGCATTGTCCTGTCCCACTGGCTTGTACCAGTTTAGGTATATCACAAAAACTACATCACTGGAACAAGTAGCTGGTTTTGTTCGGCCTGCTGCAGAGCCTCAGCCTGGAGGTGCAGTTATGTATTCCAGTTTATCATGAAATATATAAAGGAGTCTTCCCCTCTTCTTGCTCCTCTTGTCTCTTGCTAAACACATGGTTGTTTACCAGTTGCCTTTGCTTTAGCTATGGCTCTCAGGACTTTTCATTTTGTGAGATCATGGTGGGAGTTGGCCACATCTGGAGCTCCTCCTTCATTAGCAGCTTATGCCAGATCAGCTCAGATCGTAACGTCATCTCTCCCCAGCAACCTCAGTAGAGGTGCAGATGAAGCATAGGTCAGGAAACAGATGTTAGGAATTAGCTCAGGAAGCCTGCACCACCAACCAGGCTGTGCTGTCATTGATCTTTATGATCTTTGTGAACTTGTGGTGGGGCTTTGAAAATTACAGCTGCTACAGAGAAAAGGGTAACAGATCTTATGGAATGCTTTCCATTTTCAATTCATCCACCTTTCCCCGACTTCTCTGTGAGAATGAATTATTTGAAAATCAAAGGAGAAGAGAGTGCATTAGTAAGAAGAACAGGTACTTTCACTAGCAGGGTGGCAATGCACAGGCTGTAGGACAGGGTGGTGGCCCAAGTTGATCTCCCATTGCCATTTGCTGGAATCCACAGAAATTTGAATGGTCCCTTTGTGCTGAGCTGTCATGGGTGTTTGAGTCCCCCGTGTGTAAGTGGGGAAATGATCAAAATACAGCATGTACTTGATGTAATGGAAAAAGGGACTAAATCTGCTACAGATGTTGACATATTGCAGGCTTATGACACTAGTGGAGAACTAGCTTGTCTCAATTAACACACAAACCTGGAAAATATACAAAAACTCTTCAGAGCAGGTATGGACCATTTTTACTGGTTAGCCAGCTTGCTCTTCTCTGAAATCCAGAATGTCATACTTTTGAGCAATTGAGTTGGATGGTGAAACACGATCATCTCGTATTTTGGACACATTTATGGTTAAGAAATCTGTTTATCTGCTAAAACCTTATTTTGAAGAAGATTTTGTGCTGAGTACCTGTACTAAGATGGGAAACTGTTAATATTGGTGAAGAAGACAGGAAGGAGGTTTGCACTCTTACAGTTTTGAAAGGCTTTCCTTCCAGTCAGCTTGGCGCCATAGCAATGTACTTCTGTCCTGTTTGGATGAGAGAGCCTGTAAAGTGGATACACTGTTGTGAGAGAGAATCTTTTAAAGCAGTAGTGTAGCGTGATATTTTCTTCCATGTTTGGCATACCTGAGAAACAGGGGGCTTCGCTGCAGAGTAGCATGTAGAAAAGCAGTCAGTTCCTGGTGTGATGTAATGTGCATGAAGAGGCATACAAGTCTTCTGTAGATCTTTCAGTTACATAATTTCAGTTTCAGGGTTAGGAGGGAAATGACCAATGAGATTTGCTGCAATCTTTGTTATTTAGTTGTGGTAATAGCCTCTGTCATACAACTAATCACTTTACAAATGTTCAAGAAGGACATATTTAGCTATAGGGAACTCACAATATAAGGTCAAGAAAATTTAGAGCTTTGAAGATGATGACAACAAGAATCTTAAATGTGATGTCAGAAGTGGAAGGCTTCAATTAGGGAGTGACTTGACATGATCAAATTGACAGGTGAAGAAGGTGGCTGTTGCAGCTGTGTAATGTGTGGAATGAGGGGTGTCTTTTTGGCAACTCAGGGAATAGGGTTTACAAGTGATCAAGGTGAGGTGTAATGAGGGTCTGAGTTGGGAGACTTGGCTGTAGGAAATATCAAGATGATGGAGATGTTAGGAATTAAGTTGCCTAGAATTTAAGTGTGACTCAGGTGCACACAGAGAGAGGAGAAGGAAATGAAAATTAACTCTGTGATTGTAAGTGATGGTGAAATCAGTTGAGTTGTCAAATAGGAAGTCAGAAACAGTGGTTGTAAGAAAAGATTCTACTGCTGTGGCAGTGTTAAATAATATTCACATACTTTGTTACTGGACGTTGCAAGATGAAATTGTACAGTCAAATGTCTTTCACTTCAGTCTTTCAGGCTGTAGAACAGAGACACAAAACTCATCTTTCACAGTGAGCAAGTCATCAACAGTGCTGCTTGACAACATACTCTATGTAAGACACGGTAGGAATTTAGAGATGGAAAATTGCATTTGATGTGAACTGAGTTCAAAACCTCTCAGGTAAAGTAACATGAATTTTTCTGATGAGAAAAAAAAAATTATTTTGAGTTCCAATCAGAAGTTAGTGAGAGAGGAACTGTGTATCTAGGTGAAATTTAGGCTTCTTGGCTGAAGAAAGGGCTGTAGTAAAGATGTCAGGTTCTGAAAGTTTCAGCTGTCTTCCCCGTACTGTTAGAAGCGCCCTAGCCTAATGAGCCCAGGGCCTTTTTTCCCTTCTTACTAGTAGCTGATTTTCTTTAGTGGATGTTTTGATTGTACACAGAGGAACAACTATTAAAGGAATCATTTTGGAAGCATCCCGATGGTCTGCTTGAAAGCTAGGTCTGTCTTCAGTTTGAGGAGGGTTCAGATCTAGAACTTATCTGAAGAGTTTTCAGATGACTTCAAAAGAACCTGTGAAAACAGTCTACCCCTGTCTCCTCTAGAGAGTAGGCTTGCAAGGACTAATAGGATAAGAAAAAAGTAAGTGGAGGGGCACTGCTGCTTGAATTCCCTCTCATCCTTTGGAGTTAATGTCTGTTTGCTTCTCTAAACTGAGGCTTGTGGATAGGTACTCTTGGTTGGTTGGTTTTGGTTGAGCTCAGATTTTTCTGGTTGTTTTTTTTTTCTTTTTCCAATGAAATGGTGGATTAAAATACTCTGTGTCCAGTGACACTGTGTCTGTGGGTTTCTTGCCTCAGGAGCAGTCTGTTTGCTGTGGGCATAATAGCCACTGCTGCGATTTTCTCTCCCTTCTTCACAGCTACCCTGTTTTAAATGGAGTTGTCTCTTTGGGTTGTCCTACTTGATGGACATTCCTTTTTGAGGCAGTACCTATGGAGAGAATGCGCATTTCATCTGTCTCACCCCTTAGCTGCTCTCAGATTCGAAGCAATTTCTTCTTGGCTAAGATCAGAGGAACAGCTGAAACTAATGAAGTGTCTATTTTCAATTAATTTGTCCATATACTTTGGTTCTGATTGCACGATTTACAGGATATGAAATCTGTGAAAGAAATGATTCTGTTGAAGGTTATAATCATAGGGTATTTAAAAAAAAGGGGGGGGGGGAGGTGTAAATTTCTAGAAAAATCAAATTAACAGTCAGATAGTATGTAAAGATATTGCAGAAGATGTTGCTGGCAACGTAAGAGTACGTGGAAAGACAGATAATTTTAACCAGTCTTACGACATAACAAAAATTATGATCTGTCAGCCTGTCTTTTTTGTGATTCTTTTCTTAGCCTTGAGCTTTATGAAACACATTTATTTTAATTTTATATCACTATCCAAATAACATGGTGGCTGAATGTCAGACTAGAGTGAAATATGCTCTCTTCTACTGTGGTCTCACACATAGGCTTTTAATTCCTCCTGTTACTGCAGAACGTCTCTTGCTTGAGCTCTCATAGTTCACTTTGTTTCTTAAGTGTTTATAAGTTGCTGCTATCTAGGAATAAGAAAATTCACATTTCTTTATAAGCATAACATGCTTTGCTTGCTTGTGGTGCTAGTTTTTTCGTGTGGGTTTTTTTTTTGTTGTTGTTGTTTTGTTTTGTTTTGGGTTTTTTTTGGCAGTAGGAGGAAAGAGAGATAACATTTCGCCATTGCTCTGATAGAAACCACAGGCTTCCTTGGAGTCATTGGCATTACTACAAATAAAATTAGTGGGCTGGAGCTGTCCATACAACTCATACGTGTGGCCAGCCTGAATGTGACCATGTTCAATTCGATTTTTATTGTGATAAGATTGCAGAGACTTTGCCAACATCCACCAACTACTGTGTAAGAGAAATGGAGCTTAAAGCATTTATTCATATATGCTGTGTTTTCACTGCATGGATTATGTAGTAATTCAGGTGGTTCCTTGTGAGAGCCAGTTCTTTGCTTTCACACTGGCACAATGAAGATTTCCAGGTAACATTAACTCACTTTTTTTTCTCCCTAATCTCAGTACGGCTACATGATTGCATGATCCAGCTCTCAGTTTACAAAGTCATGGTACTCAGTAATGATGTCTTAGTGGATTTTAGAGTCCCTTTCTCTGGAAGTATCCTGGGGAGGACAGCATAGGAAGGGAAGAAGCACAGCTACATGATTATACATTCATAATGAATATTTGCCATACTAAGTAATATTTTATATGCTTACATATTATTTTTTGTCATCTGAAAAACAGTATTGGCTGGTAGAGAGAGGCATTCAAGTGATTAGAAATCTCTGTCTCCAGTTCCCCAGGATATATGATCACATGCTGCACTCCACGTATTAGAACTGACTGTTGAGTCAGGTTGAGGAAGGTATCAAAAAATAAGCTATTTGTAGGCTTCAGGAGGCAAAAGAAAAGCAGAAGAGATTATTTTCTGGGTTTCTACCTCATGCTTTCATTTCATGTGAGATAAATTTTAATACAGTCTTTGTTAGTTTAGAAAAAAAATAAATCCCAAATCCTTTATTCAAACGTTCAAAGAAACAGCATATGGTTTTGTTGGTAAAGCATATGGAGACCCTTATGTAAAGACAAAACAAAAGCAAAATAAAGTTGCTGGCTGGACCCCTGAGGTGCAATGCATTGGAGCTTGGTGGGATTTTGCCAGTTCCCCCCCCTTTTTTTTTTTCATGGAGAACAAAAGTTTCTTCATCTCCTAAACAAGTAAAAACAAGTAACACTGGCATTATACATCTGGTAGCGGTAGAGAATTGCATGCTACTTCACTTTGTGTCCTCACACTGGTTATTTTCACTTAGTACTCAGAAAGGAGTGGTGTTAAAGACTTAATGGCAATTACTTCTTTACGCAGGCTGGGTCATTCCACATACTGCAGTTCTCTCTGGTTGTGTGTCTGAAATACAAAGATTGCTGCTATAGGAACCTTCTTTCTGTTGAGAAAGATCTTCACCCTGAAGTAATGTCTTTCCACTGTAGTAACTTAACTGCTCTTGCAAATAAAACTTAACTGGTGAAACCCACAAATATAGTTCAGTGCAGTGACAGCTTCTCTAACTTTTATGCAAATTCTGCAAATTCTTTGGAATTTTTCACTTCTTTAGTAATGGTTTCTGTCTCCACTTTTTTTATGGAAGCCATTTCAATATACCAGCTGTGCCAAGGTGAACAGCTACTTAAAAAACAAAACCTTTTTTTTTTTTTCTTTTTTTTTTTTTCTTTTTTTTTTTTTTCCCTCCCCTGAATATAATTTTTACATATTAATAGCTTTCTCTGGGCTTATTGGAATTGGCCTCTGGTAGCTGTGCTGTAACTGACATGCAGTCATTAATAAGTGAAACACGTCAAGAACTGTTATGTCATATCATGTCCGTTCACTCATAGTACATATTTATGTTCTCATATTCCAAAGTAGATACACCACGTTTATAGACAGATTGCCAGTCAAGTGCCATCTTCAATGTGTACAAACTCATGGACCATGGCAGGTAGTTGTTAGGCAGTGCGCTGGTCATCACAGCCCAAAGACACATATGTAACAGTGCTTTCAAAGTACAAGCAGCAGAGTTTTGGTATCCTGGTACATTCCTTGGCATGGTAACATTTACAAGTGCAAATGTAACCGAAAGGTACTTCTAGTAAGGCTGCCTCTGGACTATAGCTAACTCTGATTTTGAGTAATTTTTAGAGAATATTGCTTGATAGAAGGTGCAGGGCCTCCTCATGAAGTGTTAGTGGATTTCAAAGTACGTCTTTTATCTCCATCTCTCTTTTTTTTCTTTCCATAGCAATAGAACTTAAATTTTGTAGAGAACCTTAGTTTTCCTTAAATACTGAGAACATTTCTGCCTCTTGCTGTAAATGAAGTAGAAGAAAACTAAAAAAGCCAAGCAAGCTATGTCTGAGTGTGTTAGTCATCGTAGTAATCTGCAACTGCTTGATTCAGAATTCATAAGTGATATTTACTTTTATTGCCTGTCAGTTGTACCAAATGGGTTTGCATTGCATTTTTTACTTCTCTAACTGTTCTTCAATGTCAGACAGATGGTTAGAAACAAATGGAGAATGTATTTGCTCAGGGAGAAGAGCTAAAAACCTTTGCAAAGAAATGTTGAGAACTCACAGATGTAATCTAGAGAATGAAATGCTGCTAGAGGTAGAGGAATGTATTTTTCTTTCACATTCTTAGCTCCTCATTAACATGATCAAATCAATATTATGCTACTGTATTAAAGGATGTAAAGGGCTGGGGAAACATATGCTGAGCAACTCTTCAGATGACTTTGCTGTGCTATAGAGTAGGGTTTGAGCTGGAGTTTGCAATGAGCAGAAGTTCAAGGAAGGTGATATTTCTGCTACAACACCCTTAATTTATCAGTTGTTCTACAGAAGGCTTTGGGTACATGAGAGAAAGTGGGCTGCTGCTCTCTGACACAGTTTAAGAAGTGATATAACTTTCATTCTAGCTTTATTACTGAGTACTACTTCTAATAAATATTTTTGTCCCATGGCAGTTTAAATATGCCACATTATTAAGAGGCAAATAGGAGAAGAATGGAGAAGCTGGAAATTACAAGACTGTCTGTGCGTGAAGGCAATTTTCCAGAAGACTTACACTGCTAATGCACTCAAATCTTTCTAATATGATGTTGCATTAGGTTTTTTTTTTTTATATTCTGCCAGTTCAAATTATTATGATATGATGAAAAAATAAAGAATTTTTCACTGCCTGGTGTTATCACAAGCAAAGGGTAGCAGTGGTGTTTCTTCTACAGGGTATAGATGTGATTTCATTTAAGGCTTTGACCCTCAGGTAAGTTTCACCCTTGTAGTCCAAAAACATTTTCGATTTCTGTAGTACAGTTGTCTAAATTAGTGTGAAGACACGTGCCATCACTGCTAGGAGTAGATAGAGTTCTTTCTATTGAATACTCAGGTAGCAGATCTGGATGGGTCCTAACCTGCTGATCCCCATGTGCCGAACCTCCCCTCCTTATCTGTAGATAGAAATAGTTTATTTTGTTATAGCTTTGCTTGGTCCCAGTGATATGTGGTAATGGTGAAGGCTCTCTGCCTCTTAGTTCTCTAGGGTGATTTGGCCCCCCAGCTTTTATTAGTTCCCCAAAGATATTCTAGCTGTGAAAGCATCATCCTCAAATGTCAATGACTCTGTTGTTTTTGCTACGGTAGGTGAATTTTTCTATGTAGATAAGATATATTGGAATTCAGGTGCAGTGAGGCATTTACTAGCAGTTTTTTAAGTCAGCCACAAAGAATCAATTGTAAATATAGAGTTGCTTAGAATAGTTGGGCAGGCTGAGGTAGGGGAGCCTTAATATAGAAATAAAACTAACAGAAAGACAAAGGAAAAGAAATTGAAACTCAGCAGAAGGTAGATGTGTCATTTTCTCCCTTCAAAACAAAAACTGTAATGATTTCCATTTCTGAATTTCTTCTATTGTAAGAACTAATTTTCAACTGCACATTAAAGATAACTTTGCATCTTGAAAACTTCATCACTAATTTCAGGTGGTGGTAATAGTAATTGAAGTGAAAGTTAGAAATAACAAACTTACCTTCAAAATCAAAAGCTCAATTCTAATCAGAATCAAAAGAAAACTTCCTGAAAAGGAGCTGTGGTACATCGTCATCAGCATATGTAGATTCAAAGAATGGTTTGAGTTCAAAGGGACCTTTAAAATTATGTGGCTCCAACCCCCCTGTGGTAGCAGATACTCCTTCCACCAGGTCATTCTGCCCAAAGCCCCATCCAGCCTGACATTGACAACCTCCAGGGATGGGAAATCCACAATTTCTCTGGGCAGCTTGATCCAATGCCTCATCACCCTTACTGTGAAGAATTTATATATCCAAGAGATATACGGAGAAGGAGGACCTGCCCATACCAGTGCTTCACAGTCCGTATGCTCATGTAAGTTCTAGTAAGCTGAGGACTTCGTTTCAAAGTCTGGTATCTTTATTTTGTTAGGAGTGTATGTGTCTGTAAACAGATGAAGAAGTAAGTATTCAGTGAGCGTTTTCATTTATTTCTTTTCCCCCGAGGAAAAAAATTGTCTATCATCAGCATTTCTGAATTTCTCATTCTGTTAATGAAGATAGTACATTGTTTTTGCCTTTCGTAAAGACTCAGATACGTGTACATCCATTTTTACAGTGTTGGTTTTTCAGTATGAAAGACACTTCTGCTTTCCTATTTATGGTTTCCTTACATTAGGAAGACTTGTTCAGGCTATTAATCCCAAGCTAGCAATGTCACTTTTGGCATCCAGAATTGTAGGAAATACCCTTACAAAGCTGAATACTGGAGCTTTTTATCTCTCTCTTCAACTTCCACATACCTGCTGTCCAGGTGTTACAAAGCTTATCTTTTGACAGAAAGTTGTGTTTCCTAGCCACCTAGTGCTCCATGTACTGAGGTTCAATCACACGAATATGATTCAGTAGCGGTATCAAATTGATGGGAGTGTGGGAGGAAGATGAACCAATCAATTAATTAAGATATTTTTAGCTGCTTCTTACCACTAGCATGACCATGTGCTTATTTTATGCCTCTGACCTTGCAGCTTTATGAGAGGATGCTTACTTCAGGAATGGGCAGTAAAGTGTGTATTTATGAACTTTTATAAGCACTAGTTTTTGCTAAAAAATCCAGCGACAACAAAACAAAACAACAACAACAAAATCAGAATTAAAAATGCAAGCAGTTTGCTTTACATAGAAAAATATTGTTATCAAATAGATGAATGTAGATTGTAAATAAACTGTAACCATCTAAAATGTATGGAAATTCATGAACTATCACTACGTTTAATAAACAAACAACAACAACAAAAAAGCAAACAAGAAGAGACCTGTGCTCTTCTAAACCAGTAAAAATGAGTTTTTATATTTGTCAGATTGGCTAACTGATGTTTTTTGTCACCTGAGCTGTTTTTACAAGGTAAGACAAGTATCTAGTTCACCATTTTTAGAGCTTGCCCTGTTGTTGCTGTTGCTGTTTTCTTCTTTTTCTCATGTGTCTTCCCTAATCTCACTGTAATTAGTCCCACTTCAGCTCCAATGATCTTTTCTTCAGACCATAGTTTACTGCAGAAATTAATGCAAGTGCACCATTAAGAAGTTCCTTTCTGTGCAAAAGAACAACATTACTGAAGAAAAAAAGTTCCATACTGAAGGCTATTTTTTTTATTTCCCATTTATCTGCATCCTTACTTTTCAGTGCTCCTGTGCTGCCCACCCATTTTTTCGTCTTCTGTGTTATTAACTCTGAAATGAGCGAGATTGCGTATCTGATTGTTTATTGTTCTGTAAGCTGTGGTGTCCCCAGACTTGAAAATAACGCTGTCATGACTGATGACAGGACGCTGATTTCCGAGAGATACTGTTTGCATAGCTTTGTCAAGGAGCTGGAGCTTGTCCTTTAGCTACACGCAGAGCTGAGAAGGAGTCTCAGTGGGCTACAGCAGGTCTTCATGAATATTTCCCATAACTTCACCCTCACGGTTCATGTGTCTAGGGAAAGGTGCTGAGTATCTGGGTGTTAACTCTAGATCTTGTGCAGGGCTTCGTTTGTTATATCATCTGGTGAAAAGCAAGCAACTGAAGCTGAGTAATGAACACCCCATTTCCACTTTGCAAAAGAGAAATGGGAGTTCTCTGTTTTCTTTCCTTCTCTTTCTGCAGCTGCTCCACTTCTCCTTCATTTCAGCCTGGGAAGATATATTTCCTTGAGTGCTGATATTAATTACCAATGGTTTCAGGTTGCTTCCATTTGTCTCTGTTGATGTAGCTAAAATTAATTTTGAATGATGAGTTATTTCAATTACATGGCCTTTTCTTTCTGCTTGTCTTCAGAAAGAATTCTTAGCTTTCCTAGCTACGCATACTGAAATTGTTGCTTTCCACAAGCTTGTTATTCATTGGTTTAAAATAGCAGATTTTCCCTTTCCAAGGGTACAAGAAGTCTCGCTATGTCTACTATTAATCTTTATATTTTTTCCCATCTGGTTTCCTAATAATGATAGGTTTTAAAAAAGGATGTTTATATTTACAGCTATAATGAACTTCATGATCATATGAAGAATTGGTGGGGTCCTGCTGGGGATAATTCAGGAAGGAGGAAGTGAGACACAGAACCAAAGTGCCAAACATTGTGTGTAATTAGAAAGTCTGCAGCACATTCTTATGAACCGTGACTCCTCATCTGTGCTGCAGTTTCATCATTCAGGGCTTTATCCTGTGAAATACTGACCATGACGGGGTGTTGGTTGGTATCATTTGGGAGTTGAGGGTATGTACCACTTAACATGAGTGTGCTCTTGGAGGGGTAACATCTATTAACTCCTGTGACATCAGTGTCAGCTTTAATCCATCACAGTGCAGTTGCCAAGACATGCTTTTGTCCAGATCTCTGTGTTTGATCTGCATTGTTCACCTACGATGATCTACGTCATGTCTGTACCTGTTCCTTCACCAGACAGCTTATTGAGCCCGCCACAGCTCAGTCATAGCAGTGACAGACCATGGGGGTTTGTAGTGAGGTGAGTTCCTGTGTGGTGGGTTCCTGTGTGGTGGCTGTGGGTTACTTACTCTTCAGAAAAGAAGACTGGTCAGAAAGACATAATGCAGAAGCCTAATTCTCCTCCTGGAGGAACTGCAGGCTGATGAACTCTGTTAAAAGTAGTCAAAATGTACTTACACCACCTCATTGATTATCATTACAAGTAATACACGAGGGAATTTTGCTAGAGGCAGGACCAGCACTTGAATGTCTGGTAATTACATAACCACTTAAAATAAAATAAAAATAAAAATAAAAATCTTAACCTCTGCTTTTAATCAGCATCTTAAATAAAGTTGTTTGTTGATGGGGGGGGGAGGGTGTGTTTCCCTGTCTCTTTCCTCCCCTTCACTTTCCACATTGTAATGGAAATGTTGGATGCTTGTGTGCAATCTTTCACCTCTGACAGCATGTACTGCATACTGCACACAGCTGTCATGGTAATGACAGGTCTGGTGCACCAGGATAATTGGGTACTTGAAGAAGATTCATAAGGCAATATGCTGCACAGTGCTGTGTTGTGCCCTGGGGCAAGGGGGAAAAAAAAGAGAGGGTACCAGGCAGAATGGAAGTCTATTTGTGAGAAATGATAATCTAGCAACATGATTTTGTTTGCCTATGAAGTGGTTTCTCTCCTGTCCGCCTGCCCCACAGAATTGCATTAAGGGTTTCAAAGTTGGTTCGTACTGCACGTGGAATTGGGTGCCATTTTATCAGCAATGGAATCGAGGTGTCCCAGCAGAGGGCAGGAGGGGAGAGCTGTGACAATGCTGTGGCTCTCTGTGGGAAGGAGTTTGGTGTCAAACCATGCTATAATCTTGCCATCTGACAGCTCGTTATTAAGAAACAACAAGAACTGACTTTATTACTGTAGACTATAGTTGGCTTATCTGCAAATTAGGATCTTTTGTTCCCATGTGACAGATTCTGTCTGCTTTTCTGGCAACTGTCACGAGGTGTTAAAGGGGAGCATATTTTTAGAGTTTAATGTGATAACAATTAACCTTCAATCTTTCTTTCTGATAAGTCTCCTTTTTCAGTATTATTGAAGTAATTTGTCATAGACTGATGGCGAAGATGAAATGCTTGGAGACCGTGTATTTATGCTCACTGATACTGATATCTTGCAGAACTGTATGTTTAATGGATTACTCATTCATATTTTTATGGTAGTTTCCTTAGAAGGGAGAGAATGTGCTGGTCACCATCAGAAGCAGGAAACTAGGATCCAAACTTCTACCTGAATCTCTAGCTTGTTTCTGTGTAATTTGATCTGTCGGTATGACAGAAATAATAGCATAGTACCTTAGCAGCATGTTGAGAAACCTGATTAATTGCTGTTTATATAGCACTTGGGTACCAGTGAATGACTTATGGCAGAAATACGAAGTACTGATAGTAGTGGTAGTTTGGGAGAACTAAAAAGTGCCTGTAGAATATTTTTCCTGGAGAGTTTTTTGTTTTATCATACAAATGGAATTTTCATCCAAAGAGTGAGCCATTCAGAAACTGAATCTGTAGAGCAATCTGTGTTGTAGATAATATAGGTAATTATACCATCAGAATACCATACCATTACTTGTATACAAGTGCCAACTTGCAGTTATGCAGGGTAAGGTCATGTGCCTGAAGAGCTTTGCTAGCATCACCAATTCAGACTGTACAGCAAGTGAAATGTGTATCAAGGCACCCTTATCTCATTAAGAATAATGAGGCTGACAGTGGAATTTCTGGAGGAAGTACACCTCAACCACTTAAATAGTGAATTAGGCTGAGCTTCCTTTTTATGCATCTCTAGAAAGAACAAAAGCATTTAATATTTTGCACTTCTCACCTTTTAGAAGCCCAAGTTGTTGGATACTCCCCTGGGTACTTAATTTAAGTTTTTCATTTTGCAGTAACACATTCAAAAAGTTATCTAGAAGCTTGGTTGCTGTCTTCGTATATCCTCTGTGTCTCAGTGATGTATTTTGAATGTTTTTGGCCTTTATCTTGGATAGCTACTTCCCTATATTCTCTCATTTCTCTCTCACACACACACAAAAAAGATCTGAGCCTTTTCACTGCAACCCTATCTAAAGATGTCCTTGTGTTTAGCCATCCTAGGAGAGGGCCTTAGGACAGTGTAGTTCCCATTGATTTTTTAGGTGAAATGTATGGGGGTAGTCCTGCAAGGCACAGAGCACTGCCACTTCACAGCATCCTTGGTGGGAAATAACGGCTCTTGGTGCCCTCCAATGGTTCTCATTGTCTTGAAGTACCAATGCACACCCTAAATACCTAGGCTCTGCAAGGCTCTATCTAATATTCCTGAGAATGGAACATAATTTTTTCTACTCTTATAGCTGCAGACAAATGATCTCTTTAGATGTCATTTTCAAATGCAGCGTGAAGTACAAAGGGTTGCATTTCTGATAATACTTCTGAAATGCTTAGTCTTTATTAGTTGTTACTTGTTAAGTGATTCAGGCTGTCCCATGTAGTAGCATGCCGTTGTCTTCTAATATTTGATAGTGTGTCGTGCAGGAAAATGTCACTGAAGTCCTAACTGGATATCTGGAAAGCTCTGTGAACTTGGAAGACTAAAGCTGTTTTTTTTTATTTATTTATTTTATTATTATTATTATTTTAATACAGTGAGACTCAATCTTATGTTTTACTTATGGAAAAAAATTACCTATTTTCCCTCAGGAAAATGACTGCTAGCACAAATTAAATATGTTGTGCCAGAATTCATTACTACATCATTCCAGAAAGTGATAGCCTGGAACCTTGGTTCGTTCTGTGAATATGCTGCAGGTTGGTGAACAACAGGCAGGTAACCAAAACCACTTAGAGGAATAACTAAAGATAGTGGCCCAGATTTCTGGCTGCCTAAGAGGTTTGTTTGCAGCTCCTGATCGTGGTGAATGTTTCTAGCATAGCTGTTTTTTTGTTTTGTTTTTTTGCTTGTTTGTTTTTAGTTCATTCTCTAACGCATAAATTTACTACTGCAAAACTCAGTGAAACAGAACCCCAGTCATACTATCTTGTTTTTTTAACACATTTTTTACATTGAGTGATAGAGGGGTAAGAGCTGCATATACTATTGGGATGTTCTACTTACAGTCTGTCCCTGTCATCCTGCGTAAAAGCATGTTGGTTGCATCTGAAGATCTCGTTTTCTTTAAAATAATAAAGCTGAGCCTTGTGAAGGTAATGGGTCTTACGTACCACTTGAAGGAGTGGAGACCTCCTCTAGGTGGGAGAATCTTTGTTCCATATTTCAAATTTTATGTACTGAGTAAATGCGCGTTCCCCCAGATGAACTCAAATTCAGTTTCTTTAGCTTAACAGATGGGGATTTTTCATTCTCACCCTTTTGTTCCATTCTAAAGAGATTTTGAAGCTTGGGAAAAGTAGTCCAGTGAAACAATACCTAAATTATTAACTTTTTCCCTTTGGTTTCTTTCTCATTTTTGGTAATTATAACCGTGCACATGAAGATCTAAGTCACAGAACAAATAAAGACTAAAACTGACACTTTTTGTTGTAAAGTTCATTGCTGCTATTAATAGACTTTAGTCTTAAAAAGTATAGATATAAAATGCTATTAATCAGAGAGGTTTATTTCTGTGTGAGATTTTTGAGAACCATTATCCAT